>NC_045671.1:38372781-38697872 GCF_009829145.1 Chiroxiphia lanceolata
TCACTACCCATCATGTCTTTAGCACACTGTAATAAAACCATAATATACCACAAGCTTAAATAGTGTCATTCTTATCTTTAAATCCCACTGAAGTGCTACTTCTGGTACAAGGACTCCATCTGACTGGCAACATAAGACCAATAGCCTTTACTGTTCTTCTTATTGCTTGGCCCACTTTTGGAAGATCGTTATCAGAAAACAAAAGTGGTATCACCATGGAACCACATGTCGCATTTCTTGTTGTTTAACTGTGATTATGCAACTTAAGGAAAGAAGTTTTTCTTCAGGTAGCAGTGCAATTGCACTTAAGGATCTTCAGGTGGGCTCTGTCTTCAGATAGGTTTAACAATTTTTCACCTGATAAGAACTATAAGCCTTCAATTCATAAAAAATATTATGCAGCATACCTGATTTGAAACCTATTTGTTGGCCATTTCTGTACCATTTATTGAGCATTTTGTTCTCTTTCTTTAACTTAGAGAAGGAGCTGTATATGTTAGGGCCTACATGCATGTCATTTTCATTTGCTCTAAAGACTTTTCATCAATCAATTCCAGTGACATTTGATTTCTTTCAGCTCTCTAACCAAGTGCATAGAATGTCTTTCAGGGGAATGATGATCAGGGCACCTGCCACAAAGGCATTATTTATTCAACAAGAAAAGACTTATGTGAAAAGAACTATGTAGACCTGCACTCTGAGAAGCAAAGAAGAAAATTTTTATTTGTAACGACAGCATAGTTTTGCTTCTCTCATCATCTCCCTATGATGGCTGTGCAAGCCAGAGCAATCCAACAGTGAATATAAGTTAACTCATGAGGAAATATTAATTTCTATAAAATTATATAGGTAATTTGTTAATTTGTTCTTTTGTTCTGTTTCTCTTTTCTTTCTCTTCAGATTTAGTGCAGGTTTCAAAACAAAAATTTTAATTTGAAGAGGCCAGTTAGTAAACCCACTTTTCTCACACAGAGTAGATTCCTTTTCTGTCTCTTGCTCTGATGCACAAACAGATCCACATAGTTTGATGAGGGCTTTTTTTTGGTGGTTTTTTTTTTTTCCCTGGGATGATGATTCAAATATTTAAAACAATTTTGCCTGGACAAACATGCAGACATTTTCAGTTATATATGTTGAAGAGAATTCTTTTTCAGTTTTTACTATGAAGACCACTTGGATCTGCTGGTATTATGGTAAATACAAATTCACCACGATGGAACCAGTAGTCAACTGTCCCTAAAGACCGTAGACATCAGGATGTTCTGATACGAGTGTGGGAGATGGGGTAAATAAACTTATGAGGGCAGATTCCTCCACATAATAGCCAGTTTAAAACCAAAAGGTTTTAAATATGGTGTAGATAGGGAAAAAAGGTGGTTTTGGAGTCAGAATGCCATGACCAATCTGTTATGCACTGAGCCAATTTTTCCTAAGGATAACCTGCAGGTTACTGGTGGTCCACAAATCATCTGTATGACCGTGGCTCTTTTAAAATATATTTGTTTAGAAATTTGATAATGAGGGTATATAATGTTGCAGGAGAAAAGGTGAGATTGACTATGGTTCATGGCCCATTCAGAGACTCACTGCATTGCATTGCACCTCATAAAGTCACAGTGTGTTTTGTACAGGTGTTCAAATGGGAAACCACCTTCTACCAAAATACTGATATCAGCATGCATGAAACTCATCTTCCAATGACAGAGTTTTTCTGAGCAGGTATTAGAAGCCTGCATTTGCAGAGGTGGTGATAGTAAGCTCAGTGGCCTTTGGAAACATTACGTAGGAAAACTTGGTTTCCCACCATTGGACAAAACCCTCTCTGGAGTTCAGCATATCCCACCTGTTTGTGGGATAATTTCAGTTGCCAGTTTAAAGTGTAGAGGTCTTCCTTAGGTCTGTCTTGTATCTGCCAGTTATGCACAGATATGTCAGTGGGTTTCTATGGTACTCAGATGTTTATCTTTAGAAAAACTGAAGTCCTTGGTTGCAGTGAAAATCATTTGAGTAGTTTGTAATATAAAAGTACACAGGAAGATTTATGGCCTAAATTGGCAATTGCCTAAATTTCTTGCCTAGACTGGATGGCCAACCATTATATCCATTAATAATTTTTTTCAGAGATGGAAAATTATTATCTGTTGATTTACCTAAACTATTCTTTTACACCTCTGGTAGTACCAGAGGTATTAGGTTGGCAGAACAGAAGTATAACTATATACCTTTCCTTTAGGACTCTTCTTATTAGCAGGATACATGAAGATCCCACCATACATCAATGTACGGTGAACATCAGCTACCATGGAGCCCACGTACCTGGCACCATATGGGGAACTGCCATCCTGAAAAACATACAGTAAAACATTATATTTACCAGGCTAGACAGCTAGTAACATGGCAAAATGTAATTTTTTTTTTTATAGAACAGAAAGAAAAACTGCTTAAATCAGTGGCTGCTTATGGATACTGTAAATACAAAAACCAGCCTGAAGTGTAGCCTTTTGTAAGATGTAGTGATCATCTACAGGGTTCTCAAATAAGTGTTTTGAAAAGGTGTATTCAGAGTGTGCAAACTGGGGTGTCTGTAATTTGAGTGCACAACTTAGAATCAACCCCCAAGCTATGAAAAAAAAAGGGAGTGAAAACTTCTTCACATTAACAGCACAAGGTACATATTTGATTTTTGATTCTTCGCTGGTTCCTAAGCCAGAGCATGAAGAGGGATGCCACTTTTTACTACATGTCCAGACGATTCCCAGAGGACTCCAACTTTTACCTTCTAGCTTATTTGATAATGGTGAAATTGGTCATAGCATTCATTCTACAGTTTAGCTTGAGAAATAGCAATTCATTCATGTAGTTTTCCTTGCTCTTAGCTCAGATATTGATGTTGTTGAAGGACAGGTCACTCTAGCAATAGTTATCAGGGAAGCATTCATGTCAGTCTCAGGTTTGCTGGTCATAAGAATGATAAGGCAGGAAATGTAGAAGACAAGCAAGGTGTCTTGAACAAATAGAAGCACATACAGTAGACCAAATGCACATTTAATACACATGCATATTTATGTATTGCAATGCTAAAAGTTTGAAAAGATATCTGCATGGGGTTTTTTGTCTGGATCAGTTTTCTAATAAAAGATCTTAGTGCTTTCTAGAAAGTTCGGCCTGTGCTGATACTGGGTCCAGAGAAGCACTTGTTCAGCAATGCCAGGTCCAAGACCTTCAGATATCATGTTAGTCACACTTCCCCAAAAAATCACAAGGTTAGCTGGTAGAAAAAACACCTTGGAAGAAAACACACAAATAGAAAAAAATATTGTTCTATATTAAAATCACTTTTCCAAATTGTTCTATGCAACTGTGAAGTTTTGATAATTATTCTCTTTTAAAATGGGAAGAGATTCTCATGAAATCACACATTATAATGCAACAGAACACTAGGAAGTTGAGTCTTAAAATGAGTAATCATATAACTCAGGTATTTCATACAGCTGATAGTAAAACTGGAAGACAGACCTCTTCCAGCCTATGTAATAACATAGGAGAACATTAGGAGAACTATAAAAAAATCAGAAGAAAACAATACAAACTGTGGTAGATGCGATGGATGAGACACAGCCTGGAGCTTTTATACTGAGTTTTGTTTAAAACTGGTCCTGTTACTTTAAGGCACCAACGAACAATACTTTTAAGTGTTTGCTCCCTTGTTTTTCATAGTTTACACTCAAATAATTGCATATTCATAGTTTCTCCATCACACTGTTTGCATTTGTGACATTACAATTGTGAAAATTTTACATCAGAAGAAAACAACACCTCACAACATATTAAAGAGAGATCTAAGCAAGTTTGCCATTAAAGTCTGCAAAAGATGTGATAACAGTCTCAAAATACCTTTAAAAATACTATCAAAAGAAGAACTCTCTTTTATAGTTTCAAAAGGTAATGAACGAAGTCTTAAAAAAAGTTTGTTTAACATTAAGAAAAGTCATAACATATCAACAATAAGCAGCCCCTGAAACAGATTGCTAAGGATTGCTTCTATGACATTATCAAATACGGAGTCTGGAACTCACAGTTATAAAATCTACTCAGCATGAGCTGCACAGCTGTTCCACCTGTGAACAAATCATCAGACATGTTTGGAATATACCGGATTTCCTATTCACATGCAGATTATTTACACAATTTAAGTGTGAACATGGGCAGTATTGTGTGAAAGACCCTTTGTGGGTCCCCTTCCAACTCAGGACGTTCTAAGTTAATGCAATACCACTGACAATTTTAGTTGCTTCTTACCCTGACAGAAACACACTTTCTTAAAACACACTACTGAGACTGTGCTGAGAAAAAGATACAAGACAAATTTCTCCATTCTGTTAAGGTTATTGCTTGACCCACAGACTGAAATAAAATTTTTTACTTCTCTTGGCTTCTAGTGGCCAGATTAATATAGGGTGAGTGATCTGTCTGAATAAGAAGGTGTTGTCCCATGCTCCACACGTCAATTCCTCCTCAAGTCCCATGCAGGGTTATGATGCCACCCAAATTGCTGCAATCACCTTCTAGGCAGTATGTGGAATCTAGCCCTAAGTGCCCAGCTGCACACGACTGAACTGCATATTCATATAAAGCTAGAAAACAACCATACACTCTAACTTGGCTAGCACAGTTTCAGAGCTTTGTTGAAAAATCTAGTTCTTCAGTACATTTTTGTTCACACATTGATGAACAAGCTATGATTTTATTTACTGAAATATAAGTCACAAAAGATGTCAGGACACCAAAAAAAAAAATTAGATATATATCCAAAATTAATTTGATGGTATGAAAGGGTTAAATGGGTCTGAACTCAGGGAGGCCTTCAAATCCTTTCCCATCAGCCAAGACTGCATGGAATGCAGTGCTTGCCAGTGCACAGTACATTGGGTACAATGCTAATATTTTCTTACCTCAGGGAATTTCTTCTTTTGTAAATATTCTGTCATTGCAGGATCAAAATACTTTGCATAACCTTCATTGAGACTGTATACCTTCCCCTTCTTCTTGATTTTAACATCTCTGTCCACTAAAATAAATTCACCAAGGCCCTGCAGGACAGGATAGATGAGGTATTAGCAAGCAGCAGAAAATTTTGTTGACTTTCTGTAACAGTTGTCACACTGGATGAGACAGAAATGCTAGAACAGCTTCTTCCTTCCAGCACCAGTCTGGTGTATAATCCCACAGTATTTCAAAAACAGCAGAAAGCAAAATATCTGCATTAAGTTAATGAAAACTTGTCACATTAGTACTACAAACAAAAAGCAAACCGACTGTAATAGTTAGCATATCAAAGAAACACCAGTCAGCTCTGAGAGTGGATGGATCATGAATCTCTGTCTACAATTCATAAGGTTGCAAATTAAGAAATTATACTGTCTTGTGATTTTTTAACTCTTCTTGCCTGTCTTGTCTAAATATGTTGAAGTGAATGTGGTCAGCTACCTCCAGGTGTTGCTGTCTGCAGTTTGAGTTCAACATCCATGTTCTCTTTCTCTTTCTTTTACTAGAACAGTTCAACTCCCAGTTCTTTCCACTTTGAATGAGACTATTTATGAAGGTTAAAAGAAGTTTTGATAATAATGCATCCTTTTATATATAAAAAAGCAAACCCCAACCCTCCTACGTTATTGTCCACATCTAAAGCTGCTTTTACAAATGAATGATCTTCCTGTACTCCCACAGTAATACTCGTTTGGCTCCTGGGCTGGGCACCAAAGAGTGGCACATGTCCAGTTGCATAGGCATGGTTTTGCATGTGCTTTTGCAAATTTTGGGACATGCAGCTTAGGGGACAGCAATAAAACTAAACTGCATTCAAGAAATCAAACATCACTGTACATGAACTATATAAAAAAAATGGCCCTTGCCTCAGGCTAAATAGTGAACATATTGATATTTTTCATCAGACAGAAAAATCAAGGAAATATAAAAGTGGAGTACTTTAAGTAGAGGCAAAGGCACTATTCAGATTAAATTTGCTTAAGTGTTGTTTTGAATGAACAGGGTTTCAAACGCTTAACAAAGAATTTAACTTAATTTGCCCTCTATTGAGTAGAAAAAAACCAAACGGGTATTGCAACCAACATGGTCATTCATGTATTATTAAACAAATATTTGTAAAGAGGAGATGGGATGCTCCAGGCCATGAAAAAAGAATTGCACAGAGTGTGTAGATTACAGAGACAAGGACTAACAAAAATAAGTAAAGCCAAGCACAGAAAACTCTAAAAGATAGTGGCAATGTGAGTAACACCATGACTGTACCGGATCAAGCATGAAGCAGTCCACTCCTTGCCCTGTGGAGAGGGCAACCAGTGTAGCACTACCATACAGGGCATAGCCTGCAGCAACAATATTCCGTCCAGGCTGTAAAGCATCTTTTTCAGAGGGCTCATCATCTGTTTCCTGAGGAAAAATTGCCATTGGACTGAAGGTTAAATTCTGATGATGAACGCTAAAGTCAATATTTCAACAATAATATGACAGATTTCCTTTTTGTGCCTATGCAGGCCTTTGAAACAACAAAATAGAGATTGTTCCCGCTAGTTCAGAGCAAGTTTGATACAAGTACATGTGCATGCTGTGACAGGACGTTTAGAGTTTGTTATTTTATACATGTCACACAATCAATACGTCACCTGCAAGAAAGTTGACACCTTAGCATTACAGCCCAGGCTAATAATTCGAGATCATCAGAAATCTGAGACCAAACAGAGGTACTAATTTTCTGTAAATATAACATAAGCTATCATACTGATGCGCCTCAGAGGGAATTACTGAGAGATAAATGTTGTAATTAACCTTACAGACAAAATGTTTCAAATAATACAGAATAAAAAGGTAGATAGTGCAACATGATGAAACAAAGTTTGTGTGCTGGTCTCTGCTAGTGAAGAGATAGTTAACTGAAGGGATATAAATGTTCATATTGTATATGAAATAGCGAATGTATTTGATGATGTGAAGTGTGCATGTGTGGAGATATGCATATATAACTCTATGTAGAACATACATGGCATTTTACTTCACACTTTTATTCAATTTCCAACACTAACATTTGGATTTGGCTCTTTGGTTATCACTGAACTTCAGTAGCCCAAGCAGACCTGGTGTAAATATTTCCAGCCAGCTCTAGGGTTGTGTCTCAGCTACAGCTTAAAAGAGTTTGTCTGGCAGGGTAAGGAGAACAGCCAAGAGTACTTGGGAAGGCTCGTTTCAGCCTTCACCTCCTGCAACCACAAAATGGGTATGCTTCATACTAATATTTACTTAAAACCTTGCCAGTTGTGGTGGGTTTTCTGTGTGTGTTTTGATGGTGGTCCATGAGGAATTAAAATGAGAATCTCTCTCCTTTCTTCAGGCCCTGGTTTAGTATTTTATTATCTCAAACTCAGACAGTTTCTCAGTGATTGCATGGGCTTAATTAGATTGAGTAGCAGCTCAACAGAAATGGAAGGCCTAGCCCAGAATATCTGCCTAAAAAAATAAAAATCAGTGAAGACTGTCTTGTGTAGAAAATAAAATATTTGATGAATATTGAGTAAATTCTATAAAAAACCAAGAATGCCTTCCATAGACATTTTTCAAAAGAAAATACCTCTCCTTCTACAGAGAAATTCTCTGGTGTGCCCCATAGTAAGGAGCTATCAGGGTGCCCATCAGGGCAAGGTGATCCCATTCATTGTTATATGCCAACATGTAGGGGAAAACTGAGATGTAGGACACTGAAACTACATCTTTCTTGGCATATGAAAACAGTAATTTCACATAAAAATGTTTTTGTTTTCAGCTGAAAGATTTTGCTAGTTTTGTTACTTCACCTACAATTTTTAGCTGTATTTTTCTAAAATATTTTTGTTATTATTATTTGCAAGTTCTTCTGTGGAAAAAAAAATCCAGTTGCCAAACAGCACTTCATAAGAGCTGAAATGCAGCTTGTGTAAATACATGTGGTACACAGTCACTTGAAATTATGTCAGGCTGCTTATTCAGAGAGGTTGTAATGCACATAGTGAAGGAAGACTACTTAAAACTTTTGGTTTCAGAGTTTTGAATATTGATGGATAGTGGCTAATATTTTGCTAAACAATCTTTACAGAACCAACTATTATGCCCTGCATCTCTTTCAAAAATACATTCCCATGGCACATACATCTCAACATCAAAAACAATGGTTGTATAGTAGACAAATTATTTGCACCATTAAATGCAGAGTTAAACATATATTCACATAACTAGTTGCAAACCTATTATGGTTGTCATAGATTTCTGTATGCTTTTCTCATTAAATAAAAAATAATTCTATATAAATGCAGCAAAGAGGTTTGCTTTCTAGAACATGGTACATATACAATATATGTAGCTTTTGTTTATATATGATATTCATTTAAAATGTTTGTATGGCTGAAAAAGTATATATTTGTTGACCATCCTGAAAAAAAACCAGAGGAATCCTCCTTCAGGACATAGGCAGTTGGGCAGAATTCACTTGTTATTCTATTCTTATTCACAACTGTATTTCCAAGACCTAGCTTCCAAAAAGTAGGAAAAAATTTCACTCTGAAACAAACATTTTGCAAAGCTTTAATATGAAAAAACTACAGATCAGCTGATATTTCATTGTTAGGACTGTAGGAGTCCTGTCCTGCCAAGTACTGTGAAACAAACCAGGGGATTAAGCTGGCCAGTCCACTCTGAGAGCTGTTGAGTATTTTCACTTCCTTCAGGTGCACAGATGGATTTCCTTTCTATTATGTTTTGCCTATGATGGTGGTAGTAAATGTCTTTGAAGGTCCTTATGCAAAGTACTAAAATAGGCAGATGGACTGCAGAAAAGCTCTGACAAGCATTGACACAGTCACTTTCACTCATTATTGATGTGAAGTAGATGAAACAAGGTCTGCAGAGTTTGACTATAGGGATACCCTCAGGTGATATCTGAGTTTGAAATTTTTGCATGTATGATTTGCCCAACATCTCATGAAGGAGTTCTCATCAGCACTGGGAGACCTTGGTTTCCAGGTCTCCATTTGTATCATGTGTTTCATAAGTATCCTTTGCGTTTACACTGAATTCGTACACCTTCTCTGTAAGGGACCACATGAAGGGGAGGACATTGTCCTCGTGACAATGAAGGGTAGCAAATAAAATACAGCAGAGGTAGTGGGAAAAGTTCCAAATTAAAACCAGGATGAAATAAAGCAAAAAAGTTTCACAGCATATTCATACAACATGAATTAAGAGTTGTAGATTCAGCTCAGTGGCATGAAAAGTGGGAAGAATCCAAGCAAAACCCACTTATTATCACGACACCCCGACACTCTCGCAACTGAGAGGCCCTCAGTGGCAGCAACCATCAAGGACTTATCCCTCACTGATTCAGCAAGGCTTCTCCCTCAGCCCCACTTTTTGATGTTTCTCATCTTTTTAACACCACCATGTTTCTGAAAGCGAAAGCCAGGTGGAAAATTAAATAAACCTGAGATGGCATTTATTTCCTAGTGGCTTTCTCTAAGAAACTGATGCAGTGCTTTTCTGACAGGAGGGATAGGTACCTTCCACCATGGTGGATTTTCTGGATTGGGAGCAGCCAGAGAACTGGTTTCACCTCTAAATGTATTGGCCAGGTCTGGCCTTTGTATAAAAATGCTTATTACCTTTTTTTTTTTTCCCCTAAAATGAGCCAAAAGTTTCACTTTTGAAGAGTGTGCCTTTGGAAATGAAGGTAAGGTAAGACATGGTAGAAAATGAGTCACGCACTCCTCTGAGAATTGGCAGGTGCCAAATATCAGATAGGTGCTAAGGTTCATCCTTTGGAATTACAATTGTTCTAGCTTTTCCAAAAGGTTGTTCATGAACCTTAAATGGCATGAGATTATGATTTCTATCTTAAGTGATTCTTATCCACCAGGATAAATGGTGGATAAGACTTTTATACTTTTCACGTACCCTTTAGTAATAACCAATAAAGCACTGATTTTTATTTAATAATTTCAAAGCTTTTGAATTTACTAGTGTTTAAAGGTAATCGTGTTGTTATGATATTGTGTTGTCTGAGATAAAGGCATATTAATTAAGATGTACTTTGTAATTAGCATTCTAATGGAAAGTGTTATGCAAGTGAAAGCCAGGAAATTCAACATTGTTTTCAACTTTCCAGGGAAAACTGAAAATTTTCTTGTAGACTTGTTCTTATAATTGACAAACTGCTTCATCCTAACAGCAGCATTTTCATTTGGATATGAACTATTTGTACAAAGCAATGTAATTTCCTTTTTAGGAAGCACTGAACAGTATCCGCCCACGTGGAAACCAGTAACTTAGAAACAGTATTTACAATAAGTATGTTAACATGTAATACAATTGTGAAAGGATCAGAAAATCATTGGAAATCTTGAGAATTTGGAAATTTGGCAAGTGCTCCTATTTTGAAGCAGAATCTTAGGGAAGACTGGCAGTCCATAGTCTTTACACATATTATAGGTGAGTTCAAGGTGACAGAGAAATTTAATCTGTATTTCAACCTTCTAAACTGTATTAATCACTGGAGACTTGCCTTTGCAGTTACTTGGAGTAAGTTAACACAATATTTCTAAAGAGAAAAACAGTATTTAGTATTTGTAAAATGGTTCTTACCACCCTTAAGAATAGTGGACAATGCAGCTATTGTCTACTGTAAATGTAGGGAGCTGCTGTTGTCATTTGGGTTATCTCTTGAGAGATAAATGAAAAGGGTGGGGGCCCCTTTGCTTACCAAAAGAGCATGTTTCATGGATTGCATCCACACAGATAAGCTTTCTTCCCTGTAAAAAGCAAGATACTGGATGGTACTGCAGGTACTCCGTAGACAGCTATTTCCACAAACCATACCTAGACATCCTCTTAGTGTTGTCTGGCCTGTGCTGCATCTGTGTGTGGGTTTGCACTAACCATTAGCAGTGTGGACAGCCATATGCCAGGGCCTGCCATATGCCAGAACTTGGCTTGTGCCACTACCCTCTTGTCCCTATTTGATTCCCTAGTAGATGCATATTCTCAACAGTAATGGCTAGTGTATTGCCTAAAAGAAAGGTAAAAACCAAGGATTAGCCAGTTGCAAATTATGAGTTAGTAGATGAGACAGACTTTAAAAACATATCTTCACTTGTTTGAAGTGTAGCATTGAAGTCTGCAAAGACTTCTTTGAAGTCACAAGTATTGTAAAATGTTCTTTCACAATAGTAATGGCTGAGGGTCTCCCATAGTCATATGACCATGAGCTCAGCCTTTGGGAAAAACACCAACTGCTGCGAGATTAGCAAACAAATCACAAGACTTGGCATGACTGTAACTATTAACATTTGTAATTGGCTGCACAGCTGATGTTCTGTGCAGCCCCATGGGAGCAAAAGTGCTGGCAGGGCCCCGATGAATGCAGGTGTTTGCTTGCTTCAGCCTCCATCACTACCGTGCTTATAAATTCCCATCTGTAACAGACTTTGCAGCTCATGCTGGGAGGTCACCACACTGCTAACCGTGATATGATCCAGAGCTGCCAGCCCTCCCCAGTCAGTGTCCAAGAGGACAAATACTGTGATTCATCAGCACCAAAAGAGCGAGTCAAGGATCACTGAAGCTAACCAGATGTCCTGGTGGAGAGAGGGTTTTAAGTGCCTGTGTGATTGGAGGAAGGAAGTGCTGCCACCTAACATTTTTGTGGGGTTGGGTGTCCCCTTCCTGGGAATTCAGGCAACATTTTAGCACTCACAGATCTCAAGTGTTACCTCTTCCGCTGTTTCTAAGGCTCCATTTTTCCCCGACACATATAAAGGACCTAGGAAAGAAACTAGGCAAGGTGATGAACCCAAGACATTTTGCTTTCACCAAGTGCATCATGCCATGTGTGCTTCATCCATCCTCTTACCTTTTTGTAGATAGCAAATATAGTTCCTACTGGTGCCAAGCAGTCTATATTGGATGAACCATCAAGGGGGTCAAAGCAAACCACATATTTGCCCTAAGACAGAAGTGGCAAGGAAAGCATTAAATGATGTGTTGTTTTGCATTATTATTTCCTTTTACTTGACAAATCCCATGTCTTTATGGATGCATTTAGTCCTGAAACAGCTCATCAGAGAACTCTGGACTGCTGACCCAGCTGGTTCCGCAGTACAATACTGACTCCCTGAGGGCGTGCCAAAGAAATAGGAGAAGACATGTTTCTGCTCAGACAGCACAAAATCAGATGATAGAAAGGAGCAATCCTCTGCTGCCGAGCAGTGCAAGAAACCGTTTGAAAGCAAAAGGACTGACTCACTCTGGAAGTATGTAACTTCCTCGAGTAAATATGTTTTGTTTTGTTACTTTTAGTTCCAAATGAAAGGATTTCCCTGTGTTGTGAAGTTTGAGGGAAAGAAGGCAGAAAGAAAAAGTCTTTGGGAAAGAGTAGGTTACATCAGCATTAGCAGTATCCCACTGCAATAGAATCCCCTCCTGGGGGAAGCCTGACAAAGCAGTCAAGTGTTTCCTTTGGACGTGTAACATAAAACTCAGTTCTACCAGCCTGTCATCTGATTTTATCTTGCCTAAGTACTAATGTAATTCAAACCCAGGTCAGGCACTGTAATGGTACACTTACACCTGGAATGTGGGATTTGTTAACAAGCTCAAAAAAAATTATTCTCCCTGCTCTGCAAAACTTTAATAATAATTTTATCCTCCACATGTCTTTTAGTTGTTGAAACCATGCCATCCACCACAGTTATTAATCAAAACAACACAGAAATTATGCAAATTTTCTGAATTCCCCTGGGAAGAGTTGGTTTTGGGGCCAAGCCCAGGTTTCATACTTGAAGCAAGACTGCCACCTGCTGCTGCCTGAGCCCATAACCCCCCTGAACGTCGGATTGCACAGACCTGTTTGTCTTTTGGGGTGAGGATGGCCTCTTTGTTCTCCTCTGTGACGAGGACACATGTGCTGTAGGAGGACTGGAGCATATTAATCACCAAGGAGTTGGATAATACATCCAGCTTCTTCACCTCATCACCGGTTACGTTTACAGTGCCAGCTATACCAAACCTACAGAATAGTAAAAATGTCAAGAAACCTGAGGGAGGCCAACATTACGGGTTTTTAGGAAAAAACCAAAACAAGTCAGGGTGGCTCCTTCTTCTCATCTTCCCACACCTTTACCTAATCCATGGATTAAAATACTAAGGTGTATTATAAGACTGTTGCTTCTGCTTGAAAATAAAGCATGCATGAGAAAGAGAAAGGGCGATGGTATAATTTTGGGGCTTTACCCGGGTCCTTTGGCTTCTCCTTGGATGTTCTCCAGGCCAGAAGCAGAGCATACAGCCCAACAAGTAGGGGTCAGGTTTCCCTAGCAGCCCCACAAAGCAGTCAGCACCAGCTTTGAGGAAGTAGAAGGGGTCGTTGGCATCTGCATTATTTTCTGCTGCTGGCTGCTCAGAGCTCTTTCTCCTTTAATCCACATTCACTCAGTCCCCAGCCAGCCCAAAATCAGAAACTTTAAAGACATCCCCAGGTAATTTGCCATACAGAACTGTATCTCAGGATCAAGATCTTTTACATTTTAGCAACGTGCATATTTTAGTAATGTGCTAATGACATAGAAAACAGTATATATGTTTCTGAAATTTCCAATTGACGAAGCACTGCTTAGACCTAATGTGCATAACCTGGGCATCTTAGAAATACAAAAACCATGCAGGGAATAGATAGAGCTTTTTTATTCATGGCGGGGGGGGGGGGGGGGTGAGAAAAAAAGGGAAGGAGAAAGGGGCCAGTGATTAGTCCCTAGGATGATGCTGGTGAGTGGCAGGCCTTAGCTGGGACCAGGGTAGGTGTTTTGTCTTACTCAAAGCTGCTTGAGCTTTTCAGAAGTATTCCATGTTTTGAATACTTCTCTACACTCTATTTTTGAGTGTCAAATTTAGGGTACTAGAAAGGACCATGATTGCCAGGGAGTACTAAGTACATATTCTCCAGTCTGTGTGTTTTCAGGCACAATTTCAGCTCAGATCTATGACTTTTGAATTGAAAATTTGTTAAAAATTCATGTTGAACTCTATAACATTAAAGAAGACACATCACAGGAGGGGCTAGAAAAACCAGATCTCTTTAACTGCACAAATGTAGATGGATGCAAGTCAGTTACCTATGGTGAAAGTTTGCCAAGGGAATTTCTGAAATTTCGTAGTTAGTTTCAGTAATTTAAACAGTGCAAGTTATTTGTTTGTGGTTTGGATACTTTAGATATTTCTGATTCAACATCTGAAGCTTTTGTTTATAGAAAGAAACATTTGCTTCTCAACAAAATGGATCGGTTTTTTTCTGGCTGGAAGAAGGCTATGTGGTTATTCTACCCCTAGTCTACCAAATAGTTTCTCTGTACTTACTAAATACTTCAGACATTGCCTACTGAAAGATAGAAATGACATAAAAGCAACTGTTCTTCTAAGACAGGGAGGTAAAACAGTTGCAACTAGCAAGGACTAAAGCACAGTATAACAGTAAGGGTATAGGAGCCTAATGTTACTGTTAATTCTGAGTCTGCCTCATGTCCTCTCTACTTGCTATGATCTATGCCTGTAAAGTCAGGGTGATAGTGCTGACATTGAATTAATGATTTGCAAAGAGCATTGAGGACTTGGACCGTATAATCAACAGGAGCACAAAAAAGAAAAAAAAAACCAGAGTGTCAGGCATTTTGATGTTTCCAGGGGAAAGAACAAAAAACAACCAACCCAGAACAAATTACAAATATTGACTTTCTTTTACAAATATGTTTCTTGTTTCTTTCATGCGTGCATGTATATACACATACTCAGGCATGCCAAGAAACATATCTTTCAATACATATCAAAACCTTTCTATTTTAAATACATAACTTTAACAGGACATTCCATATCTCTGAAGAGCTTCAGATAGATCACCATTAAAAAACTCAGACTGATGTCTATTTCACCTGGCTGTGAGGAACAGCTCAGAACATTCCTGGCTTTGCTAAGGCAGTTCTTTATTCCATTCGCTACAGAACTAGTTGACAAGTGGTTACATTTGTTTTTCATATAGGGCCCATTAAGACTCCCTGCCCGTAACCCTGATTGAGGGATATTGCTTGAGGAAGGAAGGAGAAATGCACGGCAGCAGAGGGCGTTTCTCACAGGGCTATTGCTTTAGACCATTACATGTACGGCAGACAGTCAGAAAATCAGTTAAGATATAAGAGATAAGACAAGTTCTAATTTGCACAGTTCAGCAGAGGACTTGGATCCTAGAAAATATCACAGTGAGATATTCTACATTAAAAATATCATGGTCTGATTTTCAGCAAATTCACAGGAGATTTAAAAACAGTTCAATATCAACAAGTACAAGAGATAACAAGGTGAGCAGTACATTGAAGTTCTGACTTCCATTTTTAGAGTAAAATACGGCAATTAGTTTAAATGTCTATCTTGTGCCCAATATTAAAAAGCTTCAGAGAGATCTCCTGCTTCCCACTCTTGATAATCCAGGCTCTGACCTCACACAGCTTAAAAAAAGACACTTCCAAAGTATTTGTGAATTGCTGCCCACTCCCCAGCCTTGTTGTGCAAGTAGCTGTCTCTCTATCTCCTCTTCCTCCCTGTATCTCAAGGTAGGACTCACATGTGGGCAAGGCCTGCTTTTCTGACAGCAGAGGAAATGGCCTTTATGGCAGTCAGCATGGAGTTGAGCAGTTGTGTCAGCTCTCCTGTTGCTCCTTTTACACGGCGTCCCTTCTCCATAACAAATCGCGTGAGAGTCAGCATATCCGTTTCGAAAGGGGTTTTGTCGGTCATTTTTACCGGGTAGCAGAGTTCCTATCTGCTCAGCCAGACAAGATGTTCTTTTGCTGTGTTGAGATCCCGGGGAGCTGTTTTATTTTGAGGCAAAGCTCTTGGCTGCATTGCTGGTCAGAATTTATTAAGATGTTTCTGAGACCATGTGATTGAGTGCTCAGAATAACAGCACCCCAGGCAGGCTCCATGGCTCCACTGAGATGCAGAAAAGGAGCCTGAGATGGGACTACAGCTGAGCAGCCACTGCTTGCATGGTCTCCCCACACACTGAAAGTAGCTATGTGCAGAACTAGTTACATATTCTCGTTGTATGTTAGACTGATTATAATGCAAAACTCCTGCTGGCTGATTAGCTGGAAATGGCTTTCCTGTAGATGCTGCTAAGCAATGGGCTCAGCATAACCAAAGCAACGTGCACAAATTGCAATGCATCAGAAATGAGGGCAGTGAAGCTCCCTTACCATAATCCCTGCTTCTTCACCCTCTTTTGGCTGCTAACAAAAAGGAGAGGGGTTTGAAGGGGTACTGCACATCCCAGGGGAATCAATGGGAAGTTCAGGATGCATCTAGACATGCATTTATTAAAGACAGTTTACATTTCAAGTTGGTCTGCTGCAGTCCCTTTTTAACGATTTCATTCCTAGTCTGGTCTGCTCGTAATTATATTATAGAGTTTGGAAGAACAAGAATTATTGGTGAGCTGTGGCTCAACTAGTTACAAAGTAATTATGTCATCAATAATTTACAAATTAGGCTTCTCTGATAAAAACATGTCAGTGTCATAACTCACAAAATGAAATTTTATGTCGGCTTTCATATTGTAGTGCACCATGTAAATATAGGTATGTCCAAATTTGCAATTACGCTGCCAGTAACTCCTCACAAGCAATATACTTGGAGCACATGAAGCTAATGTGAAGTTAGATAGAAATGTCAGTGAACTAGATACATGCTATCTGGAATGCTGGAATTACGGGATTTAATGACAGCACTGTCCTCCCATTCAGATAAGGCAGTAAGAGCAACTATATGCTGTAGCCTTCATTTTACCTACTAGCAGCACTCTTATTTTTTAGCAGAAGACCTGGAAAGCCATAAGGCAAAACAAGAAATTCTGGAATTACAGATGAAAAGTTTGAGTTTCCTTGTTATCATTCCTTTAACCCAAATTACTGCACTAAAATCATGCAGGAAAAAAGCAGAAACAAAATTCAATAACAAAACATATAACTAATTTTTTTTTTGTCAATAGGAACTGCAGGTGAAGGCAAAGAGTCTTTTGATTTCCTTTTGCATTCCTTTTTTAATCTTTAGTACTTCTTTGAATTTTTCTAGAAGTGTCTATTCACCTATTAACAATACATTACTTGTAAAGTTTCAAAGGGATTTGAATGCTAAGGTTTTCTACTTTAAAATTAGCCTCAAATAAAGGTTTTAGAGATTGACAGCACTGAACACTAGCCACAAGGAGAAAGACACAGTTCAGCGCTGCTTCCTGTATGGTTAGCTTTGGGGATGTTTTTTCAATCCTGTTTTAAGATGGAGGAAGGACTAGTGAGCAGAGCTGCTCAGGTGAAGCAACAGGCAGGTTTTGCACTACATCTCTAAGGCAATGGTGGAAGAAGAAAGCAATCTTGAAGATTTCTCTTTTCTACCACTGTGATCTAGTTAAAAGTATATGACACCACCCACATCACAGGACAAATATTCCAGAGCAATTTTGCCTTGTTAGGAGACTTTCTTTGAACAGATTTTACAAAAAAACCTATATTTAGGGAGCTCTGGGATAGCACATGGTGCGATTAATAAAAGAAAGAGACAGGATTCACATTATACATGCAAAGAGATTTGCTGCCTAATGTAAACCTATTACATTCTGCACATTAATTTTATTATCATGGCAGCTGTCAGCCTGACCAGTACTCCTAATGAGTACTAAAATGCTTTTAATGCAAAATCTCTCTTCTGTGTAGCTAGAATATCGTAAGCATACCAAAACAAACTAGTAAATAAGAAATGGGGGGGAAGTGTTGGCCTATGGCTTCTAACATTTATTAAAACATCACATGTAGATCTTCTGTCGATTCCAAGTGATCTTTTACATCAGTCAAAAAGACAAAGTTCAGATTATCTTCTAACAGAAGGTTTGTTTTAGAGTTAGTGGTTCAAAGGGTGTTTTTCTCAGAGCTAGTCAGTCTACTATTTGCCTTTTTTTTTTTTAACTGAAAATTCCCCAAATGTTTTTTACTGGATTTTTTAAGTATGTATAAAGGACAGTGCTTTGAGCTGCTCTCAAATAACACTCCTTCAGTAAGAAATTAACCTACTTACACTAATATGTAAAGGACACAGTCTCTACAACCAAGCTTTCCTTAAATATCGCAGTGTACAAAGATAAATGAAAGAATAAAACACGGATAAAAGCACATGATCGGATTGCATGAAAACTTCATCCTGTTTTGATAAATACTGTGATCCACTGAATGATAAAAACCTGAACAATTATACTCAATGATTAAGCTATATAAATAATTACCATTTTGGGAAGGGAGGAGAAATCATATTGTTTCAAAAACATGTGATGAGTCCCTATAAACCTGAAAACCCCTCAGTGCAATGGATTGGAACAGCATAGAAAGGTTAAAAAAATAAAAACCTCAATTTGACAGATCTCTGGGAGACTTGCCCTCTAATATAAATATTACACAAAAGCTCTTGGGGATGATTCACACTTCCACTTGTGTATAGGCCAGTCCAGTGTCTTAAAGGTGACACCTTTTCTAACAGATATGAAATGTTAGTCACTTGGATGGCACCAGCTGAAATTGGAGCCATTGACCTTTCACCAAAGGCCACAGTGCAGCCTCTGAGCAGGGCAGTAGGAAGTACTACCATAGGGGCTGGTAGTGGACACTGGGGCAAACTGACCCTCCTGCCCTGCGTTGATGGTCAGGAAGAGCTCTAGGAGGGGGGATGTGGAAGGAGATTACTGAATAGTTCTCCCCACTGGTGGCCAGGGATATTGTTCACATGTGGGCTTAAATATTACTGATTGGAAGAAAACCATCTCACAATGTGAAAAATGCTAACTATAAACAGTCAGCCTGAAGGCAAAACCAAAACACTGGGAACTGACCTAGCAAACATGAGCAGTATTAACTTTCCTCCTATAACCTTTACCTCCTGCCAGTACAGTGTATTAAAAATAAATATATGCAGTCCAGGGATTCTTGTCAAGCTTGAGGGCAGAATACAGACAAGGAATTACTGTAATTAGACAAAAATGGCTGCTGTGGATACTGTCTGCCAAGTCATGCTAACACACTATTGAGGCACTGTAGTTCAAACGGACTATGGCCAGCACTGCTACAGTCCTTTAAGGGCTCAGGTCCCTGAAAGCTCTGTCTTCACAAGCAAAACCTCATCAGAAACATTTTCTGCAGAAACTAGGCCATTCAGTCCCTGTCAGAAACATCTTGTCCCTTGTCAATTTGGAGATGCATTTATTCAACTGTCTAAGGTTTGACAATATGCTTCCAAATGCCTCAAGTGACCTGTCTTCTGACAGGGTCCCAGGTTTTTTTCTGTGTGAGCCCTCACAGAGCATGCCTTTGGCACCATAGACTCCAGGTTCCCCCACACTCCCTTCTTGTTTTACAAGAAGAACCAGGCTCAGTCAGGCTATCTGCACTGATGTATGCAAGATCCTCAAGTAGGCAGGTTTACAGCTCATGGCAGGCATAGACAAGGCCTCCCAGACCATGGATTGAGTCAGTGTTTGCTGCCAGTCTACCCACAGAAACCTCCACATGTCCCTTAGTTTGAGTTTGGCAAAGGTAAGTGGGCAGTGAGAAATATCCAAGATTTGCAGATTTCAATTAATTCAAAAAGCTTGTGAGTCACAGCCATAAACTGTATCCAGACAGGTGGACAGGCATCTGGCTTCCAAGCACTAGAGTTCTGCTCTGAATCAGCGCATTGAATGTCAGTACACTTTGTGGTGATTTCGAAACTTCCTGCTGCTTTCATGTCAGAATCCTTTTCCATGGTAATCCACAATCCCAAAATAATACAAAGAACAGCTGGTGGGGGTTGCTAGCAACACATGGGTTCATGTTTTCATCAAGTAAGCAGGTTAATTTCTGGCAAAGATAGCCAGATCACCACAGCAGATTCTGTCTATGCACAAGCTGTCTACACATACTCCTTATCCAATTAACCCACCCCCATCCCCCAACACGTCATTTTCCATCCTTGTGTAATTGGATCTGATAGAGTGGCAACTGTCAATATTAATAGTATGTGTCAGAATTAACATATACTAATGCACATGTTTCACAAATCTTAATTCCTGGTCAGAGCAAACCAAGACTAAAGTACACTGAGCAACTTCTGGGACCTAGACATCAGCCCAGAAAAGGTCACCCACTGTAAGAGGTTGCTGAGTATTCCTCACAAGATTTTTAGAAGAGGACAGTCTCAAGCGGACAGAGTCAGATACACTGGCGATAGTCTGTAACTTGTCTGAGAAAGTGGAGTCTTTTCCCCCTAGTTATTGAATGCAACACAGTATTTCCTTGCAACACAGTGGCTCTCATGTAATCACAAGTGACAAATGAAAAAGAAAACATATTTTTTCATTGCTTTAACCTTTAATGCTTTATTTAATGCGATCTTTCAATGCCTTCCATTGCATAATGCAATTACATAAGATTTCACTTTAAAAAAATCTTATGAAAATATGGCTTATTTGCTCTTTCGCTATAGAGGTCAGACAGTTCAACTTCACAGTGCTGCAGTGTGTTCTTTGGTTCAGCTGTAAGACATTTCTTCCCCTCTGCACAGTGACTCCAGCAAGCTTTCTTTACTTAGCTGAATGCTTCTTGACTATTTCAAGGTACTCCTTTACATCATCAGGAGATCCCAAGACAACAGGCACTCTCTGGTGGATATCCTCAGGCACTATATCTAATACTGCTTGGTGGCCAGTTGTCGCTATTCCTCCAGCCTTCTCAATAACAAAAGCCATAGGATTGCATTCGTAGAGCAATCTCAGCTAGAAGACAAAAGTCAAATTGGCAGTAGTCAGCCCAGACAACACTGAAAATCATGAAATGTAAATATATTTAGCATTTGATTTTAAATCAATCAGTGTTACAAGCATTCTTTATTTCATATAAACTTTGACTCAAGAATGAAACTGTGTCAATTTTTCTTTTAAACAAAACACAGCAAATGCTGGATTTGCCCAATTTGAGTTCTTTCTTCATAGCTCATGTTTGCACTATGCTATTTACAGAGAGATAAAGTTTGCAAGTTCAACACAGCCATTAACAAGGCAGCAGACCACACAGGACTGTGTGAAAAGAAAGGAAAACACTGGCCCTGAGTGTGCCACTAGATTTCTCTAATGAATAACTGCATATTATCTGCAACCTGAAGCAATAATTTACGGACAATTACAAAACAGATGAAAGGTCTTTGCTGAATAAACAGTGCCCCTGTCAGCCTGTAAGCATGCGATTTTCCCTGACTGACCATCAGACTGACCTGCTGCAGAGGAAGCCAGGCACAGTTCCTCCAGATGAGGCCCTCTTACCAAGTACAATATGCAGATGGTTTTCTCTTTGGCAGAGCTTCTCCTAATGGGCCAACTACATTTAGGTTTCTTACAAAATATCTTGTAACAGGAATCTCAGGGTTATATGGATTGTTTGCTTTGTAATGTTTTGCTTGATTGCGGTCAGCACATTTTCAGCTAAGATGGTACAGAGAAGCCTGTTCGAACAGTACATCTCCTGGTATGTTCCATAATCCAGATATGTTTGCAGATAAAGAAAAGTCAGTGCAGTTGAAACAGGTTAGCAGTGGCCTTAAAATATGTGTCTGACAAGTGACAGCGTGCAAAGCGGGGCCATATCCACACACAAGAAATGCAAGCTACCAGTTACAAAACACAGGTTCTGTAATAAAAATATTGATCTTGATAGTGAAATGTCTACATAATGTAACTGGGTTTATTCAGGTTTACCTTTCCTTTGGGAGTTTTGGAGTTAGCAGGATACAGAAAGATTCCTCCATACACCAGTGTACGATGCACATCAGCCACCATAGATCCTATGTACCTCCCACCATATGGTGAACTGCCATCCTACAAAAAGATATTTAAAGAAAAGTAACTTTTGAGCACACCAAGTTAACCTCTCCCCTTTAGCAGTCCTAACATCTAATGCCTCCATACAGTGTTTGATTGATAATATTCAAAGTAGTTTCGGAGAATATGTCAGTATCCTCTTCACTTTCTAACGAAGAAAATCCAAGGAAAAGGACTGACAGAAGAATACAGCATAGATGAGCAGTAACATCAACAACAGAAAATGCATCTCAGCTCTCACTCTCGGAAAACGCTGCATTTACAGTAGCAAAAAAAATCAAGTGCTAGGAATTGATGTTGGGTTTTGTCTTTTATAGCAGAAAAAATATCAAAGAGCAAAAGATGTGATCTTTCCTACTTTTTCCAACCATTTTTGCCAGTTTCTACAACTTTTTGTTAAGAAAAAGTTAATAGTTGACTACCCATATTATACTCCAGAGAGTAATTTAATTTCTAAATAAACAACATCTTAAGCCTGGAAAAATATTAGATGAAAACATCAGTCTTTTTCCAAAGCAAGATCAGGAAGTTAGGAAGGGACACTACCACTTAACAGTAGGAAGTGTCAATGTAATAACTCCAGTGATGACATATGTA
Organism: Chiroxiphia lanceolata; assembly: GCF_009829145.1. NCBI lineage: Eukaryota > Metazoa > Chordata > Aves > Passeriformes > Pipridae > Chiroxiphia > Chiroxiphia lanceolata. Next base: position 38,395,406 of record NC_045671.1, read on the forward strand.
AGGCATGAGAGCAGACATGCTTTTATGGGCACTCCTTGGAGCTTTGGGCCTCCTGACACCAGGAAGCTGCACAACCACAAAGTAGGCCTTGAAACTACACTAGATTTCCAAGTGAGAGGCACCCTTAGGACCCAGCTCGTGTTACCACAGAGCAATGACCCACTGCCATCTCCGCTCGGTTCTCCATCTACTCGGATGTTGATGGGAGGAAGCAGCAATCTAACATGTCAATAAACTTTCTTCATCATCAGATGAGCCTTCCTCTCTGCTTGATTACCAAATGCCCAGTTTTGCCCCCAGTACCATTACTCGGGCCCCCTCCAGGAAGGAAGATTAAAAAAAAGAAAAAAGAAAGAAAGGGAAAAAAGATGTAAAAAAGGTGCAGTGCAGTACTAAAAAATAGTGAAATATCTGGCCACATCAACTACTCCTGTCATTATCAGTCCTACATCAGGTTACATTATAAACAGATAGCAAAGGAAAACGAGTTCTAAACAGTACATGAGAGAGTGATTGATCATAAAGTTGGAACTCATGAAAGTTGCTTGTCATCAGAAAATTTCTCTGAAACAGTATCTTTTACCTCAGGGAATTTTTTCTTTTTGACATACTCTGTGACTGCAGGATCAAAATATTTAGCATAGCCTTCATTGAGACTGTAGATATTTCCCTTCTTTTTTATTTTCACATCCCTTTCCACCAAAATGAATTCTCCAATCGCCTAATGATAAGAAAGAAAAACTATTTGTTAACATTAATTGCTCATTTATTTACAAACCAAGGCAAAACCCAATAATACACATAATTTAATAAAAATCTACTACCACTGCCAATTTTTAAAAATAATTTGGTATCTACAAAAACATGGTCTTTGCAATCCACATGCATAAAACACAGACAGAGCACGAATCCTGGGCTCATGCAAGCTTCTTCATTCTACTATTCCAAGCTATCTATTCCTTTCCTATGCCAAAAAATTTCTGCCGTCTGTAAATTTGTTTAGCTGTCCACTCATTTGTTAGACTTATAATAAATGTACAGTTCTGAGGAGTTTGGAAACTGAGAGTGCTTGTTGAACCAATACATAAGCATCTTCAAATAGCTGTAGATATCAAAAAATTCCAGTTCATTTTAGCTTGGAAGCCTGTGGTCAAGAAAGCCAATCTCTATGACCAAGGGCTGGTCTGTTTAGCTTTCTCTATAGTAAATTTCTAAGTCAATGCTAAGAGTAAACAAAATAACATGCATGCATGCTCAAAGTTAAATCTGTTACCTGAATATAGACACAAATGCATGCATCTACTTAAGCTGCTACTAAACAAAGAGCACCAAGTTATATTTCCTGCAGCTTGACCTCTGTGGGTTATAAAAATTCAAGACCAGCAGGTGGCACAGCCTGACTGATTACAAACAAAAAAGGTCACTAAAGCAAGGTCACTTTCTGCTGTGATCAGCATAACTTTTATTTTAAAACTCATATAGTAAACGCATGCTAGAATGTCAAATGCACCTACACACATCACTTACTCTTTTACACATCATAGTGGGATCTGAAAACACAAGAAAAGGTTAAATATTTCTGCTTCTCTGGTTTATTAAGGTCCTAGCATTAAGGAAAAGACAAATAAGACTTAAAGGGCATTCTGCACTGCAGAAACCAGCTCATTTTCAGTATCACATGATTATACACGCTGTGTATTTGCCCCGCTGGCTTAGCTGTCTTCCTGTTGTTGAGTCACACATAGCAGTGCTACAATGGGCCGGCACAATGTAAGTCTCTTGACATTACTGTTGATGGGTTATAAGTACAAGCACAAGCACAAGCACACTTATACTTCATTGCTTCATGTTAGCCTGAAAATTGCTCCTTTGTTTGATTTTGTTGGGGACAAAAACTTCTTATAGACAGTACCTTGTTACCTCTAATACAGAAACAAAGAAACAGATCACATTCTCACCGGATCCAGCATGAAGCAGTTGACACCTCCAGCAGAAGTGGCCAGTACCAGCATTGTGGCACTCCCATAGAGAGCATAACCAGCTGCCACAAGATTACGCCCAGGTTGTAAAGCATCTTTCCCAGAAGGTTCAGAAGGAGAGGCCTAGAATAAGAAGGAGCATAGTCCATTTTACTTCATTTCAATTGCTGGTACATAACTAGACTACCTGTGATAGGGACCAGTCTTGTACTCCACATCTATACACGAGGTAGCACAAATGCTTCCACGAGCCACAACTGAGATTCCTATTGGATGCACTAATACAAATTATATCGAGGATACAAACACATTGATAGAGAAATGCTCTTGTATAAGTCTAGCTGGAATGCAGGAAGCAGGAAAGGATTAAGGAGATAATAAAGAGCTGTGTACCTCCTTGTAGGTGATGATGAACACAGCTCAGAGGAAAACTCTGAGGCACTGTTGAAAAGCAAGAAATGAAACATGACTCACTGAGTTCAAAGCAGACACAAAGTACTTGGGATTTCTTTGTTTTCTTTTGCTTCATACAAAAATGAAGCTGAAAAATAGCTACTTTGGGATATATGACAACATACAAAAGATAATTGAAATGGACAATTGGGTGTGTTTTATCTGTCTTAATTTTTACCCCGTGTTGTGACCTGTTAAGTCTAGTATTTCAAGCTCCTCCAGACAAGGTTCTGCCTTTCAGATTGAATTAGACACTTCAAATGCACATGACATGTTTCAGCTCTGGTCTGTGTTTGAAGCCTCTCCTCAGGCTAACAGGACTATTAGTACAGAGAACAAGAAAACCTGAAAGCACATTCCCCAAGTGGATGACAACTACATGGTATTTTGTCTCAAGACAAATACTCATGAAACCTAAGCTGTGATCTGTTTGCAAGGGGTAATTGCTTTAGCTGGCTAATTAAATATCAGCTAGGATTCTATGTACATATAGGTATTTCATCTTCTAAGAGACTAATGCAAATCCTTCACAAATGTTTTATACAAGTGTCTGTGAAATAGTAGATTTAACTTAAAGCTGGCTCTGAAAGTCTCTTTTACAAACAAGTCTAGTTAGATTTTATTGTCTTCCCACACAATTATATTTCATCAAAAGATGCACAATAACAGTTTTTCCTATCTTACATGAAAGCATTTTACCTTTCTATAGATTGCAAAGATGGTCCCAATGGAAACAAGACAGTCAATGTTTGAAGAACCATCTAGAGGATCTATGCAGACTATGTATTTACCCTAGAAAATACAAAAGAGTGAACTATATTAGTGACATTATTTACCCACTTTCCCCAAATAAAAACATTCCAGGAGATAAATTTTCTCAAAGACTTACACAGCACTACAAGCTAAAATGCTTTTATAGATTATAAAGGAACTGAATTCAACTGTTAGGAATTCTTTGGCTCCGATTTCATTCTTGATTATAACTGTGATTTGTAACAAAGCAGAGGCTGAGAAATTTTTAAAGTACCTAGCAGTTTTCCTACACAATTTTTAATATGAAATAAAAAAATGGGAATACTTTTAAATTATTTAATACTATTTAAATTATTAGTTTAGCTTCATCTATGTAATTAAAGCCAATCCATTTTAATAGACATCCTGTAATATCTGACATCATCTAAGCTAAGATGCACTTGCTCTTCTGTAACAACATGGCTTTCTGAACCATAAGGAAAAAGACAAATGAAGATCAGCCTTTTTCAAATAGAGCTAGAAATCAGAGACGTTAAAAAGGCCTTTAACAGGTGACATGCCTAAACTATACATTTCATTTTATCTGTGCTCTGAAGCACATGTGGTCAAAAATGACCTTAGTCAGGCTGGTCTTGCTCTGGGTTTTGGGGACTCAAAAAAAATGGTCCCTGCCTATTGTTGGATTAAGGATTCCTGTAGGTATAGGAAATTGCCAGTACAGGGGAAAAAGTTGAATTAACTGTACCTTTTAAGTATCTTGTTCCCCCCCTTATTTTATTCACAGTCGTGTTAATAATAATGTATAACAAGAGTGTTTATTCACTTTTCATTTGAATTTATCCTGTATGCCAGAAATTTATTTAAGTCCAGCAATGCTTTACTCTGCAAGTAGGAATTCTGGGTAGGAATTGATAAAAACACCATATTAGCTCATATTTAATTTAGAAAAGCATTAACACTGAGCCTCCCTCAGTGATCTTTGAGAATCATTGATAATATTTGTTCAGATCTAAGGCAATCTGTGTTCATCCAATGCCTATAAAATCAACTTTGAAGATTTCTCAACAGGAAGAGAAAGAAAGAAGTGCTTTTCAAATTATGCTTTAATCATTTATTTTTACTAATTTTTTATTCAAATTTTTACATGATCACATCAAAACATTAGATAGGAAAAAGGAACTACCCCTCAAGAAATGCATGCAGATTTGTCAACATAAATAATAAATATGTAAAAATTACTTTTGTTTCATTGTTTGTAAGTCTTTCAGGGGCTTCAAGGAGAATATGAATGAATTAAAGACCTTGAGATTTGTCCTGCATAGAACAGCTCCTCAGTGTCCTACTGACAAAGTGACTTTACAACAGGGTTTGACTGACTCAGAGCATAGTTCCAGAGATCAGATGGGGTATAAAGAAACATTTCTTCCACAACAAGTAAAAGGTGGGAAAAAAGGAAGGTGGGGAGGAACAACAGAGAAAAAAAATGAAAACAACAAACATCAGTCTGGAGAGCCAAAATGATAGAAAGGACAGATGTTGACTGACACTCTCTCCACCTACCCGCTCCACCTTCATTTGCCAGTATAGGAAAGTACCTGTTTTCTGAAACTTTTAGCAGGTTTTAGTTTCTCAGATCTGAAGCAACACAGCTTTAAAGGTTGATCTGAAATCAAGTAGGGAGAACTTTTAAAGCTACTAACCTGTTTTTCAGTTTCCACTATCACAGCATCTTTGTTTTCTTCTGACACAATAACACATGTACTGAAGGATGACTTGAGCATGTTAATCACCAGGTCATTGGAAAGAATATCCAACTTTTTTACTTGATCTCCTGTCACATTAGTAGACCCAGCAATTCCATAGCTAGAGCAACGGCAAGAGAGAGCATTTCATGAGAATGGAGCACTGTCTTCCAAAGTGTGCTGTTTCTGGCAAACATATACTTGTAAAACCTCTGTAAAACATAGAGCACTTTTGGATGATAACTCAGCTCTCTAAGCCTGCTTTTTATTTACTGTCCAGTGAACTCTTGCTGAGACCTGTTAATTTTAGCTGTGGTGGCAAATCTAGAAGCTGCTGAATGCAAGGAATACAAAACAAAGAATCACTTTTCAGTAGTTTGTAAACTACAGGCAAACACAACTGGAGCAGGCTGTGAAGACTGAATTACAATTGTGCTTCTTAATGACCTCTTAACTTCAAGACTTAAATACTGTCCCTGAATCCTAGGCTCCTAAGACTTCATAAGAAAACTTATACTTAAAAGTATTATATATATATAATATATATATATGAATATATGTGTGAATCTTATGACACAAGTTATGCTATAACTTCTGTATGTAATATACATACAGACTCCTGATTAGCAATATGATGTGCAAATTGCAGCAGAAAAACTTTGCTCACAGATAAATCAGCTTTTTTATGGTTCATTGTTTTCAGTTTTGATTTTAAGTAGTAAACATTTCCTTGGGAAAAGAACAGAAAAATACAAATAAGAAACACAAATAAAACACTATGAGCTAACCAGAATCAAACCATCTGGCATCCGGAAGTACCAAAGACTATATGACAGGTGATTTTGAAAGCATGCAAAACCAAGAAAGGGGAAGTTTAACTCTTAGAAGAGAAAAACAATAGCCAGCATACATTCAGATGACTCTTATGCCCTTCAGCTGTGGTTCGTTGATTACTCTGAACACTGGTATTTCAGGGTTTTTTTAATAACACTGAACACATTACTTTAGGAATGCATTGCATTTCTTCAGTTTAACGTGTGAGACAAAGAAAAATTCTGTCTTTTTTTCTCTTTCTTTGTTACAGTGGCTTGAACATTTTCCTGCAATTGTGAAAGTGCTTTTAGAAAAAAAATGTACCCTGAACACTGTGCTTTAGGAATGGAGGCACAGCAGCAACTACAGCTCTCACATCTTGCCTGCTGGGGACTCTCAGGTGGGGAAGGCAGAGTGTCCATTGTGGGGCCTGAAGCTGGGAAGGGTCTGTACATCTTCCCCAGCTGTTCCGCACCTTCCCTGCTGGGCAGCACTAAGCATATAGTTGAGCCCGGATCCAAAGAAATGGATTCCAGTGATCCCTATTTGTTCACATTCCCTGACAGCAAAGCAATGTCCTGGTTATAAAACGCAGTCCCACAGTGGGAGATGCACTGCTCAAGGAGGCTTATGAGTCTGAAGCCTGGCACCTTAGCACTGCTGGAGAGTCAAACCCACTGCATATGATAAAGCAAGTCTATTTGCACAGGTATTGAACCTGTGGGCAGCTGTCGAGAGACACACATGTAGGATGCAAAAGGAATAGGACCTTAGACTTACAAATCAGGTTACAGATGGGAAACCCTGGTCTTTACCAATAGTCATGAAAGGGCTAGCACATAACAATTAAAAATTATCACAGTTACATGACATCTGAAGTCAAAATAGAAAAATAGTTCAAACATGCATAAAGTGGAGGATTTTTGCCTTTTTCTTATATTTTCCACTGCATGGCTTGTAAAGGCAAAATCATTCTGTCTTTACAGTTTCCAGCAACTGCTGAAGCAGCCCATGTCTAATGCCCTGATTGACATACAACTGGGTATATGGACAATAAATAAAATACTTAGGAGGATTAGTTACCTACAACCAGTTTCAGTTATTTCACATTTCAAGAGTTCTAATTTCCTAACGATGCATCTACAGAGCAACTTCCCTCTGACTGGCTGACTACAGACACTACTATTCCTAACCAGTGCACTTTCTAAAAGCCTTAGACATCCAAAGTTTCACAGAGAAACTCTAGTTGCTGTGATGTAATAGGAAAAAAGCCACACTGAATTTGATAAACACCTCAAAGCATAAAATGGTGCTTTGATACTAAGCAATATGCAATGAGCAATAATTCAGCTATATTTTGACAGGCTTTGTATTTCAGTCTGTTTGTTTGGTCTTATGGTTCAAAGCACCTAAACTTGCTGAAGGTTTGCATGAAGTTCTATTACTGGGAGACATCGCTCAAAGACTGCATGCCTAATACTATTAAAAAGTCATAGGAAATGTATTACTTGAGAAAATCAAGAAACCAAGATGCTAATGGAGTAACAACTGGGCAGGCTGATGCAACCCCACTCACAGACCTTCCAGGTAACCCCCATCCCCATTTCCATCCCCATCCCCATCCCCGCCACCCCGGAGGCACTCCTGGACCCGCGAGGATGCGGGAAGGTGCGGGGTGCATCCCGGGACTCACAGGTTGGCAATGCCCGCTTTACGGACGGCGGTGGAGATGGCTTTAATGGCCGTGCAGAGGGAGTTGAGGAGCTGCGTGAACTCCCCGGTGCCTTTTACCCGCCTGCCCTCCTCCATCACGAAGCGGGTCATGGTGATGACATTGGTATCGAAGGTGGAGCGGTCCGTCATGGTGGCGGCGGGCGACACTGGGGACGAGGCCGCCGCCGCCGCCACTTGCCTCAGCAGGGCGGGGCGGGGACACGGGCGAGGCCATGGGCGGGGAGCGGCCCCGGCCCCACCACCCCCCACACCGCTGGGCTGCAGGAAGGCGGGGACGGGGGTGGGAATGACAAGTGGGAGCCCATCTCATCATCCCCCCGGTTCTCTAAAATATCGGGGAATAGCGGCGGGGAAACCCCAATCCCCTCAAGTATACCCTTTTTTTTTTTTTTTTTAAACCAAGTCTTATCTCACTCTTTTACACTGTGGGGGTAGAGGCGGGGGAAGGATGCTTTGGGCATCCGTTATGTGAACGGCACAGAAAGTCAGTCGAGACAGGGGTGCTGGTAGCTCTTAGTGTTTGCAATGGTCACGCGTCAATGCTAACGCTCTTGGAAGCGTGCCCAAAAATTCAGAAGTCCGCTTCTTTCACCACTTGATTGCAAAACTGCATGCGGCATGTGGGTTATGGTGAACTGCACACAATCTACAGAGTAAGGTTAGTATTTTCCACCTCACAGGAATGTTCTTATCCTGACCCATCAGTACAGGAAAAACACACATTTAGTAACCGATTCCATCAAGTATTAACTTATTCTGTGTACAGAGATCATGCTAATCCCATGTGCCCCAAAATATCCCACACTATAAAAAAGCTGCAAGGAAACAGCTGCTGGCAGCTGAACTCAATGAGATTTTTATAACAAATTCTTCAAGTCTGTTCAATAGAAAGATGTAGGTTGCGTTCCACTTCAAAAGTCAGAAATTAATGCACCTCATACAAATACTGCTGCAAGGGAATCTAGACCCTCCTTAGTCTCTTTTGATTCCAGACTAGCTGTTTTTGCAGCAAAATCAAGTAATATGTTTTGCTGCTAATATTTGATCAGAAAAATCCAAGCACTAGTGTGGGAAACCAAGTTCACCCAACACCTGACCCTAGATCCACCTTTTCACACAATAACTTGACAAACACAAATCTGAATATGGGTGATTTACTCTATACAGTGCAGATTTGTTGTACTAGCCATTGTTTTATATTTCCACTATCTAAGGAGATCAATAACTAAAAATCTTAATTATTTTCAGTAGAATACATCCATGAATTGAATGTTCACAGTCTCAAATTCTAAATGGAAATCTCAGACTGAAGTCTTTCCAGGCTGTGTCAAACACAGGGCAAAAATCTTCTAAAAGGTGCGCCTCTTTGCATATACATACATTCTATCTTCATCCAAAGCACATTGCATATCAATACATTACATACTTCAAAGGTATGCATAAATGTCTTCTCCTTAAAGCCAGACCCAGAATTACAGAGCGTCCTAAAGACATTAGGTATGAGTAGTTGTAATGCTCTTCTGAATGGGATATTTCAGTCTTTGGCAAGTGGTTACCAGCCCAGCAGGATAAAAATGCTCTTGGAGCGGCAGGTGGATTTTGGAAAATTTATGAAACATTGAAGTTAGCTCTTTTTTTAAGGGTCAACGATGCTGTACAACGATCTACAGCAGCTACTTCAGTCTTAATAGTTGAGAACAACTAATAGCAAAAATCCCATAAAATTTTGGATGAGTGCACTTAATCTGGGTAGAAGCAAGTAGACAGAACAGCCTGGAAATATATGAGTCATGGTAACAGACTCCAGAATTTCTGATTAGGGACAATTCATCTTAAATGTGAAGACTAATGAATACATCAGTAATCTGCAGGAAGAGCTGTACTTCAGTATCAAATAGTCGAGGCCAGTTCAAAATGGACACAACCTAAAGTTTTAATACTCATGCCTGAGGATAACCTTTCATTTTACTCACAGAGCTATGCATACTCTCCTTGAGTTCTAAGATGAAACCTCAGCTGAGAATTTTGGAGTTTGTGAGATGAGCGGGACAAGAGTTTTACTCCTCCGTTCCTACCGTGGAAGCCAGGTAGAAACAAGTAAACTGTGAACTGAAATAGAAATCCTTTGAAAGGATTCTGGTTTCTTACAAATCCATCCAGATCAGCATTTTCTACTGTGGGAGCAGAATAATTATTTTTATCATATAGAGCATGTTCTTAATCTTCTGTACTCAAGGCAACTTGTTGTACTATAGATTAACCCATTTCCACACCCCTAGCCTTAGAATATACGCACACACTGGTAATTTCTGGAATTCCACCATAGTGTAGAAAGTTGACTTTGCATTAAATAATTAATACTTTATGGTAGAGTGTAGACAAGCTGTGCAGCCCTACAGCAATCATGCTGTGTGGTAACAATAAAATCAGTGTAAGATTAAAAGTAGGTTCTACATGTCTCTTTAGAAAACAGTAGTTAAACATTTATTGAAAATGAATTTGTGGATTTGAGAAGGTCAGTGCTGGTTGACTAAACATTGCTGAAACAGCTCACTTCTATATAGAAGAAAACGTGGTCTTATTTGCGCACAGATGACGTCAACCAAACAACACGGTTCACAGTGGTTTTAGAACTCTAAGCTTCCAAAGCCATGTAACTCCTTTGGAACAAACTTTTCACCCAGCACAGAAAATCCCAAATGTGTAATTATTTTGAAACTAAGAGAAATGTTGATGAGAAATCCCCACGTATTCTGTTATGAACATTGCCCCTTGTAGATTTAAATGACAGCCAAAAAGACAACGGCTGTGAAACTCCTTCTCAAAGATCTTTTTTCCCCCCTGAAGTAAAAGCACCCATGTGGGAAAGGCAGCTTTGGATACCACCTTTTCTGAAGAAGAATCTTCTTTTTGCAAAGGTCCCAAAACAGCAGAAGTTGTGTGCTGCCTGGGCGGAGAAGAGGGTAAGATCCAGCAAGTCACACTGAAATCATTTGCAAGGCCATGTCACTTCACCAGATACCCTCTATCTTGCAATGCTATGATGATTAGGGCTGGAACAGTGCATCCTGTCTGCTGCAATACCTGTACGAGGAGGAAATTATTAGGCTGATTTCTAGATGAACAATCAATATTTTGTCTTCATTGTTTCAGAAAGTGCTTCCTTTCATCTGTGTGAATTTCTGGGACAGTATGCACACATAGGAGATAGAATAGACATTTATTTATGACTATGATAGCAAATCACTCCACATCTCTGAACACAAGTGAAAGATACCAAATGCCATAAACTGATGTCTAAACTCCGGTAATTATGAGTACAAATTGGCTAAAAAATAATTTCTCCACGTAGCAGATGTAAAATGGGCTTTATTTGATACTATGTACTATATGACTCTGACTGAGTAATAAGTAGAATTAAACTACAAGGTTGAATTTAACTAACTTGAAGGGATTTTCCCCTGCCGTGTTCGCCTGGTGCCCTCTTGTGGGAGTGAGAACACTGACAGCATTCCTTTGTGAGACCAGCTCTGGGAGTGCACCTTTGCAGTTTTCTGTAGGGTGACAAAGCACTTAATGTGCAAACAGTAGATCTCGGAAAAGAAGTCTACATGCCTCTGAAATACAAATATAAATATTGAACCATAATTTTAAAATCTTTGTATTTTCTACTTATCCAAAAGATTCTGGCAAGCAGGGCAAAGAGTATGCTACCTCAATATTGCATTTGCTACCACTTCTCATCTTGTAAAATGCATAAGTTAAAAGCTTTTTAAGTAATCACTCTGAGTTTGTGTCAAAAAATTAAAAAAAAAAACAAAGAAACAACAAACAGAAACAAAATGCAAAATTACTGTTAAAAACACATAGAGATTTCAGTGCACTCAATACTAGGCTAAGAAGATAAGCAAGATGTAGTTAAAATTTTTAACAGTTCACTTTGCAGAAATAAATAACCTCTGTCAACACTGACATGTCATGATTACATGATACAATTTGTCAGTGTAATAACCAAGTAAAAAAAAAAAAAGGAAGAAAGATTGTTTTTTGCATTTAAACTGAGAACCTGCAAAATTCAAGATTGACGGAGGAAGAATGGTTGGTCTAAACAGTCAAACTCCATTCTCAAACCCTGATCATAGGTTGGATTGCCAGGACAGGTCTTCCATTAATGTCCTTGCAGATTTATTTGCTGGCTCAAATACCTATTTATATTGCTATAATTCCAAGTACAGTCTGTCCAGACTTTTCTTCAGGATGAGTTACATGGACAGTGCCACAGAGGTTCAGCTGTGAAGATCCAACTCAGCATTTTTCAGCTATGGCAATTTCAACTGTACATAATCCAATTCAGAATTTCTAGATAATCTCAAATGTTTATCAGCACAATTAAAAGTATCTTCTTCCATAAGGTTTGATGCCTTTGAATTGTTATGATTTTTAGCTTTTTGTAGATTTTAAAGTAGCTGTGTAGTAAATATAGATTTTTAGTATAGCTGCGTAGTCTGTCACACTTTAGAATAGTAGTTATACACTTACCAAACCCTATACCCCCATTTCATATTGAATTTTCTAAATTCTTTGTTAAGACTCCTTTCAAGGCAGGCCTTCATTCTGTTTAAGAACATTTGCACCCCAGGCCTGAACAACAAAATACCATCATAGTCAAAGCAACCTTCAAGCCCGGAACCTTGGAGAAGCTCCAAAGACGGTACATGCCATGAAGAAGAGAAAGATGAGGAAGAAAGGGGTCTTAGGACCTCCTGACTCAATTCCAAAGAGACATGTGAGGGAGAGGATCTGAGGAGTGGTTAGTTCTGGGATTGGATGGATAATACTATATATTGTGGAACCCCTGGACATGGGGGTGCACACCTTTTTCTGTACTCCTGTGGCCAGAAGGCCTTCGTTAAAGACCTGCTCTCTTATCTTATCTCTATATTCAATTTGCTTGGAGTTTTTTCTGCTCCCGATCTTTAGGCAACAAGTTACAGAAGAAAGAGTGGTTTGATTTTCCAGCTGTATTGACAGTGTGAAGATCTGAACTTTCCCAATAGTGAGATACATACTATAGCATGATGTAGAAATGCAACATAATATTCACAAAAGACTCTTTTTGTATAAGCCTCTGAAAAATACGGCCAATAAATGAGTCTGAGTGACTATTTATATGGTCGTTCCCTGTTGATCTTTACCTTGAGTATTCTGTTCCATGTCAGAAGTACAGGTAATAAACCTATTTAAAATTGCTGATAATATCACATTTTTAAAATTCATTTTATCCATAGTTTGCATAGTTTGTCACAGCTTCTGCTTTCTGAATAAGCACTAGCTAATCATTATAATTGTTTGTGATGTAGGCAGGCAAGTAAACAAAATCAAACAAAAAAACTTCATCCTGGGCCACAGAGGAAATTTGTGCCAGCATGAAAAGCTGACTGATTACTTTGGGAATTAACACAGTTTGAGAAAGAAAATAGGAAATGAAGCATTTAACACAAAAAAACAAGAACTGCGTTTACATGTATTTTCTTTTGCTATACTAATTTGGTATTTCTTTGGTGTGGACAGTACAGAAGCGGAAAAGGGGCATACCAAGTACATGCTGGGTAGGCTCTGGAGAACTGAAAAGAAAGTTTAACACATACAGCTAGAACACCACTGCAAGATGGTATGACTTTAAAAACAGGAATGAGAGGTGAGTAGAAAGAAATCTATACTTTAGATAGCTATAGAGTTCATTTGATTGTGTTAGGATTAATAGATAATAGCTCAAAATCCTCTTCCATTAACTGGTTATTGAGATAACTATAAAATCCAGTTCTAAAGTCACATTTCATCTTAAAACTTCCCATTATTGCTGCAAGTAGACTTTCCTTACTGATGGCAGTAGTAGCAAAAACATTTCCTTTGGTAATGACACTATCACACATGCATGGCCATTTAGTGCTTTCTTTGTACAGTCTCTAGTATGTGAGGGATCTAGTCCACAACCAAACCTTGTAGGCCATAGTGCAATACAGAAAAGGCAGTCATCAGTCTTGCTTCAAATGCATGCTGAGCAACTTCATCTTAACATTATATGCTTTTGTTCTGATTAAAAAATCTATTGTAAAAGTAAATTCACCCACACATGAGTCCATGAGAAAAGGATAATTTTTAAGACTGCTTGAGAATTTAATTTCATGACTCAGGCAAGTGTGAAAGGGTTCTGTAGGCTAAACCCCAGCCCTTGCCTTTTGAATGTGCTAGAACAGGTCCCAGTGCCAGTTCATCATGCAACATAGAGCTGATACCCAAAACACAGTATGTGTTAAGACAGGGAGGAACCAGTCTAGATGTCAATGCCAGAATCAGGTTTTTGATCACTGGGAAAAATATTTCTGTCTGCTTACCCTCCTGTGTCCAGGAGTACTGGTTCCCAGTTGATTTCAGAATTGAGGGGCATATCTAGCCCAGAGTCCACCTCCTGCAGTAGCAGCTTAGAAGAGCGTCTGAGCCTGGCCTGTATCCTTTACCCTCCTACTCCCTTCATACGTAACTGGACTAGGGGTGCTAGAAGGTGCATCCCTGTCTGTTGCTTTACTGTTCACTGTCCAGGTATTTTTCTGATTAATAACCTAACAGGAAACCATAACCCAAACACTGGTGCATTGCAAGGTATGGTCCTGCCACCCTAGGAGCCTGATATTATTGTTAGGCAGGTTTCTGGGAATCTGAGAAAAGCAGCATGAACACACAGAGAAGTTGGCAAGGATACCAAGGATATGGCTGGAGAAGCACTTTTTTAGTGTGACTCTGAGGAGATCACAGAATCACAAAAATGGGTGAGTTTGGAAGGGACCACAGTTGGTCACGTGGTCCAACCTCCCTGCTCAAGCAGAAGCACATTGCATAGGATAGTGACCAAATGGTTCCTGAATATCTCCAGTGAGAGACTCCACAACCTCTCTGGGCAATCTGTTCAGTGCTCGGTCACCACACAGCAAAGAATTTCTTGCTCACGTTCAGGTGGAACTGTGCATCAGTTTCTGCCAGTTATCTCTTGCCCTATTGCTTGGCACTACCTAGAAGAGACTGGCTCCATCATCTTGGCACCTTCCTTTCAGATACTTATAGGCATTGATGAGGTCCCCTCTTAGTCATCTATTCTTGAGGCTGAACAGGCCCAGCTTCCTCAGCCTTTCCTCATAGGACAGATGCTCCAGTCCCTTAATCATCTTTGTTGCGCTCTGCTGGACTCTGTCCAGGAGGAGTACAGAGGAGTCCAGAACTAGACACAGTGCTCCGGATGAGGCCTCCGCCATTTCTTCTACCCCTAGAAACAGCTTACAACACGTAGTAAAATGTCAAAGCTAGCATCTGAAGTAATGATAGAGTGAGGCTTTTAGAGTCCATAGCACTGAACAGAAATTTTGTAGTGGAAGTGGCATTCAAGACTGCTCATTGCTGCCTGTGGCATTCTCAGCATGGACAGGAGAGACCAAAAGGGGTTGCTAGCCCATTGCCTCAGAACACAGACATGTTATCATTGCGGAGTTAGGGTTTTTAGTGTAGAAGCATTAAAGTGATCTCTTTCACACTACTTAAATCCTGCTTAGTTCGGGAAAACAGGATTCTCATAATGAGAAAATCACTGTAAAATGGTTTCAGAAAAAAACCTAAAATTAGGTGTTTAGCCATAGACATTTCATTTGTGAAAAAGTCACCTGCTCTAGTGTCAGCTTTCTCCAGGCAGAGAGTCACTCTGCAGTACCAAGGCTCTGTCATCAGATGGCAATGCTTGTTTATTTCAAACTTGTTTATGCAGAACTAGAGCCTGGCAGATCTTTGGAGGCAGAAGCTTGTCTGGGCAGCCTCATGTGTGTTTCCCTTCAAAAGAAGTGGTGAAGCTCTTAGCATTGATGATGACTAAGTAAACAGAGGAGAACTGAAAGGTTTGCTCTCTTCTGTACCTGCTCTATTTCTATTTCTACTGCTAATAAAAATCATAATTTAAATTCTACTGGAAACAGTGTATTCATTACCCCAAGGTCTCTGCTCACACTCATCAAATACTTTACTCTCACATCTGCGTCAGTCCTCCTCGTTTGGTTGCTCCCAGTTAGTTTCCAGTGGTTTAGCAGTAGAGAATTAGACCTTCTGCATTTGACAACCCTAAGTACTGCTGTTGCAATAGCTTTGATTATTAGTTTTAGTATGGTTCTTGTTTAGGATGAAGAGCATGATTTTGTAGCATAGAAGTAATTATTGACAGCGTACAGACAGAGAAATAACAGTCCTTGCCCTACCCAGTTCACAATCTGAGAATAAGAGGAAAACAGACCAAAACAGGCATATAAGGATGTCCCTGGTTTTACAGATGAGCTGCTGCAATACTTGTATGGACAAAACTTCCATTGCCATTCAAAACTTCATTGTCAGTTATTCAACTTTTCCTCTTTGCATATTGCAGTCTAATGTTGCTCTGTGAATGGTATTTTGCTTGTGTATGCTGAATATGCCACCTTCAGAAGCAAAAGAATTTAAAAAAATAAAAGTATTGGGGAAAAAAAATAACCTGCAAGAATATCATATATTGAGTTGGAAATAACAATTTTCAGTGCTCAAATTGATTGAGGTTGCCAAGTAACACATCCCTAACTCTTCCAGCTTACACAGAGAAAGGATGGCAAACTGTCCTTGTGCATTCAGGGCTTCCTTCTTTTTGTAAGCCCAGATCACAGGTTCAGCCATTTACAGGCTGAATACCAAAACCAATTAAATAGGCCCCATGTGTGTTTTGTGACATGAAACCCTTATCAGACAGCAGGAGTCAAAATATCATGCCCTCACCTTCCACTGCGTCTTAATTGCAAAGGATGAGCAAGAACTGCAAAAGCAGGCACAGCTGGAAGTTGATTTAGTTTGTTTTTGTAGGGTAAAGAAGATATTTGCTTTTATCATGGCTAATAGGATTGATTGGTCATTCATGCCACAAAGACTGGCCTAAGTAGAGGATTATACATGTATTTTATTCATTATAGATGTAACACCTTCACAGTGCTCAAGGTGAGCTATATGGTCTAGAGCAGAGGTCTCTGAACATGTTTTTCATTGTGCATCCCCGTCAGTGAAAACTTCTTCAATACGCACTCCAGTATAAGTATGCTTATTTATAAATTACATACATGGAATACTATACTAATGTTAGGTACACTAATAAAATATATACAAAATAGAAATTTTTTAAAGTATGACATAAACAATATTTTTTATTTTATTTTATTATTTATTAGTAGAAATATATTTCCTGCACCCCAGTGGATTGTCTTGAGTACCCCCTGGAGTGCAGGAACCCCAGTTTGGAGGCAACTGCTCTACAGACCAAAGCTGTGAGGTCTAATATCCACTGTCTCATATCCAGCCAAATGGATACTTCTGTTCTGATTTACACAGGATATGAGGTGTCTCTCCATATCCATTTAACCTGTTTTATGTATGTGGGTGGCTGCAAGCAAAAGATGTTTATAGGTGAACAGGACTTAAAGAGCTATTTCAAGACTGGCACCTAAAGATTAATAAGATTCTGGGATCTCACACAGCAGACAGTACAGGTTTTGAGAGACTAAAAAGATGTATGTGGATGCTTGTTTATGATGTATTTGTTCATTAAACCAGTTTCATGCAAGTGTTTCTTTATGGCATTTTGGGGAATGCTTCAATTTGAAATTTAACAGATAAGTGCTTTTAGAAACAAAAAAAATAAATGAAATTAAATAAAAAATTAGATATTGAGAAGAAAAAAAATGAAAAGGGAAGGGTTGAGGACAAAGAAACAGAATAGCAAGAAAAGAAGAAAAATATTATTGCAGCAATTTAGAACAGGAACCACTGAAATATACTGATAATTTCTCCAATCCTAACACTGTCTTATAAAATATTTTTTTTACAATCCTGCATGAGAAATTTATTTTTCCTGATTTTTATATAACAATTTTATGTAATATGTTCTTCAGCTCCTAAACTTGATAACTTTAATATTTAACCATAATTTATCAGGTTATACTATACTATTTGACTCTTCTCATTTTTTGTCATGCAGAAACAATCTTCCATAGAAAATGTTTCCCTGGGGTCAAATTCTAATTGACCTACAAAAATCATTAAGTGGATCTTTTAAACAGGAAGTTTCAGCATCCAAAAGACATTAAGTTTCCAGTCCTACTTCAACTCATCCAGATCTCCTGTTAATATCTATGCACTGACTCCTGAAAGCCCCACATTTAAAACTAGTTGTGAGATATCTGCTATCATCTGTCATAGCATTGTATAGGAACTTTTTTGGTCTAGTCACATAAACCTAGCTGAACACTAGAACTGCTATGAGACATAACAGAACTCACATGTCAGATTTTAACAGAGTTAAGTGACAGACTTCTTGACCTCCTGCATTCTTCTTAGAGACAAAAGTTGCAAATGAGCCACGGACTGCAGTAGCAATGAAAAACTCCACTGATTCCTTTTTTGGCAACTTTCAAGTCTATAAATGCTTAATGATACATTTAAAGTAAAATAAACCCTGTTCTCATATTTAGGCTATTTTTAATTTTCACTAATTTAGCCTTTTCTTATCTACAATCCAAAATGAGTAGCTTTGGGCCTGGAAAAGGCCTGTGCTGGTCCACTTTTTTTTTTTTTTTCCCCACCAATAATCTCTTCATTTCCAACTAATAGCATGTATTTAATTCACTTTTATACATTAACATTAGTGCCAGGGAATCCAAGTTCAGTACACAAAGGCCTGTCTGAATAAGTACAAAATTTGTGAGTGGGCATGAGCTATGGTTATTTTGCTTAATACAAACAAATTTTGCTGCAGGTATACCCTGTTGGTAGAGGGTATACCTGTTAAATTATCTTATTAACTCTACTGGAAGTTAAATTATCTTATCAGCAAATGTGCGTGCCCTGATTTTACATTAATTACACAAATATTTAGCAAGTGTATTCTTGCTTCCCACTGAACTCCTTTTGTTTGAATGCTTTTTATAAAAGCATTTTATAAAAAGCTTTTATAAAAAAGCCTTTATAAAAGCTATCTAAAAGTGGCTTGGGGAGTGTATGACATTACTTTTTAAAGAAAAGATAGACTGGGCATTCTAAAGGAGGAACTGAAACTCTGGTGTGCCACCTTTGTTGATGGTCTCATGAAGAGTCTTACATAGTTGACTAGTACTCAGTGGACAAAACAGACAGGAAAATGAATGCAGCGTTGCTGCACAACACTGTTCACGCTTCTTTAGCCTGTGTTCCCTGAGCTCCTTACCTTCAGATCCTGGTCACAACTGCCCTTTCATTCTTGAAATCAAGCTGGGAATGATTCACAGAGGCAGACAGAGTTTGAATAACCAAGTACTGATATGTTGGCAGAGCATTGCAACAGGGAAAAGGCAAAGGGTTTGGTTTACTGATGGTCTGAATTAAAAAGAGCTCTGAAGAGATTTGAAGTAAGAAAGGAGGATCTACAAAGAAAAATAGCATGTTTCTCTAAAATAAGGACAGTATTTGTAGACCTATGTAGAACATAGGTCAGTGAAATGTTGGGAATTTCACTCTTATTGAATGCCAGGCCACCTCTGTACTAGAATGAATTTAAAGATCTGGCTGTGAACATTTCTTTTGGAAATATAACTCTCCATTGTCTAGATATGAGCTTTGATAGCAGACATCCACTGCAACTGTTGGGAATACTCTTACTAATTTTTTGAATGAGCTTCTTATTGCTGGCTAAATAACCCTTGTGTTATATATAGTCTCTCCTCTTTCTTCTCTGTCAAGAAAATCTGGCAAGTTATTGTCTTTGCCTTTGACACACTGTAATTTTGTACAGTCACTGAAGATCTTGCACTTATATTTGTCCGAGGTGACAAGTGTCTCAGAAAATCTCACTGCCATTCAGTTTTTACTTTGGTTTCTGTTTCAGATGGGTGTTTGTTTGTTTGCTTGTGGTTTGTGGAGTGTTTTTCTTACACTGCCAGTCCTGTAAGCTCATTCTGCTGCCTAAGCTGTGTTCTTACAGGGTCTGTGTCACTATTTATAAGGAAGACTCCACAGTTTGCACTCTGTTAACATCTCTGCAAACTGGGGAAAAAGATAGGATGCTTGGTCTTCCTCTTTGGTGGGAAAAGTAATTTTATCTACAAAGCTAAGCAGGTGGACTCTTATAGGAAAAAAGGAAAGTATAACCTTGATGAATGAGTGGTTACTGCTTTGGCATTTTTCTTTTTTTGGAACTTGTAATTCTATTTTCAGTCTGTTAATTTCAGTCTGCACAAAAAAATAAAGACAGAAGATTGTTGGAAACATCGATTGCTTTCAAGAAACAGAGTAGAGTTATAGCCAAGATAAATGTGCTTTAATAAACATGCAGAGTGATATAGATTTATATAGGTATATGACAGAACTGAGACAAGATGGCTCCCTTTTCCTTAGCATTTACAGTCTTTGCCACTTGTTCTGCAGTCAGATCCATAGGAACTGATTTTTATACAGAAGTGTGATTCAAATTCTGAATGTACAGTATGGCTGTATGCTGACCTAAAAAGACAAACATTAGTACGTACCAGATGTATCCAGTTATGGGCCCCGGGTGTAAAGAGAAACCCAAGGTAAAGTATTTTCCCAGCTAGATTTTAACACTGAAAAGGACTCTGCCTGAGTGATCAAATTCAATTTCCTCACAGCTACACACCACATATAACAGTTATCAAATGCAGAACCATCCACAAATACCTGCTCTGAACCAACCTTCATCATGTGCTCATTTCTAGCTTTCAACAGAAAGATGAGGTTGGCAATTGGCCCAGATGTTGTGCTGTGTGCATACAACAGTAGAGGTCTGGGTAGGCAAAAACACTCTCCTTGCCTCACAATGCAGACCATTCCCTGTGCTGTGGTGAGGTACAAGGCAGCCCATCTGACTCCCACTGGGACATGGACAGCAGTGAAAAGAGTGTATGAGAGGAAGATAAAAAGTCCAAATATAATGCCACTTGACTGAACGCAGAAAATTCAGGAGCTTAAACATAACAGAGATGTCAGTTTCACTAATTCCCTCACATATTGAAGAACGTATCTCACGAAGTGCACTAAGCAGTGGAAAAACAGAGGGGCAGGAAGTGTCATGAGGTGCCAAGGCTGGATATGAATCCGACCCGCCATTAAATTCAGTGTTTACAATGATTTGCTGCTGATAACAATGTACATTCAGAGGGTTGCAGGATAAGGAATCTTGTCATTCTGATCCTGTGTTGTTTGTCAGCTTCATTCTTTACCTTTGATCAAGTTCCTATCCCATTAAAGTCAACAGAAATTATGAGAGGAAACACTTCAGGAAAAGCTCTCTATACCTTTTCCAGTGACTTTTTTCGTATTTGCATAGGGAAGAAAAGAGCAGCCCACCAAAAGTCCAAGGTGTTGTCCAGTTCTAGAGGAGACAGATCTTTTTTTCTGCTAGAGAAACATGGAGGTGCTCATCAGAGAAATATGAACTCAGAGAAGGATATCTGTTAAATGTTATGGGGGAGTTCACAAAACTGAGTTTTGAATTTTGTTTGCAGATGGAAAGTTTTGAAATGTTCTTTTTTAAAGTAATTTGTTAAATTCAATTCCATTAATGAAAGAATTATCCCACAGATATCTGTGGGGTTTGTTTCATAAAAAAATCCAATATAGAGGAAAGATAAAGGGAAGGAGGAAATAAAGAGATTATTAGTGTCTTTGTTCATGGAAAGAGGACAGATGAAAAAATAAATAAATGTTATGACAATAAAGAAGAAGCAAACACAGCAATTTTAAGTTATTATGACAAGCATTAGTTTTGTGAATATTTCTGTGTTATGATACATGTTGGTGATCCCATGAAGAACTACTGGTAAAATAATAAGTTCTCAGTATTTGATAGTTGTCATTTGCTAATATAAGAGCAACAGAACAAATTCACCACAGATGTAAGCAGACATTCAGAGCTAAAAATCTGAGGTTTCCAGAGCTGTGCTTTACTGTATCAGGCTTAATTTGGACACAACCAAGTGATTATAATTCTTTCTGGAATAAATATGTAGAAAATTTGCATAAGCTAAACCTGATTTTGAGGCTTTGCTCTCTTACTTTCTTAATACTTGCAGTAGAGTAACACTGCTTTACTGCAAAATACATATTATTTTAATCCATTTGTTTATATCTTCCCTCTTACAGCAATTAAAACTAGTTCAATACTTGCATTATAGTCACACAGCATTTGTGAGCTTTCTGTCCCCTTGAAAGACAAACATCTAGAAAGAGCTGGAAAGGCACCGTGTCTTTCTGTAGTTTGAGTCTCAGCATGACACTGCAATATAAATATTTAATAATAAATTAGAAGTTTCAGAGTTGCCATGACTGCTATTGCCTGGACATAGTACTGCCTGTGGCTTGATGCAGATTGCTATTTGAGTTAGCATTTAACAAAAGCATTACAGATGAAGGTAATGTGCTCTCCCAATATTAGTATTTTAGAGTACATTAGTTAGCGCATGATTAGACAACATGATTTTTAGTGTACAGTTCTAATGGTTTAAGGCAATGTTGTAAAACAGCTTGAGTTTAGGATTTGTAGGTCTTAAGCTGTACTTGACTATATTTACTATAAATATACATGCTTATATACAGATTTAAAAGTGCTATTAATTGTGCGTATGTGTAATATAAACATGGTTTCTATAGATAGGGAATTAACTTTTAAATAGAGAAGGATGGGAAATTAATTTAACAGACATTATGACATAATAATTTCAGACGCAGATGTAACGTCAGTGAATTTATGATTAGCATGTGAAAATTAAACCTTGAGTGACCTACATCATGGCCCTCAATAAATTAAATTATCAGTATTGCCTTTCTTCATTGTGTATTTTATTTATCTCAAATAAAATATTACTTTTTGTGCCTTTTTCCTTTTTATTAGATTTTATTTTCCTACATCCTTAGGCAACTTACTTAATAAAACTACTTGATTGTTCTGCCATCTTCAAGTCAAAATGGTGGTCCTTACTTTTACATCAGCTTAGGTTTTCCTAAAATACTAAATTTTACTTGCATTTCCTGAACAGCAGAAGCTCAAGGACTTATCAAGGTTCATTTTCTCAAAGATTTAACATTCCCAAAGATAGTATATATGCAAAAATAGTCTCCTTCCCCACTGAAGGTTTTTTACAAGTTGCTATTGACCATGACTGCAAACCTGAACATATTCAACTCCATATTTGGCTGGGATCTAGAAATGTTGCCTGTGATGCATTTCCTAGTGCCAAACTTAAAAATCAAAGTCACCTCACTGTTGCCACATAGTGAGCTAAGTCACCTCTTCCCTCAGGTACAAACTGGCAGGGACAAACCACTACTCCGAGAAGATGAGTCTGCTTACCTAACACCTCCTGACTCATGACATTCCCACAAGCAGCTCTGACTAGTGAAACAATATGTTTGGTAAGCAATAAAATTCTCAAGGATAATCTTCACATGCATTCAGATCATAAAAAAGCTTTAAAAACCCTTCTTATACGCAGCTGCATCTACTGCATGTCAATAAAGTACAACTACATCAATTTGCTTAAGACAAGCAGCGGCATTACAGAGATTTCTCAAAGCATCCCAGATTCTCCACAAAATATGCTTATGTAGCCTACTTTATCCTTAAAACAGATCTTGTGGGAACAACAGAAAACTTCTTCCAAGATAAAATCATATCACTGGGACTGCTCACTGATTCAAAAGGGGACACTGAGTTTTATCTACTACCCAAAGAGCTGGACCCCATCCTACACAGGCAGTGAAGTCCAGTGGGAAATATCTACTGTCCTTGAGAAGTGAGGCAACCAGGTCCTCTATCAAAAAGGTAAATTGTCAGAAATTGTTGAAAGAATATCACAGACTAAAAAAAGCCTGTATGTCAAGAACACTTAACAAATGACACCCACTTTCCACCTCTCTTTCGTTTGGTAAAATTGTTGAAAGCTTGAACTCTTGCAATATCACCATAGTCATGTAGATTGGCCAATCATGCTTTTCACCCATGCATGCACAAA
Source organism: Chiroxiphia lanceolata (assembly GCF_009829145.1). Taxonomy (NCBI): domain Eukaryota; kingdom Metazoa; phylum Chordata; class Aves; order Passeriformes; family Pipridae; genus Chiroxiphia; species Chiroxiphia lanceolata. The sequence goes on from NC_045671.1 coordinate 38,418,986, forward strand.
AATAGTCTCAGGAACCAGTAGTCCCATGACTCCCATGAGAAATAAACAGGCTTCTTTGGTGATACTTTCAGATATCTCTGCAGCCATTATTGTATGGTATTGGTGGCAAACATATACTTCACCTGCAGAGTAAACAAGACAACACAACACATAGAATTCATTAATTTTTAAAATATAAGTTTCAGAGAGTCATCATGGTCACCTTCTCCCTCTAAAAATTTTCTTTTTCCAAGTTATCACCATCCTATATTTACATATGATTGACAGTCTCTTCATAACAGCAAACTGCAGAGAAGAAGTTGTGAATTGCAAATTAGCTTTGGGACAGAGATTGAAGTCTTTTTTCTGACTCATCAAATTTAGCCACAGAAACTTAGTGTCAAAGAAACACAAGCCTTGTAAACGAAGCAAAACATGAGCAAGTGATAATTCCAATTACATTTACTGTTCTCTCGGACAAGCCACAATAAGCTGAGCTATCTTAAAATTGCCCCTACTTTTAAATAGTGCTAGCCACTGTTGTGTTGACTTTGGTTGTTGAAAAGTTACAATCTTAAAATAATCTAAAAAATTAATTTATTTTTTAAATCAAGATGGAATTGTTTTCACTTTTTTTCAAAGGAAAATATAAAATATTTGTCCTTATTTTCTGTCTTTACATCTGACCTTTTTCCCCCATTTCTCTTCTTCAGGTGTGAGCACTGTATGTGAAGTTAGTATTTATGTGTGAAGTTAGTATTTATGTATTTCTTAAATCTGTTTATTAGGTCCACATGAAGAAAAAACCACAAGGATGAAAATTCACTTCTGCATTTGACTGGTGTGAGAAATTGAAACCCAGTCAGGCAATTTCCAATATCAGAATTTATTATATGATAAAAGCAAATTCAGCGCTGGGTGATCAGGGAAGGGGTTCAACAACTCCCAACGCCTGTCACACCCAAAGAAGACAGTTGTTCTACATTTATTTCCAGCTACTACATGAATATTCATTATACATAAGTATAAACATTACACATTGTTAGGTACATGAGTACAAACATTACACATTGTTAGGTACATGAGTACAAACATCACACATTGTTAGGTCATACATTCAACAGATATTTCTTACCAAGAATGTTATCTATAAGCATCCATAATATATTGTTAAATCAGACATTCAGCAGATGTCTGCTTGTTATCTATACAAAGTTACAAATTTTAAGAAAGGTGCTATTATCTAGCTAACTAAACAAAATTCTCTCACTATAAATCCTACACAAGGTAAAAGGGTGGTAACTTGTTTTACCTCTTTATAGGGGCCCAATTAAGTTTTACGATTTGTTTTTCTTTTCTCTCTCCAGGTCATATTGACCTTACACTGTTTTCTCTTAATTAGCCGGAATCATTTTCTCAGTTTATCACAATCCCTCCTCTCTTTCTGTAAAATTATTGACTTGAGTTTTTTGCTCTAATCTGGACAATATTAATTTGACATTTTCTTCATCTCAGGAGGGTGGAGTTCTGGTGACCAACAGTACTTTGGCACTTTGAGCCGTCTTTGGATCCGTCGGCATTGTTGATATTTGCATTCCTTGTACTACAGAAACTATCAATCTAATGAAACAAGGGATTAAACATGGTAAAAATATTATACTGGCCAACGCGCATAATAAAAAGAATCCTACTTTCTTCCACCAAGCTGTTCCTAACAAGTTATCCCACCACTGGCTGTCGAGCATGGAGTTCCATTTTTGTACAAGTACATGAGTCAGTTTTCTGATATCCTTTGCAATATCCATAACTGCCTGTCTATTATCATCAATTTGTAAACAACAATCTGAAGTGTTGAATTTACCACACACACACCCTTCCTCAGCTAACAGATAATCTAAGGCAAGCCTATTCTGATACATAGCTGCTCAAGTTTTTGATTGCTGACTTGTGATTAGATCCAGAGTTTGAATTGTCTTATTGGCTACTATTTCCATGACTGCTTGAAGGCGGATAATTCTATTTAGCATGTATATGGGGGTTCGATAACCCCAGGTCCCATCTTGGGCCCAAGTAGCTGGTCCGTAAGTAGCAATGATTCATTCAGGAGGCCATTCATTATTGTACCACTTTTGGGTTCCTCCAATGTCATCCCTTTTTTCTTGGCGTATGGTTCCATAATCATCATACAAAGGTACACCTAAACTTATACCTTTTTCGGGGGGCAGTAAGAAGAACCCCGGTTGGATTATACCTAGTGTACAGACTCCTCTCCAGTCTTTAGGGAGCTGTGTGCATGCTCGCTTTCCACATATCCAGAATAATCCTTCCGGAGCTACCCATTCTAAATCGGTACTACCTGCTTGGTCCCAATATATTTTTAATTCTTTCATGCTCTCAAAAGGGTTTTTCAAATTTGTTTCATTATACCACCAGCTTTGAGCTTCATCATGCCAAGTACAATCTGCAGTCATATTGTTAGTCCAATATCCTAATGGGTTTTTTTGGCCACCAATATTCTCCTGTGGTATTGATTATTTTCACTCATAGGCATGGGGACTCTCCTACTTTAGTTTTATATATTTCCCTACCTCTCCGTTCAATGCATTCTTGCCCAGCTACATCAGAAATTAAAATCCAACCTTGGGGCCTAGATTCTGATGCTTTCTGGGAGTGATTCCATTTTAAAATTTCCCATGGGGTGAGACCAGTACCTTTCCAGGGCCACTCTTCTGTCATCAAAGGTCCACTACAAATCCAGCACTTCGGTAAATTTAAGGTTTGACTAATATGTTCGATTAGATCAATATATAGGTTAGTTCCATAACCCGGGAGTTGCCAATCTTCTCCTAGTTTGTCTTTCAATTTCTGGTATAAGTCACCTGTGTTGGAAGGCTTTCCTTGTGTGGTTTCTTTTAATGTAGTTTGCACCCTCTGTTTTATTATTTCCTCCTTTTTCAAGTCTTGCATTCCACCACCGTCAGAAATGTCCCAATGGCCTTCTTGAGCAAAACAAATCCATTCCTCTCCCTTAGGACAACTAAGTCCCAGCCTGGTTCCCCCTTTTCCTAAATTTTTTGCTACCCATAGTTGCCGAGAACCCGTGTTGCAAGTGTTCAGTTGTCTAGAGTCATAGCAGACTTTGTTGACAAATGAGTGGTAGCTTAAGCTTTGAATCATACGGCCTTTATATCGTGTAATTTGGTAGCATTTTGTACACTCGTCAGACAGGACGTGAGCCCAAAAGCAGCAGAGTATCCAAAAGGGTCCAGCATAACTTAAGCCTCCACGGCCCATGCCCGAACGGGGTTGCATCCCGTGGCTGGCTGTCAGTGGCAGGTTCAGAGGTTAACCTGGTCTTGCCCCTTTTAGATTTTCTAATTTAATTAAGGCCCAGTTTTTCCGTTTCCAGGTAAAGGTTCACTTTATCTCACAACAACAGATTCTGTCAACAAAATTATTATTCCCACTAATTAATCAATATATAAATTGTTAGCCATTGTGACATTCTTTACATGGGGTCTATAAAGTTAAAGTCATCCAGTGGGCAGTCAATTTGGGCTGTTTCTCCAGAAAATTTCATCACACTGTATCTTAATGCTGCATACCAGTCAGTTTCAAATATTTCCCAATTTACTGGTAATAACAACTCCCACCCACAGAACAGCTTATTGATCTGTACTGACTCTAATTGGGGTTGATCTCCTTGCGTGTCACGACACTCAGGGCAATGTATATGTCGGTTAAAGGCCACACAGGACCATTTATGGTGACAGTGCCTACACTGACACTCTACCCAACCATCATGCTGAGCCCACGGATGTTTTATACAGCGTATGCGATCTGGTGGTGGCGGTCCAGGAGTTAGGGGATCTTCTTTTTCAAGGTCACAAGCTAACACAAGGATTGGGTTAACTAAACGATTAGTAAAATATGCACCTGCCCCTCCACTCTGCCAGGGGATGGCTCCTTCTTTCCAGGAAACAAACCGCTGTCTCCTAAGAATTTGTCCTGGGGCCAATTGAAACCAAGATCTCAGGCTAGGTTTTATACAGAAACTTTCAGGAAATACCTGTCGGGCCTTTAAGTCTCTTTGTTCTGGGGATAACTCATTCCAGCCTTCGATATGTCTTCTCCATTCAGGTGATGAATTCATAAAGGTCTTTTTTGGAGTTTAAGTCGTAGGTCCCCAGGCGTTGATGACACAGTCCACTCTTTCAGGGGTGGTGGAGCAACAGGTCCTTTCACTCTGGTCGCGTGTGTCCACCCTTGTTCTGCTGTATGCACTGCGGTCTCTGTCGTGAGCAGTACCTGGAAGGGACCTCCCCAAAATGGGGTTAAAGAAGTTTCTTTCCATCTCTTTATTAGGACCCAATCCCCAGGGTTTATTTTATGTATCTTGAAATCCAATGGTGCTGTTTGGGCTAAGGCTCCTAGTTCTCTTATTTCTGTCAACCTTTTTGCAAGTGTTTGTATGTATGGTCTTAATTTGGCATCAATATTGCTATAGTCACCTACTGCATCCTTTAGCCAGATATAAAGCATTCCATAAAGCATTTCATATGGTGATAGAACCGAGGTCTGTCCTGGGTTGGGTTCGAATACGCAGTAAGGCCAGGGGTAAACATTTAACCCATGACATCTGAGTTTCAATCATCAATTTAGTTAGGGCTTGCTTCAGAGTCTGGTTCATTCGCTCAACTCTCCCTGAACTTTGAGGGTGCCAGGGTGTATGGTGTTTCCACATGATTCCTAATGCAATTGTTATTCCTTTAAGTATTTTTGAGGTGAAATGAGTTCCTCTGTCTGAATCTATACTATATACCATTCCGTACCTAGGAATTATATTTTCAAGTAGTACTTTGATTACAAAATTTGTTGTAGCCCTTCCAGTAGGTATTGCTTCCACCCAGTGGGTCAGATGGTCGATTATTACTAGTAGATATTTCCATCTATTCACAGGTGGGAGTTCTGTGAAATCCACCTGTATTCGCTCGAAGGGTCAGTATGCTATATCCCTTCCCCCTACAGGAGTATTTCTCATAACCTTTTTATTCACTTTTTGACATGTCAAGCAGTGGCTGGTAACTTGCTTAGCGATTTCAAAAATTCCTATACACCCATAACATTGTAAAAACTGATCACAGAGAGCTCGTGTTCCCCAGTGAGTAGTTTGATATAATTTCAATAATATTGATCGTGCTATTGGTTTTGAAACCATTTTTCTCCCATCTGCTAAGATCCAAACCCCCCCTTCTTGCTTCTTTGCCCCTATTCGTGTTAGTTCTTTCTCTTCCCTCTCTGAAAATACTGGTATTTCTAAGTTCTCAGGCTGTTGTAAGTTTAATATATGCAACTTAGTTATTTCCCCTTTTTCAGCTGCGTCTTTGGCCACTTCATCTGCTAAATTATTTCCTCGGATTATGAATGATATTCCCTTTTGGTGTCCTTTTACATAGACTACTGCTATTTCTAGGGGTTTCCTTAAAGCTTCTAATACTTGATTTATCAACTCTTCATGCATTAGTGATTTACCTCTTGTGCTTATTAACCCTCTTTCTTTCCAAATTTTCCCAAATGTGTGCACGACTCCATAACAATGTTTTGAATCTGTAAATATTGTTCCTTTTTTTCCTGTCAACAATTCAAGAGCCCGGTAGAGGGCATACAACTCACACGCTTGTGCTGACCAGGCTGAACTAAGCTTTCCTGATTCTGCAGTTGTCATATTATTCCCATTGATGACTGCATATCCAGAAATTCTCTTCCCATCTTTGTATCGGGAGGAGCCATCAACAAAATATTTTTCTCCGTTTTCTAATTCCACCTCTTCTAAATCTTCTCTGACTTTGGTTTGTAATTGTATTAGTTCTGAACAGTCATGCTCCAGTATTTGAGTCAGTTCACTTGGTTCCCCATATAAAAATTGTGCTGGATTTTGATTGTTAGTTACTAGTAGTTCTAAGTCTGGACTATGGATTAATACAGCTTCATATTTTAAAATGCAGGCATCTGTTAGCCATTCTCCTACTTTTTGATTCAGTAGTGCTCGTACGGCGTAGGGGGTGAAAACTGTAATTTTTCCTCCAAAGGTGATTTTACGGCTTTCTTCCACTAATATAGCAGTGGCTGTGACAGCTTGCACGCACACGGGCCAACTTCTGCTGACAGAGTCTAGTAATTTTGACAGATACGCTACTGGCTTTCGATGTCCTCCTTTTTCTTGGGTTAATATTCCATAAGCAATTCCTTGTTCTACATTTACAAACAACTGAAAAGGTTGCTTCAGTTCAGGGAGTGTTAGAACTGGAGCTCTGGTTAGAGCTCTTTTAATTTCCTCTAGCTTTTCACTACCTTTGTCATTCCATTTCACTACTTCTTGGGTAAGCTTTTCATATAAAAACTTCACTAATCCACTATAACATTCAATCCACAATCGGCAGTATCCTAATAATCCCAGTAACCTCCTTATATCCCTTTTGGTTTTTGGGGGAGCTAGGGCCAATATTCCTCCCACTCTTTCAGCATCTAATCTTTTGGTTCCCTTATCTAGCCAGTGACCTAAATATTTTACCTTTTGTTCTACAAATTGTAACTTCTTCTTGGAAACTTTTAACCCTTTTTCCCCCAGGAAGTTTAAGAGTTTTATTGTGATTTCTCTGACTCCCTCTTCACTTTCTCCAGCAATTAATAAATCATCCACATATTGTATAACCTCTATTCCCGGAGGTTTAGGGAATTCTAATAGTATCTTTTCTAGGGCCTGTCCAAACAGGTTTGGAGATTCTGTGAACCCTTGAGGAAGAACTGTCCATCTTAATTGTTGTTTCCTTTGTGTTTGCGGATCTTCCCATTCAAAGGCGAAGATATTTCTGCTTTCTTCATCTAGTGGGCAGGACCAAAATGCGTCTTTCAAGTTGAGCACACTATACCACATGTAATTAGGAGGAATATGACTCAAAAGGGTGTATGGGTTAGGAACTACAGGAAGTCGGGCAATTGTTCTTTTCTTTACTTCCCTTAAGTCTTGGACTAGCCTAAAGGTACCACCCCCTTTTTTAACTGGAAGTATAGGGGTGTTATGAGGGGACATACAGATTTCTAAAGTTCCATTTGTCAGTAATTTGTCTATAATGGGTTTAAGTTTTGCTCTTCCTTCTCGAGAAATAGGATATTGTTTTATTTGTATTGGGTGGTTGGAATCAATGATTTCTATTTTTATGGGGTCTATCTTTAATTTTCCCACTTGGTCTTCTGAGACCCACACACTGGGGTTAATCTTTTCCTCATCTTCTCTTTTAGAGTCATTATTTTAACTCTCATTTCTCCCTCTTCTGGCACAACTCCTATTCCCAGGGAAACCTGTAGGTCTCTCCCTAAAAGACTGCAACCTGCTTCAGGCACTAAATCTCCCACTGTAATCTTGGTTTCTCCCTCAATTTGAACTTGTTTTATTATAGGCACTGGGAATCCTTCTCCTTTTGCTCCAATTACTCTAATTGTGTCTTTACTGGCTGTACAGCCCTGAGGAATTTTGATAACACATGATTTATCCGCACCGGTATCTACCAGAAATTCATATTCTTCGTCCTGGGGGCCTAATCTCAATTTTATCAAGGGCTTTTTATGATGTTTTTCTCCCAGGAAATAAAGCCCCTGACCCCCCTAATCTTTTTCAGCTTCCTCAAACAGTTGTGCATCCTTTTGTCTCTTGGGGCAGTTTCTCTTCAGATGACCTTTTTCCCCACAATAATAACATGCGAGCTCCTGGCCCCTTGGGACAGTTTGTTGGGGTTTTTTTCAGACCCCCCATTTTCCTTTCTCCCTTAGAACTCTTCCTCTCATCTGACTTTACACCTTTATGTGATTCTCGGATGGCAGCTACTAATACTTTTGCCTTTGTTTTTGCTTTCTCATCATCTCTTCGCACATAGACTTTTTGTGCTTCTCTCAGTAAATCTTCAAGCCCTCGGTGCTGCCAACCTTCTAATTTTTCTAATTTTTTGCGGATATCGTCCCAGGAATTAGTTACAAAGTGGACCTTTAATACCACTTGTCCAGCTGTAGTTTCTGGGTCGATTCCTGAGTATTGCTGTAAATCTTTTCTTAATCTCTCTAGCCATGCACTCAGGGTTTCATCTCTTTCCTGCTGGCTTTTAAATGCTTTTGTGACATTCTGTCCACGAGGCACAGCTTCTTTAATTCCTCTTATTATTAAGGTGCCATAGTCTGCCATGTGCTGTCGGTCTGTGGCAGAATTAGAGTCCCAATCGGGAGGATTAATGGGCATTTTATTGTCCCCGGGGGGGCCCGTTTGATTCTCCCTATCCCATATCCTTATCCCTGCTGTCCGTATCATCTGTCTCTCTTCTGGGTTGAATAGTATTCCCAGAATGGATTGCACTTCTCCCCGGGTAAATGTATTTGGTCCCAAAAATTGATCTAGTTGTTCAGCTACTCCTAAGGGATCCTCTAATAACCTCCCCATCTCTTTCTTAAATGCCCGAACTTCACTTGAACTTAGGGGAGCATTTACAAACCCAATTCCCCCTTGTGCTCCCCCCAAAGGCACTTCCCTAAGTGGGTATAATTCTCTCGTTGAGAACACCCCTTCATTTTCCTCACTAGAGCTGTCCTGTTCTACTAAAAGGGCTCTAACTTCCCTTGGGGTGGTTCGTCTCTTCTTCCGAGTCTTAGGTTTTTCAGGATTTTCACTCTTATGATTTTGCAGGGTAGTGGAATCTGCAGTTAAAGGAGTTTGTACAGGTGGGGAATAACTCACAGGCGCTCTGGGAACAGCAGCCGAGGGGGGTTGTAAAGAGGGTGATGAAAGGGTCTGTGGAAGGGGTTGTAAAGGGGGTTGCTGAGGGGTCTGTGGAGGGGGTTGTAAAAGGGGTTGCTGAGGGGGTGGATTATAGGGTGGAGGTAAATTGTCTAATGGCTCCCATTTGGTTTCTGTTACTTTCTTTTCGGCCTGCTTTTCTTTCGTCAACTTATAAACTTTAGTAGGTTCTGGCCAAACTTCTTCTTTCCAGCAAGCAGCATATTCACTGTCCTCAGAGTTTATCGGCTCCTTGCCGTTTACATAACTGTTGAGGGCTTGGCAGATCCAACCCTCAAATGATCCATACACAGGCCAAGAGATACCATCACTCCTTATTTTTTCTTTAGTCCACTCAATCATGCAGTACTGAATCATTTTTGGGTTTTCTTTATTTTTAGCACTCTCCCTCTTTTCCCAGTTTAAAATCATTACCCCTAGAGGACTGTCTAAGGGTATATCCGGCAATGCCTGCCTGCTCCTTTCCTTCCTGGGGCACCTTAATTTACTAATTCCCTGCCCCATATTCCTGAGGTCCCTTCTAAAGTTTCCTGCCTTCCCACCGATCCTGTGGGATCCCTTCTAGGATTTTTCACTGACTCAGTGGTCCTTCCTGAAAAACTCCCACCGACCCCAGAGGTCCACTCATCAATTCAACCACTTCGTCCCTTCACCTGCTGCTCCCCTCGCGGTGAGACAGAAACAAGGTTAGAAGGACTCCGCTCTCGGTTCACAGCTACGCTGCATCTCATTCACTCATTCACTCCGACCTCTTTATCCGCCCCCCCGAAGTGATACAGTCCGTTGTTCTCACTCAGGTCTTCGTGCACAAGAATTATGGGCTTTTTGCTGCAGCACTCCAGGAGCTTTTTAATTCCTTGCTTTTATCATATGCATGTGTTACCCTTGGTCCTTGTTGAAATATTAGGCCTGTGAATAGGCCGCTGAAAAACAGCGGGCGCGCTCCTATCTCAGGCGCTAAATATCTCCCAGAACACAAAGGGTATCACGTCGGGCAAAGTCACCAAGTTTTGTGAGAAACTGAAACCCAGTCGGGCAATTTCCAATCAGAATTTATTATATGATAAAAGCAAATTCAGCGCTGGGTAATCAGGGAAGGGGTTCAACAACTCCCAACGCCTGTCACACCCAAAGAAGACAGTTGTTCTACATTTATTTCCAGCTACTACATGAATATTCATTATACATAAGTATAAACATTACACATTGTTAGGTACATGAGTACAAACATTACACATTGTTAGGTCATACATTCAACAGATATTTCTTACCAAGAATGTTATCTATAAGCATCCATAATATATTGTTAAATCAGACATTCAGCAGATGTCTGCTTGTTATCTATACAAAGTTACAAATTTTAAGAAAGGTGCTATTATCTAGCTAACTAAACAAAATTCTCTCACTATAAATCCTACACAAGGTAAAAGGGTGGTAACTTGTTTTATCTCTTTATAGGGGCCCAATTAAGTTTTACGATTTGTTTTTCTTTTCTCTCTCCAGGTCATATTGACCTTACACTGTTTTCTCTTAATTAGCCAGAATCATTTTCTCAGTTTATCACACTGGTTTTCAGATTAAAGCAAATTCGCATTTTTTTTCTTCAGATATTACAGTATCTCATCATTCAGTATATCCTATTAATCCTACAGAATCTAATACCGAAGAGTCAAATGAAGAACTAAAGCAATAACTTCAGGAAGCCCTAGAGGTTGATAACAGTGCCAAAGGTGCTGCTCTCCAAATCTGCATTTCCTTTTAATGTACCAAGAGGATATTGACATATTCAGAGACTTGGATGAATCCAGGTTCTTGAAATTAGAGTGGTAGTGGGAACCCTCATTTAATTTTATGGCAGGAAATCACAGTGTGAGGTGCCGTTTATACTCTGGGGTTTTGTTGGTTTTTTTGTTTACGTTTTTTTGGGGTTTTTTTTGAGGGGGTGGGGAAGGTTTTTTTAAAGAACTGGAGAATATTGAAAGTATAATTTTTTAGCAGGTGTTATTTTATTAAGCTTGGGGCCTGAAAATCTGAAGTGCAAACAATCTTTGGCTTTTTAGTCTGCATTTCTGTTGAGAGGTGGTTAACTCCTCCATTTTGGTTTTACTGTGGTTAAATGCGTTGGTAATGAGGCTTGGCAGGGTGGGAGCAGGGGTCCAGGTGCTTGTGCTCAAACCCAAACAAGCCCAGAAACACTCAGCCACTACTGACACAAACTTGGGTGTTTTAAAGCCAGAAGGGATAGCACAAATAGTGTAAAGTTTGGGTCTGCCTGAGCTGGAGTTCATTTCCTCACAGTAGCCCTCACAGTGCTGTACTTTGCATTGGTAGCTAGAAGGGTGTTGATAACACACCACTGTTTTGGCTACTGCTGAGCACAGCATCAGCACTGTAACATTGCTTCCTCAGTCGAGGGCAAGATCCAGGGAGGGGATTCAAGTGGGCCAGCTGACCCAAACTAACAAAAAGGGATATTCCAGACCATATGATGTCAGCTCAGATATAAAAGCTAAGGCAAGGAGCAGGAAGGCAGGCAGTCATTGTCTAATGGCTGCCTGCTGAGGAACCGTCACGTGTGCTGAAGCCCTGCTGCTCAGGAGTGTCTGACCATTGCTGCTCATGGGAAGTAGAGAATAAACCGTGTTATCTTTCGCTTTGCTTTTGCATGCGTAAGCTTCCCCTTTGCTTTTTGCTTTAAATAAACTGCCTTATCCCAACCCATGAGTTGTTTTTCCACCTTACTCTGTCCCCTGTCTGTCTGGGAAGGGGAGTGATAGTGGCTGGATGAGCATCTGGTGTCCAGCCAAGGTCAGCCCACCACAGCTTGTAATGCCCTAATTTTTGCTGGTAGAAAAATTGTAATTATGTCTATTCGGCTTTACTAGTAAGAAAAAAAAACACAAAAAAAATTATCTTTTGCATTCTTTTTCCTTATTTTTGTATTTTTTATAAAAGGAAAACACACCCTAAATGTATGCACTCCATAAATGTACATACTATGTGTGTGGACTGCTCCTGACCCTTTTCCTTCCTTCCTTCCTTGGCATCCCCCTCCTCCCTTGGGTTGGCATCAGCACCCACAGCTATGTCAGGAAGCTGATCTTGCTGGAAAATATATATTTACCTCAGATTTAAATCAATAACATGACTTTCAAGCTCTTAAAAAAAAAAAAATTAGTGAAATTCTGTGAATTTAGAATTTTTCTTTTATTTGTATTTGACTCTGGAAATGTGGAAACCATTCTTGTGATCCTGCTGCAGAAGTTCCTGTTGACTTACTGGTTTTGAAAATAAGGACTGTCCTGTTCCTTTTGTATCAACATAGGTTCCTTTTTTTTTTACTCCTTTTTCCCCCTCAATCTCTTCTGCATGTGCCGACATGAACAGAGACAAATAGACAGAGATGATTGTCTGTGTAGATGGCTGGTGGTTTGTGCATATGTACAGTAAGGATTTAATATATGTCAAAATATATTTTCTAAACATGTCAGGAAAACTCTTCATCTGGTTCCTACTACTTCCTTGATCATATTTTACAAGCTGTCTGTGTCTCGATATGCATTTTAAATCTGCTTTTGCTTCCAAGTTGCTCAAAGCACTTTAAATTTTCCCTGAATAAAAACCAGATTGAAAATCTGAAGACAAGTAAGGATGAAGCATTTCTCATGGTAGACGCCTTCAGAATTGCCTTTCAGCGGCAGCTGATGCAGAGGAAGGACTAGGCCCTGAGACTTGCAGAGGGGATAAAGATGAAGAAGGAAACTAAATTTGAGAACTGGAAGTGTCTGAGGGGCACTGGTACCTGGGTAAGTCAAGGGTCTGGGGGGGCTGGCTGGAAAAGGAGTGAGCATGTGGCTTGAGCACCTTCTTACTGTGTGAAATATGTGGCTGTGGCTCAGCTGCTGACTGGGGTTTATGAAGAGTCAAGAAACAAAAAACCTATGTCAAAGCTGTGAATACACAGTGTAATATTAGTGTGTTTTGTAACTGAGGAATTTCACACGTGAAATGTAGAGTGTGCGTGTGTGTAAATGGAATATACAGGTCCTGTAGGACACTGGAGCACCCAATCCAGGCCTTTACAGCACCCTGTTTTAAATTACACATGCAGGAACTCTACTACCTGGCTGAAAACATGCTGGAAGAAATAATCTGTTACATGGGATGACAATAATATTCTGGATATTAAAGATATTTGTTATAACAACAGCAGAGAAAAGACAAGAACTGACCATTTTAAATGTCACCAGCAGCTTACGTTCTGGGTGTTCTTCTTTGCAAATGAGCTCTATGAAAGAATTAGGGAAGGAGGAAAAATGAAAAAATATATAAAATATATATAAATATATAGATACTGGGATTTTTTAGCCTGGATGGGGCATTGAGCAGCCTGGTCTAGTGGAAGGGGGTGGGACTGGATGAACTTTAAGGTTTCTGGGGGATTTTTTTAATGGTTTTTTTTTGTTGTTGATAGGGGGTTTGTTGTTGTTCTGGGTTTTTTAAAAAACATTTCTAGCTTTTCATTTTGCTTTTTATTATTATTCTTACACTTCGTATGTAACAGAGTTACAAAGCCCTCTGTAAAAGAGGAAGAATTTGAATCTGTAAAACAGGACAAATTGTAATAATCCTCTTATTCTTTAAAAAAAGGGTTAAGTTCTCGTGTCCTGGTCAAAACCATCGTAGAATTTAGGAATGGGACATCAGGATATATTTGTGTTGGTAATTGAGCTGGAGCTGCCAGGATTAGAAGTTTGGGGATTCCTTGAGCACTCTGGGGATGTGGTACTACAAGAGCAAACACCCTGACTCCTGCTATAGCAACATCATTGCTTTCAAGCTCTGTAACCTAGTGCATATGCCCCAAAATTTTAACATATTTTAATATTTTTAGAAATCTTACAAATGGCCTGTGTCAGAGAATCTTTGGGTTTTTTCAGGCTACTTACTGTTTACAAACTAATTACCATGAATTCTACAGTTCATGTACTTTTGTTTTCCTTAGAGCGTGTCAAGTTAAAAGGGAATGAGAACAATCTGGGGCAGAAGCTGTCCAGCCTGCTCTCATTGGGTGGGGCCCGCAGGATGGTTGAGGCACTGGACAATCCCCTCAAGATCCTGAAGCTGTTTATAGATTTGGTCAGTATTTTGTTCATCACAAATCCTTGGGGGAGCACATGCAGCCATCAGTTTACAAACAGTGCCTTGTTGTGAGATGATGAATGTCTTTCTCTCCTTTCTGTGTTCAACAACTCCGAGGTGAATGACAAGGAGTTGTCCCTGGCCCACCAGAGGAAGGTCAGCTACATGTTGGCCCATGCCATGGAGTCGAAGGAGGATGTTTTGGGACAGGATGAAGGGAAGGGGCTGTCAGGCCTCACTCACACTTGCTGCCACAGCCCCCCTCCCAAGAACAGTGTCCCCTCAGTTCTCAGCACAGAAACACACAGAAATCCAGAAAACTCCCTGCAAAAGTCACTGTCCTGGCCCTTGGGTGGTGCCAGGGGGACAGTGGGGCTGTGTACTCACACTTTAGAGCAGGTGGATTTTGTAAAAAAGAAACACTTTGTGGAAGCACCAGAAGCCGCCCTGTGATTGCATCACTGCTGTGATGGGCCCATTGACCATCGCTGAGAGGGACAGGGTTGGTCAATTTAATGGTGATTTAAAACTGGATGGAGCATCTGTGGGCTGCCTGAGCTCTCCCCTGCCCTTCCCCAGCCCTACATGGTGACAGAGCAAGAGTGGTGTCACTGGGGGGTGGGCATGTGCTGTCATGAGGATGAGGGGGGCTGATGGAGTGAGAGGGCCGATTGTGTCTAAACACACAGAGTCAGGTTTAGAAAGGAGGCATTGTTTATTCTGCACAGAGTGGAAGGTGGATGTTTCCACAAATCCAGCATACCGACGGTCAAAATCTTTTGCTGTTTATACACTTCAGCAAACAAAGGTGTTAATGTCCATGGGCTACAAGTTACATAGTTCTCTTATTAATTACAGAATTAACTACAGACTCAATTAGTCTGGAAAAGACCTCTGAGATCACCGAGTGCAACCTGTGACCCAGCACCACGTTGTCAACAGACCATGGCACTGAGTGCCACATTCAGTCTCTTCTTAAACACCTCCAGGGATGGTGACCCCACCACCTCTCTGGGCAGCCCATTCCAATGCCAAATCACTCTTTCTTTATAGTTATATTTTATATTCTGTTGTTTAGTGACTTTATCACTTCTCATGCTAATTAATCCCATGCTCAGTCATTCTCTTCCTTTGGGTTGAGGAGTTTCTGTGTTCAGTGGTCACACCTGCCCCTACTGGAATCACCCTGTATCCAGTGACAGCTGATTCAGTCCAGGTCCTGAGCTGCCTTTGTTAGTTCTTTCCTCATCTTGGGAGTTCTGTCCTTGTGGCCCATAAATACTGCATTCCCTGTGCCCACTCTTAGTGGAAATCCTTCCCCCAAGCCCAGGGCTCAGATCACTGAGACACATCCAGTCCTAAATCTTAACAAGGGCAAGAAGAGCCTCTCTTGCTTCTTGGGCTTGAAAGTTACATAGATCAACCACAGAATATCCTTTCTTAGCAAAACTTTGACACATTCCACGTTTTGCAGCAATCAGGCAGAATCCTGACCCATCAACCCCCTGTCATTCCCCCTAACTCTCTGGACAAACTGTTAATCGTTTCTGACTATCTGACACATCCACGTCACCGTGGGTTGGGGGTGTGTGTGACATCACGAGACCCGGCAGGGAGCTGACGGAGCGGGAGTGACGTCACCGCGATGTGAGGGGGTGTGAACGCCACGATAACCGGCGAGGTGCTCACGGACAGGAGAGGCGCCACCAGAGAGCTGGTGTGTGACGTCCAGCGACGGCGCGGGCTACAGCCCCTCGGGTGGGCTGCCCCGTCAATCACACTGCCGGCCCCGCCCTCTCCCCAGCCTCCATCCCCCGCGCTGTCAGTCACGCCGCCGGTCACGCCCCCTCGCGTCGGCTCCGCCCCAGTGGCTGTGGCGGGAAGTGGCGCCGCTGCGCACGCGCAGGGTGGGCACAGCTGGTCATGGTGACGTCGCCCCTTTCGTACCCGCGCATGCGCAGCGCTCACGGAGCAGGGCCGGAGCCGCCGGCCGGGCCGGGGCGGTCCTGAGGAGACGCGGTCCCGAGGAGACGCGGCTCTGAGCCGCCGGTGAGGAGGGACACGGCGCGGTACGATCTGAGGCTGCTTCAGTGGGTTAACTGCCCCCAGAGGTTTGAGCGTATCGGTGGTGTTTTTGCTTACTGCTCTTCCGCTTGTTTATATATAAGGTATATAGAGTATATATAGGGTATGTAGAGCATAATGTATAGAGAGAGTGTTATGTAGGGTATGTAGTGAATAATATAGAGGCTGTTATATAGGGAGTATAGAGTATGATATACATACAGACAGTATTATGTAGGATATATATACAGGGTAGATAGAATATAATATATATATATAGAGAGAGAGAGAGTATCATATAGGTTATACAGAGTATGTATAGGGTAGATTTATACAGTATATAGAGTATACTAGAAAGAGATGATTATATAGGGTATATAAAGCGTAATGGACAATCTTACCCCTGCATTTCCAGGCATTAAAAGGTTGCCAAACGTTCTGTATTTCCATGGAGCAGGGTCTGGGTCCAGCAGAGCACCCCACTCAGTGCCGGGGCTGCCTCATGAGCATCTGCTCATTAACAGTGTAAACCACAGGAGATGGGAATGCTGAAGGAATGTGCCAGGCCTGGTGCAATCCCATTCTCATAGCTCATTTTCTAAGGCTGAGTAATAAGTGCTCACAATAACTATGAGATAATAACTGGCAGGTGGTGAGGGTGGTGCCCTGGGCAGTGTATAGGGGCTGTGTCTGTGCGGCTGAGCAGCCCATGGGTTCCTCACTGGTGGACTGGCTACTGCTGGTGGCACTGGAGGACTGCTGACAGTCCATAACTGCTTTCTGAACCCGCTGCATTGTGTCCAGATCTGGGCTCCTCAGGATAAGAAAGACAAGGACCTAACAGAGAGGGTCCAACAGAGGCCACAGAGGTGATGAGGGATCTGGAGCATCTCCCTGGTGAGCAGAGACTGCGTGAGCTGGGCCTGGTTAGTCTGGAGAGGAGACAACTGAGAGGGGATCCTATCAATCCACACAAATATCCCCAAGGGATGTCAGAGGATGGTCCCAGACTCTGTTCAGTGGTGCCCAGTGACAGGACAAGGAGCAATGACCATAAATGAAACACAACAAGTTCTCCCTCAACATGAAGCAGAACTTCTTTCCATGGAGGTGACAGAACCTGGAACAGCTGCCCAGGGAAGTTTGGAGTCTTCCTGTCTGGAGACATCCCAGACCCACCTGGACATATTCCTGTGTCACCTGCTCTGGATGACCCTGCCTGGGCAGGGGTTGGACTGGGTAATCTCCAGAGGTCCCTTCCAAACCTGGCTGTTCTGGAATCTGTGATTCTCTGTGTGGTGTGAGTGATGCTGTTTTGAGTTCAGGGGGACAGATTTCTTTGGGTGTATGAATGAAGGAGAATCCCCAGGAGCTGAAGGTGATGTTGGGATAGAGCTGTCACAGTGGTGCTGAAGGAGTTCTGTCCTTCTAAGAAGTCTGTGTTGAACTAACAGAATGTTGTTGTTTGAGCACAGCAGTTTTTTGTAGTGTGCCACGTATTTTTTTCCTTATATGTCTGAAAACTTCTGCAACTTTTGTCTTCACCTCCTGATTCAGCTCATAGTCTTGCTCAGGCAACAGCAGCTGGAGCTTTTGGGATGGATAGTAAGTTGTCTTGCTCTGCAAGAATAATTTCAGTTTTTATTTGTGTTTTGTACACAACGTTTGTTCAGTTGTGCTGAACTTCTCCATCAGGTTGATTGTTGGTGAGCTCCATGGGCAGTAGTAAGCTTAGATGTTTTGTCTGTAGGGCCTCAAGCCTATGGGTGGGTTGAGGTGTTGGGGTGTAGGAAGGGGCTGAGAAGGATAAAGCTGGTGATTAAGTCTTTAAATACCCTGAAGGTGGGAGAAGAGGCACCTTGTGCTCCATGAGCTCCTCCCTCCTGGAGCACTGTGAACTTGGTGATTGCATTTATATCAGAGGCTTTGTTCTAGTTGTGGTAGTTGCTGGAAAAATCCACTTCAGTCCTGAGGATAACAGTATTAATACAGCTTTCTGCTCAGGCTAAGCGTAATGATTAAACACAGTGATGGAGCTGAAGTAATGTGACTTAGCAGTGAGTGGAAAGACTTTCCTGGTGACCAGAATTGAGGTGGCTCCTGTGGTGAGCTCTCTGCAGACCTGTGTGCCCCTGTGTGTGAGTTTCTCTGTCTAAATCTCTGTTGTTTTAGAAGTTCCATGCATAAGCAGGCCTGGCCTCTGCAGGGGAGATCAGAGGCAAACTGGAGATCTGCTAATGCCCATGTGTGCTGACACTACAGAGAGTGGTTCTCAGGAATTCTTAAATTCCAAAAGGCAGCTTATCTTCAGACCTTGAACTGGTTAGTTGGTAATAATTAACTTACTTGTTCTGATTTACAAGTTGTCAGCATTGAAAACAGCTAACTACCTCCATTTAGAGAGTTTATCTGTAAAAACAAACCCCTGACATCCATCCTGTTACCTGGCCACTCCGTATCCCAGCAGCTTTGTGCTATCTTCTTCTTTAAATGAGTGTGTGTTGAGAAATCCCCAGTGGAATGTTGGTTCTGAACTCTGGAGACTGTTACAGTTTTAATGTGGCACAATTATTGCCTCTGTTCCGTGGGGTAGTTCTGTGTGCAGTTTGAAGTGCTGTGTTAGGAGTGTGTCAGACCACGTGTCAGAGACCTGAGAGGAGTCTGTTCAGACACACACGAAACATTTATGTGCAAAAGTGACGTATCCAGGGTGCTTTTTTTTTTAGTACATTTTATGCTTTTATTATTATTTTCCCTTTTTGTGATGGACTGATGTTTTAGCTTCAAGTCTCCTTGCACGTAAATATTTAATCTTAATCTCAAAGCATGTAGTCTTTAACAGAAAGTGATTTAAATATTGTTTAAAAGTTACTTATACTTTGAAAAAAAAAAGTCTATGAAACGGAGCTGGTGAGAGCCTGAACTTGTATGTTTCCCTACACTGTTGCCTTAGATAATGTTATAAGCTTATCTGAGGCTTAATGCCTCAGATAAAGTTATAAGCATTAAGTTTTAATAGCTTATTTTTAAAAAAATGCTAATCTGTGAACCAGTTTGGAGATTGTCTAGAGAGTGGATTCAGAGCTGTAGAAAACATGTTTGGAAGACAATAGTTCTGTCTACTTAAAACCATATATAGTGGTGGTGCTGATTTCTGATAATTAGAAGTATAATTCTGTTGTTAGGAGTATGATTCTTAAAAGAATAATTTATGGTGATCTAGTCTGCCCTTTCTTGGAAGGTTTTGATTTTATTGTGTGATTTGGGTTTTTTTTATTGTAGGTCTGTTGTAGAAAAGCTGAAAACCTATCAAAAACTTGAAGAAAGAGTAGTGAAATTACAGGAATAATATGCTAGTTATTCAAAGTCAGGTTAATTACTCAAAATGCTTTATTAAGTCAAATGGAACTATTCTATTTCGAAACCAGATTTAATAAAATGTAACAACATTATTGGATCAGTAGACTGAGATGTGATAATTTCCTGAGCTGGGTGTAGAAGTGATTTACTCTGTATTAAGTAGATGAAAATATTTGCATGTGATTTCAGTTCTACAGTTCTTTGAGTTCTTTCCTTTTTCAGAGGTCAGTGGGCCAATGCTGGACAACACAAATGCATCCTAATCTACCTATTTAGCATTGTAATCTAATAATGCACTTGTGCTTAATTCAGAATCTGTGCCACTAAAGAGTACAAAACAATGAATTTAAGTCTTTTAAAGTGTAAGATAAAGATAGATGCAATAATTACTTACCTCTCCTCTGTATTCTTTTGAATTATGAAAGGGTTTTTTTATAAATTCTGGTGTCATTAAGGTATCTATTATCTGTACTTCGATGTCCCTCAGTGGATCATCAAAAGCTGTTAATCTTGTAAGTCTGTTAATTGAAATTACTTCCAGTTCAAGTTGTAACACATCCAGTTAGCAGGAGGTTGCGAAATGGGGTGATTGTTCAGGCAAGGGCTGCGTTCAAATGAGTGAGGAGAAGTGGCATTAAGTATATATCTCTGCTGCTTGATGCCCTCTAGACAGCTGTGAGAGACCTGGGTTATGGTGCAGTGTGAAGACCTTTGCTATGACAAATGAATGCAAGTGTATATCAAAAAAATAGTGTATTCAGATCGTTCACTTCTGGTTTATGCACGGGCAGAAAATGCTGCCATGCTGCATACTATTTATTTCACCTTCCTTATGCCTTGCAAATATCTGTTTGAACTACACAATGCCTTAAAGTATTCTTGTCACATGCATGCACATTAATGTGGTAAATAATTCCATCATGTGTGGTGAATAATTCCATATTGATGTAAGTGAACGCACCTGATCTGAAGGATTCACTGAAGGGAAACCTTACACCTCAACAAAGGAAGTTAGAGTGTGAATCTGTAGCTGCAGTGTGGCATAAGTGATGTGAGTGAATTTGAGTATTTGTTTGGTCTCTAAGCTTTTAGAAGCAGCAGTACTAGATGGTCAAAATACATTGAATTGGGGTGGGAGGTGAAGTCAGCCAGTGCAGAGGTTGAATGCACTGATAAAAGTAGAAGGAAAACTAGAGAGACCTCCACAGGTGTGGTTTACAGACATTAGACTGAATGGATCTGAGTACCTTCAGTTTGCTCAAAGGAAGTGTAAATATTGATTTTATTTATATGGAGTTGAACCATGTGAGCGTTTAGCCATGAAAATAGATGTGGACTTAGGAAGCAATTCAGAGTGACCAAAAAGGCATAAAATTGAGTGGCTGGAAAGGTTCATTAAGCAAATGAACGAGGGTGTTTTGCAGTGTAGAATGTGATTGATTAACAAGTAGCTTTCTGATGAACTGGTAAGTCTAAAAGAAGTGTTTTATGTTCTTGGGGTCTCAGAATTTCAATTGTTCTTGTGTTTTGAGTAGAATAGAAATGATAAGCTGAATTACCATGCTAGATTTTTAATTTTTATTATTATTTATGCAGTTCAGTCATGTCGAAGGGTAATAATGGCCTATTTTGGTTTTTGCCTGTGAACTGTGGTATAAAATGTATATGGAGACAAACTAGAAGATCCTAATACGCCCTCTGGTTTTAAACTTGCTGACATTGTAATGCCATAGTACATGCTTTCAGATGCACTTGTTTTTTATAAGGGAGCCTCAATTTCGTGATTTAAAGTGGATTTTTGGGTGTATTGTTCATAGTGTGCTGGGTACACTATGTAGAGCATATTCAAAGTACATAGGGGCTGCAGCCCTGTTTGTACTTGTCTACATGGAGGAGAGAAGATGATGTTAATAAAAAAAAAATACCTTCCAGAAGTTGTCTTCTGATACTAACATTTGGGCTTTGTAGACATCAAACTACTGTGAATGAGATGCTGTTGTTGTTCTTTGTAGGTTTAAGAAGGGTAAAGCTTCACTCGAACTGAGACTAGAATGGACAGTTACTTCAAAGCTGCGGTGTGTGACTTGGACAAGTTGCTCGATGAATTCGAGCAGAACACAGGTTGGTTCCTGCACTGGCTTATTCTCCAAGTGGTCAAATGGCTGTTACCATGGAATTTGAAAATAGCATATACTAAGTGAGAGCTTGTATGGATGAATTGATGGGATCTAGAGGGAGTACAATGTGGAAGGAGAGGAGTCTTACAAACTTTGCTTTGATCTCTTCTTCCTTAACACAGATGAATATGACTGCCTCAGAACACCTCAAAACCCATGTGACTCAAAGCACCGTTCCCTCTTCTCAGTTCTGGGGTGCTTACAACATGCATTCCCAGCACCAGAGCTGCCAGAGGATGCTGACAGCTGCCCTTCCCCAGAGAAGACCCCTCTTGTTAGCCACGCTGGGACAAGGGGCATGCTGCTCAGTCAGTCACCACCGCAGGAGCAGAGTGTTGCTGGACCTGATCTTCTGTCCACTGTGGACAGTGGTTCCTTAAATGAAATGGAGGCTTCCAGCCTGGGAAGGTGTGGCATACCTGTGTGTGATCTTGTTAATGACACGGCTGATTTAATCCATGCTCACCAAGGTTCTCAGGAGTCGCAGCCAGCTGACTTCGAGTGCAGCCAAGGGTCAATTGGCTTTGGCCTGTCTTGCATACCTGTTCCTATTTGTGTGTCATCATCTGGTTGCAAGGATGCTTCCAGCACAGAGCAGAGTGATGGGGACTTAATGCTTCAAGATTCAGGGTGTCTTACAACAGAGGAAATGAATCATTTAGCTTTAAAATCAGACAGTTACACTACAGGAGAGATCTCGGATTCATGTGATGATCAACACAGGATAGAACCTGTAAAGTGCAGTGAAGTACTTGATCAGCCTGAACAAGCTGCTCACCTTGATATTGAATGTGTCCCAGTAACAACACAGAATTCAAATGCAAATGGTCCCAAAGATGAGAAAGCTTGTGAAAAACTGCCTTGTGAATCAGAAGATGATAATGCACATTCTGCAGTAAGCAAAGAGATGCATGGAGGAAATGCCATAGGAAAGGGAGACCCAAAAGATGGGAGTAATGCTGTATCCATGCTTTCAGATCTGCTCAAGAGGCATCAGGTGCACAAAACCCATGCAGCATTACCTGGAATTTGTGTTGCACCAGGCTCCTCATGTCAAACACGAGCTGAAGTACAATTGGAAAAGAAAATCACAGAAGAGAATGTATGTAGTGAAGAACTTAACAGCAGTGAGACACTAAGGAGTATTTCCAGTTTGCGTATTTCAGCTGAGGATGTCCAGACCTCTCTGTCGTGTCTCCCTGTGTCCATGTGCAGCTCATTAGTTGTAAGAGAAGAAAAGGTTAATCCTCTACCTCAGAATGCAGTGGCAGAGGTTATTAGTGGTAGTGTAGCTGTTCATTCTGGAGCATCTAAAACTGATCCCTCTGGCAGGGAATCCTGTGAAAATACTGACTGGCATGAGCAGGAAGAATATTTAGCTGAAATCAGCAAAAGTATTGTGGAAAACAGTGAGGATGGAGTGCAGTGCAATGCTCAGAGTGTAATTGATGGTGGTGACTCTCAGGAAATGGAAGCTTTTGCTCCTGCTTTTCTAGACCTTGAGGTTGAGCCATATGGTGTTGGTGTGGACAGCTTCTATGATGAAAGTATGAGCCCAGTTGTGGCTGACCTTAGTGTGGAGGAGAGTGTTATTAAAAGTGATATTCTAGTCAGTGACAGTGAGCTTGATGATTTCTTGTATGGACAAAGTCTGCAGTCCAAGGTGTTGAAGTCTTCAGACAATGATAGTAACTTAATAGAAAATAATGCAGATGAAGGGAATGTAACAGATGTGAACAACCTGGATTTCACAGAGGTCACTGAAGAACTTATGCAAGCAAAACTGGAGGAGACAATGAGCATTAATAGTAATGTTAAAGCATCTCTTCCTGCCAGCTATTTGGAAGCTGCAGCAGAAGATAATGTATCTCATGGTAAGGACGTAACTGAGAGTGGTAGTGAAGCTCTGGCTTCTGATGTTCCTACTGAAGGTGCAAGACCAAAGCAGTTGCTTGGCCTTTCCCAAGGAGCTGCTGGTCAGAAACAACTGAACAGAACAAATGTACTTGAGAGAGAAAACCAGGAACATGGTTCTGTTACCCCAGAAGTTCCTCTCTCAGGCAGCAGTCTAAGTGTTAGTAAGAACTCTGACCCTGGGGAAGGTATCTCTGAAGCTGGAGGAAACCAAACATCTGAAAACACAGAGTCACTTAAAACACCTGCAGCTCTACTGTGGAAACAGCCACTGTGGGTCCCTGATTCAGAGGCCCCCAACTGCATGAACTGCCAAGTGAAGTTCACGTTCACAAAGAGACGACACCACTGCCGAGCTTGTGGGAAGGTGAGTTATGGGAGAGGGGTCCTGTGCTGCTGAAAGGAAATGGATTCTGATTTAGGGATAACCAAAGCACAGGAGGCAAAGAAGATTGACACAGTTTTTCTATGCTCAAAGTATTTATTTAACAAAAAATAATTTTCATTTTCCCATCATAGAAACTTAAAAACTGTTGAACAAGACTGGTATCTTGTCATATTTTTTGTGAAAATTCTAATTAAAGGGAAGTACAAAGAATATTCTTTTGTCTTTCAATGCTGGCTTGTCTAGTGTTTTGCATAGAACAAGGGAGATGAGATGATGGACTACTTCATAGTAGTCATAGTGAATCAGCTTTTTGCTCAGCTTTTAAGTAAAGTATCTAAGTTTTAAAAAATTGAGGTGATGCTGAGAATTCAGGTAAGTGGTTATACTATCTGTAAAGCACTGTCCATGAACCTGAAAGGATTGCAGTCTTTCAGGAGCTGTAACAGTAGTACAAGTGTAAAGGATTTATAGCCTAAATCTGTCCTCCTGCATGTTTAGATGTATAATTTTCCAGGAAAGTCGTTTCAGGGGAAGATATGTGACTCACCAAAAAAGCAAGTAGTTGTAGAACTTTTTTCAGCCTATGGTCTTCTGCAGTGAGTAAATGATGCCACATCTTATCCTTAATTCAGAATTCCGTTGTGAGGTATTGTGGCTTACACTTGTAGTGATGCATAAATGGAAATACTGCCAATAGTAATGAACTTACTGTTCAGTGTTGCTCTGTAAGATTTAGGAATGAGGAGATAGAGCAAAGACTAGTGTCAGTACTAACGTTTTGCATCCCTCGTGCTAAGAAGCATCTGGAGAGGCTTGGTAGGTTTTTTCCCCACCTCTCTTCTAGCAGTGTGTGTTCAAAGTTTGGTACTCATTTATTCCAATTGCAGTAGGTATGAAGTAAAATGTAGGTCTGAATCTTGAGTGCCAAGATAAGGAAGAACTCATTGTGCCAACCTAGAACTCGTTGAACTTACTGCCAGAATATGCTGTTGATGTTCTGTGATGGTTTAAAATGCAGTTCTTTGGAGTGGGTTTTGTTTTGTCATGAGACTGACTGATTTTAGGTTACTGTTTTACATTTTACTGTGAAGTTCCTTGCACCTTGTTTGGAGATGGGGATGGAAGACCCTTCACTGCACACCCTGTTTACAACTGTAGGTGTATTAGCTGAGGGGCTTTTGGCAGAACAACAATGTAGTTAGAGGGAGCATCGCAATCTGTGTTCATTAGTAGAGCAAGTGAAGGCAGTATAGGTTATCTATGCCTGCAGATACTGCAGTGCTATGCAGCTGTAACTCTGGCATAGCTTTTCTGAATGTGAAATAGTTTAACTTTTTGACAGACTTTTTGTCTTTTTAATAGTAACTGTTTGTCTTAGAAAAAAACAAACATTCCTTGTGAAGCTGTTGTGTTGTATTGTGTTTTCAGCCACTTGAGACATAAGGAAAAACTGGTAGGAATTCACAGTTGTCCTGTGTGGACTATTCTAGAAGACAGTTTTATACATTCCTATTATCCTACATCTTTTTTTACCAATGAACGTGGCAACACTCGTGGATTCTGGCCTCTGTGCTGGAGGGAAGTGAGAGGTTAGTGGGCCACACTTTCTCTCCCAACAGCAGCACTTGTGAGGCCGAACAGCTTTGCAGTTCCTTTACTGAGGTGTTTGTCTCTTGTTGTGGTATCCTTCCTAGCTCAACCAGGATCAATTCCTTCACTCAGCAGCCCCATCTTTACCTCCTTTCCCCTGTCCCTTAGTTTGTCTTCACCTTTTAGATGCATTAGGATTAATCTTCCTGCAATCCTCTGTGGGTCCCAGTGTCACGAAGGGTATGAGGAGAATCCCCATTGCAGAGGATTGTGCTGCTTTAGCATTTGAAGCCCTAAAATGGATTGTGACTGATTAGCAATTAATCCTCATCAGTTACTCTGTTAATATCTGTACTGAGCATGTGTGTTTTCAGTTGAGGTAAATTACCTGGGGCACTAATGCAGAAGCACTTGAAATAGTTTCTTTTTTCAGCTCAGATTGCATCTATCAATTATTACTGATTTTATAGTGACCTTTCCTACTTAAACGAGTTCACTTGTAATAACTTGATTTTTTTTCTCTGTCACCACTGGTTTTAGTTTGTGTTGTTTTGGTTTTTTTTCCAATTGATCCACTTTGTTTTCCCGGAAGTAATCAGGAGTAGAGAAGACTTTGAATGTTCTTTCCACTTACTGAACTCTGGTCAGTGGTAGGAGGGTTCTGTCAGATCAAGGTTTCAGGAGACGTTTTGTAAGGCTGATACTCTAGAGTCTGCTTATGGCTAAAAATGGTGTGACCTTCTGAAAACTTGCAGATCACCCTTGAAAGAACATAAGCTCTAATTATTTATGTCAACTCTTGCAAAGACCCATCTTTACGAAAGACATAATTTTTTGAAGGGGATTGTGCAGGTGTTGTCCAAGCTAATGAGACACACTTTTTTCCCCATCTCTGCTTAAAAATAGACAAGACGTATATGCTTTTGGAGTAGAAGAGCACATTCTGTTCTTTCAAAGCAGCTTTCTTTTCAAATACCCTGCTGAAGGCAGCTTGTGACATGAAGGGAAGGATGCTTATTCTTCCTGAGAGAGTAGGAGAGCCTACTTAGCTGAGATGGCACCTGAGCCAGACTGGGTGAGTAGCTCGGAAAGCTCTGGCTTACGTTGTTGTGAGGTGGAAGACGCAGCTTGTAATTTCATAGCAAACTGGTAACATGTGTTATGGAGAGATTTGGTGCAGCTGCAGAGATGATTCTAAAGCAGTAAAGCAAATCTGACCCCAGTTCTGGAGCTCAGTCCTTGTTGCTGTTGTTTAATGTAAAATAGTTACGGAACTAGGAGTGAATTTAGGAATAGGTGTTGCAACCTGAAATTCTTTTCATCACTCCAGATAAGAATTTTAATATAATGCCACTCGGGTCCTCCATGTTGTTGCTTTTTATTGTGCACATATTGTGGGTTTTGTTCTTGTTGTGTTTTTTTTTTTTTTCTTGGCTTGAATATAAGGTTGCAGATGGTTTAGAATGAAACAAGTGTATTTCTCAGAAGAGTTTTCTAATTCCTGTGCAATTGTAGACCACACAATATGTCTATAATATTTAATCCAGTCCTTTTCTGATTCAGGTTTTTTGTGGTAGCTGTTGCAAACGAAAATGCAAACTACAGTACATGGAGAAGGAGGCAAGAGTCTGTACTGGCTGTTACAATGACATTAATAAAGGTAAAAAGTTTTCTTTGAGTAATTACAGTAACTAGTAAAGTACCCCTTTAACCTTTGCCCTTTCGGGGGAGCTTGATTACTTTAATTGATGTATGCTTTCCTGTTGCTGAGATGGAGGGATGAAGAGAATAATTGTACCTCCTCGTTGGATTTCAGTTCTTATTTTGAACTTCAAGTAGCAAGTTGGTGATTTTTAATAAAGAAAAAATGTGGGGTTTAACTCTGTAGGACTAAATATGAAGCTATACTGTTGGGTCATCTGTGACAGGGGTTCTAGCAAAAGTGATCTTCTCTCCACAGTAGCCTTCTGTGTGTTTAAAGACCATGTCCCTGCTTGTTCTCACATGTTATGTGCCCATTTTATGTAGCTTCCTGTCCTAATGTTTTTACAAGTCACATAACAGCACTGCAGTAGTTGAACCATCAGATAACCTTTCCTTAGCTGGAAGCTAAGCATGGGTGCTTATGGAAACATCAGGAGAAAACACTGATGTTCTGTTGTTTCATATTTAAATAACAACATGTCAGATTTTTAATATGCCATCTGAATGGAATTTGACCTGATAAATGTGATCTGTGTGTTTGCACCAAGATATGGTCACTACAGCAGTACCAGGAGGTACAGGGGATTTCTGTCATGAGAACCAATCTGGCAAATATGCAGGCAGAAAACAAATGTAAATTTTCTTCCCTGCAATAGTCTGAGTGTGCAGATCACAAATTGTGCACTACTTTTGCCAAAAACCCCCACCCAAAGTACCACACTGCAAATGAAATCTAATCAATTGAGAGATCTGAAAAACTAACCACATTTTTTTAGCACAGGCATTTGAAAGGATGATGAGTCCAACTGGTCTTGTTCCCAGTTCCAGTGTCTCCTCTGAACATTCTGCTGTTCCACCAGTAGAGGAAGCCCAGATGCCTGGTAGTGCCAGCTCCCCTTCGCTTTCTGCATTGTTGCCTATCTCAGCCCTTAAACAACCTGGTATTGAAGGTACAGATGCTATAAATAGTATAGATCTAACACTTCCAGGGTCTCTTTGGAAAAAGTCACTTATTGCATGTTGGATTTGTACTTGGTATATTTTTTATACATTTTTGGTGGTGTTTTTTGTGGGAAATGTAAACTCTGTGAATGGGACACTGGACAGTTACTTTCACTTCCTAGTTTTGGTGCCAGGTCCAAGTTGATCCTAAATCTCTGTTTATGAAATGTGGATGTTGCTTTTTTCATTGCCTTCTCTTTTTTATTATAAATCTTTTGTGTAACTTTTATAATTTTTATGTGTCTTGGGAGATTTCTGGCTTGTGTTGTGACAGCCAGTCTCACAGTAAAAAACAAGAAGTAGCTGTTTAGAGACAAGTTGAAAGTGAACAGTAGAGGTTCATTGTCTGTGTAAATAAAAATGATTAGTGACTAAGTAATGTCTTCGTTCCACTTTTATTAAACATCTGACCTTCTTCAATGGAAATAAATTTTTAAACAAAGTGATAAATTAACATTTTTAGATACATTTCATCTTTTAGCTGTAATATGCACTTCATTCTTACCTTAGTACAGCGGGATGATTGAGGATGATTGAGGCTTAGATAATCCATATCTAAGCCTTCCTTAGATATGGATTAATAAATTTAATTGTAACACGGTAGCTCCCAAGTAGGAGATTTTTCTGCATGTATTTGCCTGACTGGAGGCTGGCTGGTGTCAAACTCTACTTATGCTTAATTCCACTAAACAGATTCTCCATGTATTTGGTGGGGAGAAGGGACTTACTTTTTATCCCTTTCAGGCATTGGAACAGTGCAATAACATGCAGTTTTTGTTTTCTTACCCTCTCCCAGGGCTGTGCCCCAGAGAGCAGAGGAGAGTCTGGTTTGCAGATGGTATTTTGCCCAATGGTGAAGTGGCAGACACGACAAAACTGTCCTCTGGAGCCAAGAGGTTGTCGCAGGACTTAAGTCCAGTGAACCCTGACTTGCCAGAGACTCATACGGTATGAGTGTGGAAGTGTATGAATGTGCATAAATTACCTATTAAATACCTCCACCTGCTATTGATGGGACCTCTTACATCCATAACAGTTCTGCTTTTGGAATCTGGGACAGTATTTGAGTATTTTTTTGGAGGTGGCTGTGAAGTCCTTGGATTGAAAAACTCTGTAGTAATTTTCATTTCTAGGAAAACTGAAGGAAGGCTTTCAAAGGAAAGCCTTGTTTGGTTTGGGGTGTCTGTGAACTTCAAAAATGGTATGGCAGAAAGTTTTCCAAAACTGGTCTTTTTTGTACACAGCCTTTGATTAATTACTTCTATGACAGTTCTTAAACCTGTCACTAACAACAGGCTTCTAGTAGAAGTTTGTGTTTGGTTTTGTTTTTTATTTTTTCCCCAGTGGTTTGCTGTAGTTTTCCAGTTGGATTAGACTAGCCAGAATTTGCGTAATGCCCTGGAATACTCCATTATAGGGTGCAGCAAAATCTGTGTATTGCTTCTAACGTGAACTAATACTAAACTGAGAGGGGGATTGGCTTTTTTTATCATGGATCACATTCATGGTGTTGAACTAGCTGCACTTTACAAAAAAAGTCCAAAGAAGAGGTCTAAGTTTGCTGTGGAAAGATTTGGTTCCGCAGCTGAAGCCTTTTTAAGATAAAACATAGCTCTGACATGCTGTCTCAAGCGATAATATAAATTCTGTAATTCTCACAGGACTCAAGAGTTTTTAAAATGCATTGGTAGAAACCCAGACCAGATCATTATTATTTGTATATGAAGGATCTGGACACTTACCAGATACATAGCATGTAAATCAGCTTTTATTCATGAAGAACAAATAATAGTAGATGTGAATTCATTTGAACAAGTAAGGACGCCAAGAAGTTGCAGTAATTAGATCAGTGCA
Organism: Chiroxiphia lanceolata; assembly: GCF_009829145.1. Lineage (NCBI taxonomy): Eukaryota > Metazoa > Chordata > Aves > Passeriformes > Pipridae > Chiroxiphia > Chiroxiphia lanceolata. Next base: position 38,448,999 of record NC_045671.1, read on the forward strand.
ATTAGATTAGACAGGTATAGCCTGTCTCACATTTTGGGGAAAGAGTAGGATATTTTCACTCGCAAAATATGAGCAATGTCTAAAACTAAAAGCATCATGGACAAAGTGAGTGGGTTGATGGTTGGTGTAAGCAGCCTCAGAAGCTCAAACAAAACCACCACAGTGCAGCTGTGAAGCAAAGGTATCACAAAATCCTGACCGTGAAGGCAAAAAATACCAAGTGATATGAAACACCAGCAAGCAAATGCCTGGGGAAGAAGTCTATTATTGGCCTGTGTAGTCATGTTTCTATCTGCATGTTTGTGGGGTGGTACTTTTGGGGTTGGTGTCCTTTTATTCTCTGGTAGTGTATTCAATAAACTGAGGATTTGCTGGAAGTTGATGGGACATCAGGAGAGCTCCTACAGGCAAGCATAGAATTGTCAGGTGTTTCCCTTGTTGCAATATAAAGTTCTTCCCTATGGAGATAGAATGCAAGTCTAGTGTACTTGATAGCACACCTCTCAGGGTTTCTTTTGCTTGTTTTATTTTTTAATGACAGCTGATATCCTGATGTGCCCATGTTCACAGTTTGTGTCCCAGTTTGAAGAGACTGAAATGTTTGCTAAAGAGGATGAGTTATGAGACAGACCAAACTCCTCTCTCTCAGCAATTGTAAATTCAAAAATTAAGGGGCTTTAATCGAGGAAATGTGGAAAAAAAGGAAGAAATAACAACCCTTTATTAAAAGATATATGTATATTGACAAGAACAGTAACAGAACATAAAAACAGCTGAACAATAGTCCTGTACCCAGAAGTTCCCTTCAAACAAAAGAAGAAGTCTGAATACTTCTCTGTCTTTAGCACAGCTCTGATCACGGTCGGCAGGGGGCGCTGTTGGATCGCTGGAGGAGCAGAGCCTGCAGTGCTCTGTGTTGACCTGCAGGGGGCGCTGTTGGGCTCTGGCGGTCACCGCGCGGGAAGGGAAGGGGGGCTGGGGGGGGTTGGTCTCGGATTGCGGGAGAAGCCGAAAAGAAAATGGGGACCCTTCCCCCAGTGGAAGAAAAGGGGGAAAGGAAAGCAGTCCACCCCCAACGGAACTCACTGTTGTTCCCAGATCACGGTGTCTCAAGGCTCCTCTTCTCTCTCCCTCAGTGGGCACAGAGCTCTCCGATGAAAACACAGTAGGCTCCGGCTGGAGTCACAAGGCAGTGTGCAAAGCCAGCTGAGACCAGTGATCCGGCTTCACCAGGGCGAGAAGCCAGAAACACAGACCCCCGTCTCTGTCCCAGAGAGAGAGCTCAGCAGTCTGGCCTGTCCTGTGTGAAGGCAGCCAGCAACCCCCGCCCCCCCCCTCTGTGAGCCGGGCCAGCTACCGAAATTCCAAACTCCTTCCCCCCTCACTCCAGCCTTCAAATGGGCCATTAGCTAGGAATGCGGCCTTGCTGGCTAGGCTTTTTGTAAAGCTAATCGACTCCCTTCCCACTTCCCTATTTGAACTCCATTCTTCCCACAGCTGAGCAGGGGAAGAATTCCACTCCTGGGATTTATAGCCTATAACAGCTTGTCACACCCATCTCACTGGGGAAGCAGCATAGATTTGACTCCAAGCTCAAAATTAATCAGATGTAAAATCAGCTATTGGTATAGAGGGTAGAAATATGTTTGCAGTACTAAACTGCTGATCCAAGTGATGCTCAGTAGCTGTGAGTAACAACACCAATAGCAGACAGATTCCTGAAGGGGCACCTGGTGTGTTGATTGTGTCACATCTGACTGTCTGTGCTAGAACAACTGTTTGTGTTGCCAAACAAGTAAACTAATGATGCAGCTTCACCTATGTAATGCCTAAACATTGAAAAAAAGAAGATCCAGGAGAGATTTGGTGGCTTTCTTCTTGTTAGGAGGAAATGCATTCTCAGCGTTTGTGATAGCTTTCTTTCTCTTTTTGCATCTAGAATGCAGATAATGAAAGTTTAGCTGGTTGTGGGACAGTGTAGAATTTTTGTTATTTCTTCTTCATAGGCTGCAAACCCAGAGGAAGATGACATGTTAACTGATGTAAATCAAAAACGGAAGGAAAAAACTGATATTATGACAAGAACAGAGGAATCACATCCTTCTGTTCCTTCAGACAACGCACAGCAGGGTGTCCCGGGCCAGAGTGAGTTGGTACCTAGTTACGAATCTGTAACTCTAGGAACTGAAGAGTGTTCTCCTACTGCAGAGGCCAAGAAGACCAGTTGCAGTGCAGTGGATCAGGCTGCACATGATGTGTCTGTTAGTCCTTCAAGTTACAGAGCACTGTGTGGGGTCGAAAAGTGTGTGCGAAGAGACATCAGCCTTGTTCCTGATGGGGATAACCTGCCACCACTTCTGCTGGCTGTGGGTGAAAAAGGAAAAGGTAAAATCTGAGAAAACTGTTAATATTTAGTCATGGAATCACAGAATGGTTTGGGTTGGAAGGGACATTAAAGCCCATCTGTTTCCACCCTCTGCCATGGGCAGGGACACCTTCAACTATCCTGGGTTCCTCCAGGCCCCGTCCAGCCTGGCCTTGGACACTTCCAGAAATGGGGCAGCTACAGCTTGTCTGGGCAACCTGTGCCAGGGCCTCACCACCCTCCCTCCTCACAGGGAAGAGTTTAAATCACCTAGTGCAAGTTTTCTCAGTATGAACTCATGAGCATATAATTTGTATTTAATACAATTCTACTGTCATTTATTTGTTGCGTACTGGATTCTTGGATAATTGAACACGCATTATTAACAGGATCAATGAGAAGGATGCTTTGTCATTTGAATACATTATAGTGGTGTCTATGCTCACCAGTGGTACCTGACAGTATCAGTGCATGGATGAGAAGCCAGAACACACAGTTAGTTAGTGGTTTCCAAAGCAATGGTAGCCCCAGTTTGCACTTTTGTTAGAAGCTGCTACTTCAGTGTTATGTGTTCCTTGAATCTTAGAGTGAGCTGTTCATTGGTTGATCTGCAGCTATTCTAAATTTGGGAATAACTACCACCCGCTTAAGGGAGAAAGGTGGGACAATGTGTCATATGCTATGAACTAATGCTTGGCTTGGGTCCCTGGCTGATGTGTTAAACTAAATTGTTAATTTATTTAGATCCCGTGGTGGAGGAACATCCATCTCACCAAAAGATCACCTTGCTGCTTGGGGAAGGAGGTCCTACTCCATTAACTTTTATCCTAAATGCAAACTTGCTTGTCAATGTCAAGCTAATAACATGTAAGTATTGCACATTTTCTTTTCCATTAAATCCAGCTTTGTTTTTCAAACAGCATTACTGCGGTGTCTTATCTTCTTAAAGGTTCCTCAGAAAGGTGCTGGTGCTTCTCAACCAATGGACTGCATGGTTTGGGTCAGGCAGAAATTGTCATTCTGTTACAGCGTTTGCCAGACGAAGATGTTTTCCCCACTGAAATGTTCAAATTATTTCTTGACATCTATAAGGATGCAATGAAAGGTGTGTAATTTTTAATGTCCAACTTTTTATTTTATAGCATCTTCTTGCAGATCTTTCAAGTTAAATGTTGATATGTAATTTTTCTTGAAGTATTTGTAAGTGTCTAATGATTCTGATGAAAGACCTTGCAGTGTTAGGCTTGGGTTCTAAATAACAGAAATAAAAGAATTTAAGTTTATTTGTTTCCTATACTTCTGTAAACATCCTGTTTGCAGGCTCTCTTCTTGTTGTTTAGTTACATTGTGTTGGAGATCCTGCCTATAAGCCCTTGGGTCTGTGGTTTAGAGCATCTGGCATGCTATTTGTAGAATTGCAGTATTCATTTATGTAAATATTTTAGGTCTGTTGATGGAAGTTCACCAACTGTTATGTGCCAGAACATTGAACACTTCAGGATTTCTGGAATTTGTTTGAAGTAAAACTAGTTTTGTATTCAAATTCATTTAGTTACAAAATACAGAGCACTTATTCTGTGGGTTTAGATGTCTGACAGACTTCAGGAGGGTCTGAAATCCACCACAGACCTGCAAGTCTGTCAGAGGTCACTGGTTAGAACAGTTCTGTTGGCACTAATGTTTGGCTGACTCAGATGTGCAAACTCTCTGTCCCTCTTTCTACAGGAAGGTTTGTAAGAAACATGGAAAACATTACTTTTACTGAAAACTTTCTCAGCAACAAAGAGCATGGAGGATTCCTGTTTGTTTCACCAACTTTTCAGAAACTTGATGATCAGATTCTACCGGATAACCCTTTTCTTTGTGGCATTCTCATCCATAAGCTGGAAATACCCTGGGCTAAAGTGTTTCCAATCCGTTTAATGTTGAGACTGGGAGCAGAATACGGGGGTAGGTTTTAACACTTTCAGTAGCTATATAAATGTCAAGTTCCTTTTGGAAAATACAAGGGATTTTTAGACAAGTAAAATATTTAAAATCATCTTTGCAGTATTTTATGGTACACCTGGGTAAGACTGACACGGGAAGCCACCTATTGAGACACTTGGGAATGTTCACTGTCCTGCTGGACTGACTCTTTTAATTTTATTAGTTTTTTTCTTAGCTGATGAGAATGCTAAGAAGCCAAAACTGATATTAAAAAAACTCTGATATAAAAATGTCTGACTTTTGTTGTTGTAGGAAGAAGGTTTGAAGGGACATTCAAAAGCCCAGTTTACAACTCTGACAGAATGTTTTTTTTAAATTAAATTACTGAAATTAAATATATTGGCAAAATATTACTGCTTCATAAACTGAGTACAGCTTTGATTACCTACAAGGGTAACTTGTATTAATACATCGGAAACATCTAGGCCTGTGAAAAGGCAGGACCCCACCATTCTACTAGCCCCAAGTCCATCAGTGTGTACCACTGGCTTGTTCAAGGATTTCTGGAGTCCGCAATGGATCGCTTCTGGCCAGGCCCATGTCTGTGTGGTGATGAGGATGGTAGCTGCTTTGTTCTTCTTTCTCCTACCAAACTACTCGTTGTGTTTTGGTTTTTTGATCAGTTTTGTAGGATTTAACCATGGATGGGGAAATCACCAGGTGGCTGAAGGACAGCCCATGACAGAGAATGAGAGAGGGGCTCTGCTGGCTTTGGCTGGTCAGATAATGAGATTAAGAAACACAGGTTATAGCTGAAAATATACTATATAAATACTTGGATTAAGAAGTTTTATAGTTGTTGATAGGTAAACATGCCCTTTTTCCTTCCTTGTTCCCAGCCTATCCAACTCCTGTGGTGAGTTACAGGCACCGGAAGCCACTTTTTGGAGAGATCGGGCACACAATTATGAATCTGCTTGTTGTGAGTAAATGTTTTATTATCTTCCTCTTGTAATTTAAATTATGTAAAATATTTTCAAAATTCTGAACCTTGAAAGCAGTGGATTTTGGTAAATTTAAAAAGCAGATGTTTTTGTTCTTCATACTTGACTTGAAACTTTCTTACCCAGAGAGTGAGTGAGTTAGGAAAGCTGTTTGTTTCACCTGGTATTGTTATACATCAGTTCTGGTAGTGAGGAATGGCTTTAAATGATTGAGAGAAATGTTGACATTTGCATTGAAGCTGGTAGTAATCATTGTTCAGGTACATTTTTCTCTTCCAAGCATCAGTGTGGTGCAGGAATTCTGGTCTTAAGTCTGACAGTATTAAATGTAAAGAAAGACTTGACAGGCAGATGCTGTGGACTAACTGTAGGAGGACTTACTTACCACAATTAACCAGCCTGACTGTCTTTTGTGAAGGAGTTTTTGGCAAAATCATAAGACTAAGTCAAGCCTGGAATTCATGGCATTCCCTGTGGAAGTTTTTCCTCTGTTTGATTTAAACTTCCAATAAGCCTGTGTTCCTTGCCGGGAATGTTCTGGTCTGTGTTCCTCTTCTAATACTTATAATAGAGCTCACAGCACTTTTCATCCCAGCATTAAGGGTAAGGCCATGGAAAGAGCTGCACATCTTATTTAGGCAATCCCTGCATCCTCTCCTGAGAGTCCCCTGGCCATCAGAGCTGAGATGGAACTGAAGCCTTTTCTCTGACATTGGTGTCCAGGTCACTGCGTAAGGAACCATGCACCATCTGAAAAACAGCATGTTCCTTGTTAGTGTAGGAATTTTACACTGTAATTCCATGAGCCAGCTCCCAGCATGATTGGTGACATGACAGTACCAATGTCTAACTGCATTCTCAGACTCTGAGGAATCTTAATGTTGTGCTGCTGATGATGGGGGTTTCTATGGAATTCTACTGGCCTTCCCCTTCACAGCTGTGTCAGCTTGAAGCAGGCAATGGGAATATGTTCTCCTTGGCACAAGTTTTTATCACTAGATGACTGCAAAATAATCTCTTGGTGGTGCCTTGGCACCTGTGATGCAGATCCTCAGTTGAAGATTGTACAAAACCTCTCACCATACAAGTGACTGAGGCCATGGTAACTAATGGAGGCAAAGGGCACCTGTGATTTACATCCTTACTGTTGCTCAAACTATGCCTGTTCCATGGCAACCTGGAGTGCACTGAGATGTGTTTGTAAATGCCCTACTTGTGCTGAATGAGGAAGGTACTGATTGCCTGGCTCAGCTGGTGAAAAGAGCCTTTTTATACCTTCTTTTCAGCTGAGCTAGTGAAGGCAAATGAGACCACTTCATACCTAATGTTGTTGTTCTGGGAAAAAACCAGAATTTTGCAGAAGTGGATGAGATGATGGGCGATGTCAGAGAAAGGTGTTAGAAATGGTGCAGTATATTCAATTTATAGGTCAGCCAGTTAGAGCTGTAGGGGACAGGGTGTGAGCCTGGAAACAAACTCCTCTAGATGATGGCTTCCATGCTTCACTTTTCTGTCAGAGAGGGAGGGTGTTGAAGGTTTTCCTTCCCTAAAAGAGTAAAATCGTATTTTGTATGAAGTAGCCGTAATCTAAATAACCCACTGGTAGATAGACTGACCTTGTCATCCTTCGAGTTTGTTAATACATTCACTAAGGTACCTGTCACATACATCCCAGTAGGAAAAAAGGGATCATTGAGTTTTTAGCCACTCTTAATGTCGTTACTTTTTAGAAGTCCTAGAGATGTATGTAAAGAACTTTTATCTAGCTGACTTTTTGTAAAAGATAAGAAAACAATAATTAATTGTCTCCTAATGTAAATACTTTGTCTGTTATAGGACCTTAGAAATTATCAGTATACTTTGCATACCATAGACAACCTTTTTGTTCATGTGGAAATGGGTAGAAGCTGTATTAAAATACCCCTAAAGAAGTATAATGAGGTGAGTAAACCCATCTTGATTAGCTTTCTAATGCAAGCTGCTTTAATAGTTTTTTTTCATATAATACCAGTCACACCTTTACCATCAGTTCTTCTTTAAAAAAACCTCGCTGAACTTTATACTGACCTAAATATGTAAGGGGGAGAGCATAAAATTACCTGAGCACACATCCTTCCTTCCTGGATATGCTGGAAGGTGAATAATGATGAGTTGAGATTTAGGATAACTGGTAAGTGCTTAAAAACCAGCAGTTTCTTCCAAATCTTTTAGTATTTTCAGGGATTCTCTCATACAGATTTCCTGGTGATGGTGTGTTGCTTAAGACTTTAAAAAAAAAACCCAAACCAAAAAAAAAACCTACTTGAATAGTGAGTGCAATTTGTCAGTGTAATGACAAATTTTGTATTGACAGATAATGAAGGTCATAAATTCTTCTAATGAACATGTAATTAGCATTGGAGCAAGTTTTAATACCGAAGCAGATTCTCACCTGGTGTGTGTGCAGAACAAGCATGGCCTCTATCACACACAGGCAGTCAGTGCCACGGGACATCCCAGGAAAGGTAAGCGCTCTAGTAGAGAAAAATCACATTTCTAGAGCAGAAATGTAAGTTCACTGTTAAGCTGCAAGGAAAATGCAACTCTGGTGGCACACTGAAATGTGTTTAAAAAGGAGTGTAAGTGGAATGTTAGTAGTGACTGACTTGAGTGACACGAAGTGGTGCTCACTTTGTTCCTACTTTTTCTAGTTACAGGTGCAAGTTTTGTGGTGTTTAATGGAGCCTTAAAAACATCTTCAGGATTTTTAGCTAAATCCAGTATAGTTGAAGGTAAGAATTTTGTCCTGTGTATTTTCCTCTTAAGAGAACTTACACAAAAAATAAAAGCAGCAGTCTTGCGTAAGGTTTTATGCCTCAGTAAGCTAAACTCTTCAAGGTTTTTTAACTTTATAGAAAACCTGTTGCAAACAAAATGCTGTGTAAAAAAATACGTGTTAGTTCAGCTACTTGTTATAAAACATACAAAGTTTTAACTCTCTTTAGTCAGTTCAAGTCTTCCCTGTTTTCATTGCCATAATGCTCAAATACATATATTGGCACATAAATGAAAAAAAATTCTAAGATTAGTCCAAGAATGATGTTTTAGCTTTAGTTCTGTTGACAAAAGGTTTTCTTCCTCTTTCATGTAACATTTAACGCTGTAGTTGGGGAATGGAGTCCTTTTGTGCTTTTGTTAATTAGCTGTAGAATTTAAGCCATGATTCTACTAAAAAGCTGTGCTGCTCTTCCTGTAGATAATTTGGGATTTTAACTGGATTTGTTCTAGATGGACTAATGGTACAAATAACACGAGAAACAATGGAAAGCCTACGTCAGGCATTGAGAGACAAGAAAGACTTCAGAATTACCTGTGGAAAAATGGATACAGGGGATGTAAAAGAATACGTGGATATTTGCTGGGTAGAAAATGAAGAGAAAACAAACAAAGGGTAAATGTCCTGCCAAAGCAGAACATCTTAGAGAATTCATCTTTCCAAAGTTCAGATTTTTGCCTTCAGTTTCCTGAAATTAATGTAAAGTATTTTTATTGAAAAACAGTGGTCCATACCTTAAATGGTTTATAGCTTCTTGAACCTGCAAGATTGGCTTTATATTAAGTGCTTTTAGTTCCCTATTTATTTCTTTTTGTAGCATCTGCATTTTCATGATGCAAGCCCTGTATTGTATTTTGTTTTAAGGATGGATAAACATTATTTCATAAAAATGACTCAATCTAAACCATAAAATGTTGTTTTAATTATTAATTATACTATTGTCTTCCACAGAATTTTAAGCCCAGTAGATGGAAAATCAATTGGAGGAACTCAGAGTGAAAAAGCACCACAAGACAGAGACTTCGAAAGAGAGGGAAAAGTTATGAAGTGCACTGAAGTTAGTGAATTACATTGTTCTTGAGCCTTTTTTGGTATTTTTTTAATAGTTAAGGGGTACAGTGGATCGTACTAAGTGATACTACTAAAAAATGTGGCTGCTTTGATGTGTAGCCACACTGATAGGCAGAATGTTCTCTGTGGCTCTTCGGTGAGTTTACATTTTTCTCCCCTGAAAAAGGCTAGAAGTCTGTTAGCATTGACAGCTCTGTAAATGCATAGCCCAGGCATTCCCATGGGCACTGAGGTGTTATGATTGAATAGCTGAAACACTTGGGTACTTTGCCAGCCAATAAGCACTAGAGCTTGCTCTATGCTGTGTTATGTGCACACTGAATTACTCTTTTTCCTTACTTTGGGATGTAACCAGGCTGCTCACTGTTCTTACCCTTTCTCTGGTTTCAGGTTTGCTATTTTGTGAAGGACAATGAACTCTCCAGTGCTATTCCTCACCAGTTTGCTAAAGAGATTGCCACTGCCTGCAGCACTGCTCTCTGCCCTCACCTCAAAACCTTGAAAAGTAACGGAATGAATAAGATAGGCCTGAGAGTTTCCATTGACTCAGACATGGTAATCTTTCAACTTTCATTGCAGACTCCCCATTTCCGCTGAAGTATCTTCCCTTGCACAGACCGTGGATCTCTCCCTGAATGTTTTAAATGTTTTGTCATACCCCAGGTGAAGAAGCTGCTTTAGTGACTAGTTTCTCACTTCATGCCAGCTGAGATATTCTTTTAGTGAGCTACTACATTTGTAGTGTTGTCTTGTTAATATAAAAAGTGTTAATTAATATCAATATTAATGTGTTTCTCTCTTAGGTTGAATACTTAGCTGGATCTGGAGGTCATCTTCTTCCACAGAACTATCTGAATGACTTGGACAGTGCTCTGATTCCTGTGATTCATAGTGGAATGTCAGATCCTACCACACTACCAGTGAAAATGGAATTAATATTTTTCATTACAGAACACTTGTTTTGATAAGGCTGATGACAGGCAATATACTGATTTGCTAGATCTGAACACCAAAGTTATAATGCCACAAACACTAACAATGTTAAAGTTTCTAAACCTGTTGCATTTAATAGCTTTTCAAACTGGTTTTTTAACCCCCTCAGATCCTCTCTGGTTACTCTACCACAAAGGAATTGTAGTTTGTAATGTTCCTAAAGTCCTGAAAGTTTACACTTAATACAGGTGCAGAAGAGGGCAGGTTTTGTTAATCTTTACACAGCTGTAGCATTTACTATACCTAGTGTAACTCCAAGCCATACTGCCTTGCCTCAACCTCAGATAAGTGTGTTACTACGAGTTGCTATGGTTAAATGTAATCTCTGCAGCAAGTGCTTCCCACCTGCAAAGGAGCTGAACAGTGAAGCAAAGCTGGCCTAGAACTGTTCCCCTGCCCTCTGAGGTGCAGACACGAGACCCTCTGCAGCTGACTGTGAGCCCCGTGTGTTAGGGCAGGGCGAACTCTGCGGGTGTGTTGAAGACTTTGTGGGTGAGCTCCTTAACATGGGGATTGATGCTGGTGCTTCAGAAACATATGCTCTGAATTAATGTTTTATAGAATAACTGATTTCTTTCTTGTATTTTTAACGTTTTAGCTAACTTAAATCGATGCTATTTTTATAAAAGTGCTTTCTTTTTTTTTCCCTTTACTGTGGTTTAGAAGTCCTGATACAATTTGACCTTTCAAGGATTATAAAAAAAAAGATTAGCCTTGATATAATCTACATGTAGCAATAAGTCAGACAAGAATTCTGCAGTATTTTTTCTGCTCCTGTCTGCTGCTTTTGCCACCTTCCAGTAGCCACCTTTACTTTCAGGGAGAATAGATGTATTAAGTGTGAATTTTCATGAACAGATCGATTCTAGTGGAAGGTGTCCCTGCCCATGGCAGGGGTGTTGGAAGTCCTTAAGGTTCCTTCCAACCCCAACCATTTGGGGATTTTTAGTATACTTGAGGTTCTTGCATAGTATGTATTTTTGATACTGGGTCACTTAGATCTATTTATGTATTTGTGATGCATGTGATTTGTACTGAGGTTCATGGAACCACAATGCAGGTTTGGTAACTGCCACAAGACTGTTTATCAGGAACAGAACCAAAACTAAATATATACAACATCTATATTGTTTTCAGTAGAAATGCTGGTACAATTTTATAATGAAAGTATTAAAATTTTGATGCCATCTTGATGCTAATAGGGGATATTTTATGTTTTTGTATCAAAAACAATCTGTAAATTAACCTTTAACCTAATCTGCTCTTCTGTTACCTGTGCTTTAACACACTGGTGCTAGAAGGGTTCAGGCTTCAAGATCTTACCCTGGAGGAAACTGAGCTGCATTTGAGCTTCTTTGTGCTGACTTCTTCAGAGACACTGCCATTCTGGAGAAGGGCTGGACCCACACCACGCACAGTAGCAACAAAACATGCCCTTGTTGAAAACAAGCTGCCCCTGGGCCCTCGAGGCCAAGCAGCATTTCCGGGCTGTGGCGGGGCTGGGGTGGCTGTGACCAGCACCCTGCACCCCACAGGTATCTGCAGAGGTACCCAAACCAACAGCTGTCTCTTGGCACTTACCCTCTACTAACCCCTGTTCAGTAATGATCAATAAAGTTAACTACAGTGCTTGCAATCTCTGTCTCTTATTTATAATAAAACAGGAAAAAAGACATGATTTGGGTGGATGTGTCCTGTCTTTGCAGCTTTGTGGGAACTCCTGATGTTGTCCACAAAATCTGATTTGTCATCTGGTGTGCAACAAGCCAATAATTACACACCTGAGAGACACTGAATATTTATTTTGGAACTTCACAGGCCACGGGTTCGCAGTGTGTTCCACAAATCCAGCACAACTGGCCTTTCTGTGCCATCATTTATACACAGAAATCCAGAATTAGTAACTTCCCAAGCACAGCCCCTCTATCAGGATTAATTGGTCATTTCCATACAGGGTACACAATGCCAGCCAACTTCTACATGTGCTCAGGGGAAGGGTCTGCACCTGGGCTGGGTCTTTTTTGGCCTGTAAGTGTGGGTTTTAGTATTACAATGAACACAGTTCAGCCACAGGATACACAGACCTTGAGTATTTTGCCAATTAGCAACATGTACATAGGCACACATTAACATCTTCATTTCACACAGAATCAAATCAAGTTGGAAAAGGCCTCCCAGACCATCGAGTCCACCCTGTGCCTGATCTCCAGCTTGCCACCCAGCCCAGAGCACTGAGTGCCACGTTCAGTCATTCCTTGGAGACCTCCAGTGATGGGAACTCCACCACCTCCCCGGGCAGCCCCTTCCAATGCCTGACTACCCTTTCCAGAGAGAAGTTCCTGCTGATGTACAGCCTTCCCTGGCGCACCTTACGACTGTGACCTCTTGCCCTGAGGACATCCTTTACTGCGCCCTTACGGCTGGTGAGTTCCAGGATGTCCTCCTGTAAGGGATGCAGCTGCTGCCTGTCCCACTGACCAGGTCTCTTTCCTTGCTGATCAGGAAAGTACGTGGAGACCAAACAGCAAAGAACATTTTGATTTAGAGCAACGTTGAAATATTCCCCGTTTTGCAGGCACACTGTCCACCCCAGGGCTACTGCCCCGGACGTGCCGTCTCTTCCCTTCCCAAACCTTCCCTTCCTAAACCTCCCTGCCCTGCCCCGCCCCTCCCGGTCCCGCCCCGCTGTGGCGGCGGCGGTGCCGGAAGGGCCCAACCCCTGCGGGCGGGGCGGGATAGGCCGGGCCATGGCGAGCGAGACCGTGGGTGAGCGGTGGCGGCGGCGTGGGCGGACTCGGTCCTCGGGAAGCGGGGACAGGGGAGAGGGGCTCCATCAGCCGCCGGCGAGGAGCGGAGACAGGGGAGCTCCACCGCCCTGGGCCCCGCGGTAGAGGAGCCCAGGCGGGGCTGGGGCGGTTCCAGGCGGTGCTGAGGGTCCCGCCGTGTCCTCCCGTGCGGGCGGTGCTTAGGGACCCCCATGTCCCCGCAGGCTCTTGGAGCGAGTGGCCCGTGGACCATTTCCTTCGCTCCGGGCGCATCACGGCGCGGGACGGGGCCGCCGTGCGCTGGTTCCACGCCGCCAACAGCAGGGCCCGGGCGGCCGCGGCTGCGCGAAGTGAGTGCGGGACTGGCCCTGCCAGCCCTTCCCCTTTCTCGTTTCTCCTTTCTCTTTCCTGCCCTGCTCAGTCATTACTGTTGGAAAAGCCCTCCCAGGACCATCGCATCCAGCCTTCGTCCGTGCACCAGCGGACCCAATAAACCGTGTCCCCAAATGCCACATCTTCACACCTTCTGTACACCTCCAGGGATGGGGACTCCAGCACCTCCCTGGACAGCCCCTTCCAAGGCTTAAACTAAACCTTTCCTGGTACAGCTTTGAGGCCATTTCCCCTTGTCCTGTCCCTTGTTTCCTGGGAGCAGAACCCAACCCCCACTGGCTCCACCCTCCTGTCAGGGAGTTGTAGAATGAGAAAATCCGTGATGCCCCAGTCTGGGCAGCAGGGAGTTTTATGTGAATTTATATGAATATTTGGGAAATATTTATGTAATTCCATATGTAATGTGCCTTCTCTTGAATATCATTACTAGCTTTTTTATTAGTATTCTAGTCTAAGGAACTGTATGTATTCGATTCTCTGCAAAGCTGGTAGCACTGCCCAGACTCATTATATAAAGCTGTTTTCTAGAGCTTGCGGCATTCCTAAGACTCCCATTCGCCTGTCTTGTGTTTCAGCTCTTGTTTTCCTGGCTGGCTGACTTGTTTTTAAAGTTTTGACTGAAATGACCGGGTCAGGTTTGAGAATGAGACAAGAGGAGTGCTCAGTCTCTGCCAGTGTTAAATCCTGTGCTCATCTTTATCTGAAAGTATCTGTCTGGAACCCTGTTTTGAGAGGAAAAGATTTGAAATTTAACAAGAGTGGATTCACATGCTGGATGTCCGTTTCTCTGATGAAAAAACCCCCATGTGATTACTCAGCCAAATGTATCTACAAAAATCAATTTTCACATGCCTGTAAATCTTTAAAGAGTTTGTGAGTTAAGCAAGTAGAGAAATGTATCTTTCATGTCACAGACAGCAGTTCCCACTGGGGATGGCCTGTGTGGAGTAAGTGAACACAGGCTGGTGTGGGAAGAGTTGTTGAGTAATTGTTTCTGTGAAGCAGACACTGAAACTGTTGGTTTTGCACCTTAGAGCTTCAGTTTTTATCCCCCCCAGGCAATGTGCACATGGTAGAAGCTGATGTTCTCCTCCGTGGTGGGGAGGGAGGGAAGGGAGACCCGATCCTGGCTCACCCCCCTGACACAGACAGTGACATCACACTGCAGGAGTGGCTGACACAGATGGTCAACACCAATAAAGGCATCAAGCTGGATTTTAAGAGGTATCTCCACAAAAAGATTTTTATGTTGTTTGCAATCGTATGGTTAACAATTTTACAGGTGATGGTTGACCAGACTTTTTCCTATTGTGCCATTTTGTGTGATGCATTCCTTCCTAAGCAAGGAATGAGGAAACATCATCCCTATTAATAAATGCATCACAAGAATAAAAGCTTTGAAAGTGTTTTGAACTGCAAATAATATTTTTTTAGTTACTTTGGGCAAACTTTTTCCGTTGGGAAAAGGGAAATGGTGGTATCCCTCTGGAAGGCTCCTATCTTTGGCCTGATTTATTAACTAGATTTTCAGAAGTTCATTCAGAATTTAGCCATTAGCTGTTTCATTGTCTTGAATGGAGAATACACCTGAAAACCTCATGAGATAGCCTTGGAAGTAGGCTGTGATTTCCAGACATTCACTTCTGCAGCTCCTGACTTCAGCTTTGTCTGAATTTCCATTTGCAAAGTCTATTTTGGCAGCAAGTTGCAAAGAGCTTCATCAATGCCTCACTGCACTATAAAAGTGCAAAAAACCCCAACAGATAGTTGTAAAATGTGATTTACACCTGTTGTTCTGTGTAACACAGTCACTGTTTTTGTGTAAAAGTTCTCGAAAATGCAAAATATGTGGGCAGGCTAAATCAGTTTATTGTTACAGAATCTGTGTATGTCCATATGGGCAGAGAGGAGAGTAAAGCAAAGTAGGCATTTGGGTTTATTTCTTGTGGTTTTGGGGATTTTTTTTCTATTTTAATTATTGTTGAAATTAATTTTAAAACCACCTACTTTTTGGTTTTCCATGAGGAATTTACAGCCAATTGCAGTGATTTGAAAAAAGCTTTTAAAAGTATGTTGCATTATAAAAGTCTAGTTGTATAAAAGCATTTAAAAATACATTACACAGTGCAGATGGAGTCAAATGAGTGATAACAGAATTTGATGTTTGCTTTGGGGTTTTTTTTCTGTGTTGTTGTTTATTTTAAGAGATGCTGCTTTGGGCTTTTTTCTCTCTACAATACCTTATACTTTGTAGTACAAAGGAAGGCTCTTCACTGTCCTTGACAGACGTGATCTGTCCTGGCCTCAGACAGTGCAAGAAATGCTGAAGCCCACACGTTAACTCAGGCCATCACTAATTTTTCTCCTGTAAGACTTGAGCTTATCTCAGCTGGAAGCACTGGGTCGAATTCCTGCCACTATACAAAAGTTAAAATATACAAAATGACTTTTCAGAGGAAACAATGCAAGCAGCTCAGGGGACAGTTTTTGGCTTTATAGCTACCTAATATGAGAGCTCTGACTATAATGATTTTAAATTCCTGAACGTTTTATAGAGTGTTAATTCATGTACTGTAAGAGAAAAAAGGTTTTCCTGGCGTTCGTTCCTTTTCCCCATTGTTCCACATCTCCTTCTCTTCCAGAGTACTGGTGCTTTGAAAGTTTTGATGGGATAGAGGTAGAAAAAGCTACTTGTGCTTTTTCTTTTGATTTGAAAGAACAGTCAGAATACATGACTCTAGATTTTGTTAAATGCTTACAAGGTGTGCTGCACTGGTTGCTCAAATAATGACAACTCATATTTAATCATTTAATAATTAAATGTGGGGTGAACGTCTGACAGGCAGATTTTCTGTGCTGCCACACTTTTGAACTGTAGGAAAAATCATGACCAGGCATAAAGTGCTCAAATGGGTGTCCTTTCACTCTTTTAGTTGCCTGAAAATGTTCAGTTTGGGGTTTTTTATTCTCTTAGTATGGGTGGATTGGCTTGCAAAGGTGTGAAGGTAACTTTCGGTCTGGATCTTTGCAATGCTGAGTGTGGCTGAAGTTGGAAGAGATTACTTTCACCCCTTGGATATAAACCACAGGAATATATATAAATAAATATATTTACAGTATCTATGGATTTCAGGTCTCATTAAACAGAAGTGTTGGAGCCTGCAGTAGCTTCCTTTTTTAAAACCCTTCTCAAGCACCCTTCAAGACGAAGAGGTGACAAGCCTGGGGGGCTGTGAGGTAACACCAGGAGGTTCTGGGAGCAGGGGTGTGGCAGAATGGCAACCTGAGAGGTGTAGGACAAGCCCCTGCTGGCAGAGGGTCGTCAGCATTCGATTAGTGTCTGAGCAGGACGGTTAAGTAACGCACCCGTTCTGTACATGCTGTGCCTTCCCTGGTTCCCCTGGTGATCCTCCACAGCATGGACGCCGTGGGACCATCCCTGGAGCTGCTGAAGCAGGTGGAACAGCAGCTGAGGAGACCTGTGTGGGTCAACGGGGACATCCTGGCAGGGCCCGGTGGGAGCCGCCCAGCGCTGAACGCTCAGAGCATCCTCGGCACCATCACCTCGACCTTCCCCGACATCACCCTGTCCCTGGGCTGGACCACAGGCTGGCACGGCCACCACCATGGGCAAGGTACATAGCTCTAGCCAGGCCTCACCCTGCACGGCTGCTTTTCTTCACATTTGTCTCTTAATTGACTCAACACAAGCTCTGCAACATCCTCTATTTGAAACTCGTAGTGAATGACATGAGAATGATTTTCTTTGCTGGTGTGTGAGATGCAGTGTGATCCTGCAATTACCTCAGTGTTGGACTGGCAACTGGACTGCGTAAAAATCTGATCTTTTTGTTGTTAAAATGAACTCCTTTGTTCTTCAACTCATTCTCATGCACTGAGGAGCTTCGGGAGACAAACCCTTCAGCCCCTGTTTCAGGTAGGTCTCTCCCTGAATCCTTGGAGGATTGGTTTGGTAATTGGAATTCTGGCATGTTTCCTGAGGAAGAACAGACTATCCAGAAATTTAAAACCCTGTCTGTGCTTCTTTTGATCACTGAAATCAAATTGTTAGTTAACCTTGTCTTCATTTCTATTGAATAATTGAATTTTTGCAGTGAATTTTCCATTTTTCATTATTTTTGGGTCCTTTTCACAGTATTCCTCTTTCTTGTAATTCTCATTATGATCAGCAGGGTCCCCACCAGCATTGTCTGTGGCCACCAGGGCAAAATTATACACTGTTCCAATTGCTGATTACTCTTTAGCAAGATTTAGTATTTTGCTATATGATGCACAGTAATTTTATTAAACTGTTCAGTGCTTTCTCTCAAATATTTTCAGCGCAGGAAAAAGTTGGTGGAAATATGCATTGGAAATACTGAGCGACATTTTAAAATTAATTTAATGTTCTCTCCATTCTAGGTTTCAGTTTATGGTAATACTAATTAAGGGTATGCTGGAAGACTTGGGAAAAACAGCTCATTTGACTGATTTCAACTAAAAGTTGCTGTTTGTCCAACAAGACTATTTTTTTAATATTTGGTGCTTTTTTATTCTTTCCAGTCACACATTGCATATGAGTAATTGAGAAAAAATTTTTAACTGTTGTTTATATGATTTTCATAACCTGTGGAAACAAAAGAAATCTTAATTTAGGTAGCTGCATAACCTGGGAAATCTTAATTTAGGTAGCTGCAGTGCTTGTAAAAATCTCAGCAGAGGCACTTGGAGTGTTTTAGATTGCTTGATGTTTGCATTTTTTTAAGCGCAGAATGTTTTGTGTGCTTTGTTTGTGTATAACTCAGTTCTATGGGATTCATTCAAATTTTTTCCCTAATTTTTCCTTCCTGTTTTTGTTTCTAGAGGGTCCCTGTCAATGTCAGACGAGTCCATCCTGGAGTCAGTGGCAGCGAATTTAAAAATGTCACGTTCTGTAGCTGTATGTGAAATAACAGTGCAGCTACTGCAGAGGAAGGTTTTAATAATCATTTTATTTTCCCATGTTAATATTACCTTTCTCCTCTGGGATTATTTTTTCTTAGAACCATATGGAAATTTCCTTTCAGAATTCCACAATTTTCACCAGTCCCTGACTTGGCTCATTTTGTGTCACAGCTGAATCACTCTGTCAAGCTCTGGGTTGGGTGTGCGTTGTTTGTGAAGGGTTTTTTCAGTCCAGTGTTGTTCCCTGCAGGGTACGACTGGGGGATGGTGGAGGAGATGTCTCAGCTGTGCCAGGCCCTGTCCCAGCCTGTGACATTCCCTGTCAGGGCCGTGCTAGTGCCGCGCTCCCTCCCTACTCTCCGCTGGCTGATCCAGCAGTCAGACAGGTTGGTCTGGGGGCCTCCATTCCCACCTGTCCTGTTATAAACACAGCTGTTAAATTAAATACAACACACTTATTCCAGTGACATTGGAAATATTTTCCCTTTCAGTTCTTTAATTCCTTCAGCTCTCACGTTGTTTGTTTCATTTGACAGAATTGGTCACTGTTAATTTCTGTAAAATAATAAGTTTCCAAAAGCTTCTTTTTCATTACCTACAGTAAGAATTAATTTCACAATATTACTGCATTAAGAATATGTCTTATGAATTGTGCCAGTCTCAAATATATCCACATTGGATACAAGCAGTATTCCCACTGAAATATTAGGATTTTCTCTTTCACCTCAGAATAAAAGTCACGATCTTTTAGTGGCATGATTAGAAGACAGAAATTCCTGAGCCAGTTTTACTGACATATAATTAAATTCTGATTTACCCATATTTTAAATTAATACGGTTTTATTATACAAAGGGGAACATTAAGTATGTGTCATAAGGAGATCGTGGAGAGTAATGCTTTTAACTGTGCTTGATACTGTGGAGATTTTCAGGTTTTTTTAAAAGTTACATGCAATTAATGACAATTCAGTTAATCAGGTGGCATCACTGCACATCACTGAGGCGACAGAACAGAGCATGACAATCACCCACGTCTGGGATTGCATCCTGTTTCCTGTTCTGCAGCTCAGCCTGTGACTATTGATTACTTTGTCAAAGCTTAAATGCTCAGCCTGGTAATTTCTTTGCTGTATATCTGCCCAAGATTTTTTATTTAACTACTTGCTTGTTTTGGCAGAACACTCACACAGATAAATTGTTCTAGAGGTTGCAATTTTTTGTATTTAATTACATTACTAAAATTGAGATATCATCGTTGTGAATATTTTTTAGGAGCTTATTAGTGCAATGTCTCTCTGATTTATGTGCTTTTTTCTCTTTTGCTGTTTTCCCTTTTTTTTGCATGTAGGTACAGCCTCACTGTTTGGACAGGAAAGGACGACATATATTCTGTAGAGGATTTGCTTTCCATCCGAGAAAACTTTGATAAAAGTAGGGTTTATTATGACATTTTCGAGCCACAAGATTCTGAATTCAAAAAAGCCATTGGAATAGAACAGTAAATGCAAAGCAGGCAATGCCTGACGTTACAATGCTCTATATTGTAATTTCTTTCAAATGTGAGGATTTCTTGTTCAGAGAAATGCATTTTCCTTGCCAGAGAAGCCATATTGAGCACACTTCTGGTTACTGGAGGAGATTTGGTACAACACTGGGGGAAAAGCTTCTCAAACAGAAATCCAGTGCCTTCTTCAGTGTTCCCTCCTCCCCATATGGGATCCTGGGGGCTCCACATCCCAGAAAGGGAGAAGGGCTGTTTGTACTGAGTTAGCCCTGGTGGAGTTCTGTGTCCTGTGGTCACTGTGCCCCGTCAGAGCTGAGTGGGAGTGGGGAGGGGGCTGCAGGAGGGCCTGGGACAGCCCCGGGGGTGATCCTGACCTGGCCCGGAGCACAGGGAGAGGTCCTGGCAAGGAGCACATCGGGCACAGTCAGAGAGCTGAGCTGTGACAGAGCAGTGCTGGTGCCTCTCTCAAGGGCTTGGAATCTCAGAACTTGTGTGTGAGATGTTCCCCTGCCATGTCTCTGGCAGCCAGAGAGCCAAGGAGCTGCAGGGAGATCAGTGATCGCAGCAAAAACAGCTAATTTATGTGATCACAGGTATTTTCTGCGTTGTCCTGATTTTTGTGCATCCCTTTAACTGACAGGACTTCACAAATTTTCACAAGTGGAAGTTCCCTCTGAGGGGAACTGAGTGGTCTGCTGACCACTGCGGGAAGAGCCTGACCTGCTTCATTTAAACCATTTGTTTTGCCCGTTTTGCTTCTACAGCCCTCAGAATTCACTCAGACTGAGGCGCCAGCTGTGTGTTGTTGCCTCTGCCAGACCTTACAAACAATACAAACAAAAACACGGTGTCAGAGGAGGTTTTGATTTCTGGGTAAAAGCTGATGCCCTGAGCAGGGATTGCCATGTCTTCTTGTCCTCCTGTTCCCATTCCTCTCACATGGTTCCTGTGGGAATTGGGTTGATACGGATGTTGAACACAACTCTTTATAGTTAGTGCTGAAGTTAATTACAGCAGTTTTTGGTTCTTACATAGCCCTGGTACAGCTGTGATAGAAAAATTAGTTACATTTCCTAATCCTAAATTTTGAAACATGGTGATTTCACATAGTCACTAAAATCCAAGACTCCCTGCTGTTACCAGTGGCTCCTTTGACAGCTCCATCTAATAATTGTTCTGTGTTATTGAGGAGTAGAGCCTTCCTCATTTTTGCTACCTACTAAGCTATGTGTGGGTAAAATTAGCAAAAATTTTTCCATATAAGGAAGAAACTATCTGGTTGTACTTGGGATAGTTAAACAAAGTACTTAATTTCATTTATTCCACCAGGCAAAATGAGTGGCCATAACCACCAAAGGGTCAGGTTTGCAACTGTGATTCCTTTAATGGAATCCTTTACTTGGGGGAAGTACTTATTTTTCAGCCATAGTTGCAGGCAGTTGCATTCATTGACTTAAGGGATTTCATCTCTCAGTGTTTTGGTGTTTTTGGGTCTACACAGACAGACTTTTCTGTTATTTAGAAACCTTTTTCCCATTGACCAGTTCCCACCTGAAGTACTGGGATTTGTTAAAAATCAGTAAACTATTGAATAAAAAACATCAGCAATTGCTAGAAGTGTTTTTAAGGAAGATATATCTCTGAGTAATATCCGTGGATGTGAATAAACAGGGATATTCAGATAAAATTAAAAGAAGACATGATCTGGATTACCAGGAAAATTGATGTAGGCAATTAATTTAAGACATGTAAAACTAGATTAAACAAGTGCTAGGAATTAGTTCTATGAAGCATTCTTGTGAAGACAGAAGAGTTTGGCTGTGTGGTGAATTGTATGGATTTTCCTACATATCTAAATTTCTGTATGTATTTTTTACCCATAGATCTCTGCTAATTCCATGTGAACTTGTTTATGTCAGTCTGGTCTGAGTTGCACATAAATAAATTCATTTGAATTTCTTACTCTGTGTTTATTCAAATGCTCTCCTAAAATAAAACGATTTATGTGTGAGGCTGCAGTGAGACAGTAATGGTGAGATGAAGCCAGGTTTTATTCTGGTGGGAGAGCCAGTCTGTGTTGTTTTAGCTGTAGCTGTCTTTTTATTTTTTTTTCTTTTACTTTCTGTCAGGGATCTGTTCCTTGTATTATACAAACACTGGTAATTTACTGCAAGTGCACTTTTAGCTTTCTGTTTCTCTGTGAATTTGAAGGACCTTAGTAAACAGATAAAATAACACAGTACAGAAGAGAGATGTCACTGTGTCCTGCACAGTGACCCAGCTGTGTCCTGTCATGACACAGAAGCAATGGGAGCAAAGCACAAACGCTATTTGCTGGTTGTTTAAATGTACTGTGGAATGAAAGAAAATGCCCCCAAAGGCACATTTTTCAAATGTGTTGCTCCATCTGATGTTCTCTACATCTCCCTCTTCAGCATTCATTTGAAAAACCAAAAACCCCCCAACAAAACTCGTCCTTTTTTTCAATTCAAACCATCAAATTAAAGCTGAAATTACACTAGGAGTCTTTATAACTCATTTAATAACTTGGTGATTGAATAGTCCCATCCTTTTCTTTAAGGGAAAAAAAAAGTTACAGTGTTGGGGAATTAAAAATGTTTGGTACTTGGTTCTGTGTCTGGATTTCAGGAATTTGGGGAATAAACTGGCCTGTGTACAATTAGAAAAAAAAAATCTTTGGTGTTCAATGTAAAATCTTAGCGTGATTTTTAAATGGCCTTTCTAAAGTTACCACGTGGATTTAAAATCCATTTTCTCATCTGTTGTGTGCCTGGGTGGAGCTGTCACTGACATGCATGGGGACACTGATCATGTCAGTGCCACTGCCATTGTGTGTAATTTCCACATTGAAGGTCTTTATGACTGTGATGTGACACTGACTGAGAGTAAGAGCAGATGATTTTTGCTGCTTTTTCACCAGCAGGTGAGAGATGGGAAACCATAGCTTTCAACACCAGCAAGGGGAGACTCTCAGCCTGTGGTATTTTCTGTGCCCAGAGACAAAAAAGGAACCTGAAAGGTCTGTTGTTTTTTATCTCGGGTGCCTTGGGAAGTGAGGGGTTCTAACATTAGAAACTCCGGTTGTGCTGACCGTTCTTCACTGAAAAGAACATCAGGGGTGGCTGGGAAATGTCATGGATTAAGGGCTTCAAAGATAGCACAAGAGCATCTCCATGACTGGAACCGCAGGAAGCTTCTGGCAGGTGGAGAGAGCCTCTCTCACACCATACTTTGCACAAATTGAGCTATATTGGATTAAATCTAAGTAACTGTTCCCATTTTCTTGCATAGAGGCAACCTGAGAAATACTTCTAAGTGAGAACCTTTGGCAGTGACTCATCATCTACTGAGTGGTGAATAAAAGCATGTGCTTATTTCCATGTTCCCTTGGTGGGGGAAAAAAAAAACTTTTATTTATTCATCATAACAACATCAAGAGAACAAAGCTTCTTTTCTTTGAAGGTCACTCATAACAGTAATGCAAAAACAAACAGTAATATTAACCCTTCACGTTATTTCTGCGCCACAATTAATCACAAAATACTGGTAACACTACTGAAAAACTTCCCTTTCAAGACACTTGCCATTTTCCTCCATTGTCCAAGTATTTTGTGGAAAAAATTACTCTTTCAGTTAAGGGAGCAATAGTCTCAATATACATAATTAATTTTAAAATCAAAACAGCATCAATTGGGTTTTATACCCTCAGCACAGATACCAGTTAGAACACCTGGTGATGGTAGATTTCTTCTAAAAAAGGACTTGTATGTTTTTAAAGATCCATTTTCCATTGCAAATATTTAATTTCATTGTGAGATGAAGAAATGACAAATTGCCATTTCCATTTTTAATGCCAGGAAAACATTTGAAAAATATATTGTGTGTAGGGACCAATTTGTACTCAGTTAATACTGACATACTCTGTTCCATGTAACTTCTCTGTCATAAAAAGATTTCCACATAATCCCTGCTTCTATCTGATGTACACAGGGGCTGATCCGACAACATCAGAAGGAAAAGGCAGAACCTGAATGGCAACAAATACTCCAAAAAAGATATTTACACAGAATATGTTTATCATCCCCTTTGAATTATGTTTATCATCCCCTTTAAATTGTTTTTATCATCCCCTTTAAATTGTTTCATGTTTATCATCCCCTTTATCATATACTAAGTGCAAAGCTAAATAACATCACAGTTATTTGTTAGGCAATGTCAGATTCGGTGAACTTTGACTGAAGCTGCAAGCAGACATAGTACTGACTGAGCATTTTCAGAAAAAAAGTATTTCAGTATACTGAAATTCACATTACACAGACACAATTTCAGTACAACTACTTTCTGTAAACTATGACAACGTAGAACACATTCACTTTTTCTCAATATTTAGAAGATGAGATCTAAAATGCTAAATGCAGACCAGTATCTATGGTATGCACACAAAGACAGAGCCATGTTTGGAATTGTAGAACACTAAAGGAAAGCAAAGAAAGATGGATTTTTAGATAGAGATGATGAAAAATATGCAGTAGCTTAGAGTCTGCAGAGGAGTGTTTTCTACCCCTAAGACATGCAGTCCTCTGCTTCAAATTAGGCAAAATGTGAATTTCCATCTCCCAGGTGAGTTTTGTCATTAAAACCACAGAACAGTTTGGGTTGGAAGGGGCCTTAAAGCCCATCTTGTCCCAACCCCCTTGCCATAGGCAGGGACACCTTCCAGTAGACCAGGTTGCTCTGAACCCTGTCCAACCTGGCCTTGGACAGTTCCAGGGATGGATAGTCTGGGCAACTTGTGCCAAGGCCTCCTCACGCCTGGATTGTCTTTTTTTAGGTCTGTCTGAGCAGGAGGACAGAGCTTTTCCCTGCTCCCAAGCCTGTGTGTGAAGTGCCCTTGCTGAAGAACACTTGATGTGCCCCACCATCTGTACCCTGATGAAAAGGGCTGTGACTGGGGACAAAGAGCTCCTGCATGACCTGGAGATCTCTTTTGGGGGGAGTCCAGAACTGCTGACAGTGACAGACTCTTGTTTAGATATAGGCTCTGCCTCCCCCACCCTTCCTTTTCTGAGAGGAGCAGATTCCAGCAGGCCAGAACCTTGAGCAGCCCCAGGTGGCTAAGACACCTCGTTGACAGTGTGAGCAGTTTGTTTGTGTCACACTCAGGGCTCATTGTGCTCCTTGTGGACTCCTGACAGGGCTGGCAGGCTTTGTGTGCTGGCCTGCAGCACCCCAGAGCTGTGCACCACCTGCCCCAGGGCCAGGTAGGCATCTGAAACATGCTCCCAGTCTTTAGCTGGAATTCCCTGGGCAGCACAGCTCTGCAACATGACTTTTATTAACTGTTTACATGGAGTGAAGTCAAAGAAGCAGGAGACATTGCCTGTGTACACCTGCCCCTGCACACTGGTGTGTCTGAGTTTTTTGGGTATTGTACAACCTGGACAGTCAGGCTGATGTCCAGCATCACAGTCAACTGTTTCAGGTTCCCAAACTCCATGTGTATGACCTCTGTTGGCGCAAAAAGAGTACATGTTTGCGAAAATCTAGGAGTCATATTTACAACCTACAATTACAACTGCAGTGCTTAAGAGGCATTGTGGGTTCAGTCTGTCACAGGTAAGTTGAAAATCTTAGAAAACCAGGAAAATAAATATTCCTCAGTTTGCAGAAAGCAGCCTCATTCATTAAGTATGTCTTCATGTAGTCTTTAAGCTGTTCGACTCATCCCAAGGCACAGAGCACAGAACCGCTCTACTTTGTGATATGCACCATATCACAAAGGGGAGTGCAGTGAATATTTACATATCAAAGAGTTTGTAGCCCCTTATCCCCCATTAAAGATTCAGTAATTGTTTAACCTGCTCAGACTGTAATCTGCTCATACGGCCTCCTGCGCAGTAGATTGGTGTTTTTGGTCATCCTAGGAAAAGCAGGTGCTGCTGGCCCTAACTGTGTTTGCCCACAAGAAATCATCCCAGAAACTGTGTTTATGACAGTGAGCTCTTGAACTGGGGGGCAAGGCTTCACACTCAAAGGTGGCAGAAAATCTGGCCTTGTCTGATCCAATGCTAAGGCTCCTGACCCTTGTCCTTCTGGGAAAGCCTGATTTCTGCCTTTCACAGTAACAGAAGGCATTTTCTCCAGAACTTCTCTAGAACTTGGTAACAAGGAGTGAGATGGAGAAATAATCTCTTTCTTTCCTATTGCTGACTTACTGTCTTCTGCAGCAGCAGCAGGACTTAGACTAGCAATCAGCTGAGAATCAGAACTGTTGTGATCTGGTTTTGCATTTTTGTTCCTGAAAAAACCGCTGAGGTTTGAAATTAAGCTGATTTGTCCCAGACTGACACTCTGACCCATGGGAATCACACTGGGGTTATGTTTCTCTTCAACAAAAGGAGTCTGATAGTTTATCTTGTCAGGTGGTGGTTTCCTGGACCCAGTTTCATCAGAGGTTTTGAATACATGAGCAGTGTCTTTCCTGTCAATACTTTGGGGACTGGTGTTGACTCTCTTTGATAAGCCAAGGCCACTGACTTTACAAGAGAGCTTTTCTATGGGAGTGATACTCTGAAGTTCCTGTGAAGAAGCGATTTTCCTCTGGTGAAACACTGCTGGGCAGCACTTTATCCAAGGCTCACACTCCAGCTGCTGCACATGGGTCAGCTTGAACCGGGCCTGTGTCGGGCTGGGTTTCATCATCAGTGACCCTGCTTGAGATAAGCTGTCCTCCTCCCGTGGAGGATACAGCTCTCTGAAGCTGAATGGTCCCTCTGGAGTCTCACTGGGTTCTATTTCCGATGGGGAGGTGCAGGCAGTTGGGTACTGGCACTCCCAGAGCTCTGGGGGAGGCATGTTCAGGTACTGCCTGGTTTCCTGCCTCCCGGATGCAGATTTGTCCATGGTGATGATGATCACCTCTTTCCCTCGTGCCTTACAAGCATTGAGCAGAACCTCTAGGGTCTCTCTGTCTGCAGAGTTTATCGCATACACAAGAGCAGAGCAGTTGGAGTGGTCAGGCAGGCTTGGGTCAGCCCCGCTCATGAGCAGCAGAGACACCACCTCTGGGCCCGCTCTGCCCAAGCATGCATGCATCAGGGCCGTCTTCCCAGATTTGTCCTGGATGTTTGGGTCAGCCTTGTTGTCCAGCAGGTACTTAACCATCTTGGCCTTGCTGGCACTCTGCAAGTCCACGTGTTCAGTCATACAAGCAACCATGAGGGGGGTCTCCCCTCTGCTGTTGCTCTCATTGACATAGGCACCCCCATCGATCAACAGCCTGGTGAGGCGGAGGCGTCTCTGGTACACTGCTTTGATCAGGGAATACCCCTCCGGCGGCACCTCCACCACCTCCATCATCCTGCTCATCTCACCTACTCCCTCCAAGGGCCTATAAAAGATCTGCCTTCCATAGAAAGCAAAGAGGTCCCCCAGAGAAGAGAAAACAGAAAAAAAAAAAAAAAAAAGAGAAGGTTTAACTGTACAAATTGCTCCTGCAAACACCGTCATATTTTGAGAAAAGAGTATGAAGAGAAGAAGAAAAGAAAAGTGTTCTCACCCTCTAGACTTCAAGAAATACATTAAAAACTTTAAAAAACACTTGAATATAAATACAACGTTTGTAGAAGGTTAGAGTATGGCTATCACCTTTTTATTTCTGACAGTCTTTTGTACAATCCTCTGCCTGAGCAGACAGTATCAGCTCTACAACAAAAAAAACATTTGACAGCAGGAAAGTAAATCAGGAGATTTCACACAAAATATTAAGAACTTAATGTGGCATAAATAACAAAAGGCCTTGTATGAATGTATACCTGCATACACACAACTAACACTTCTTACATGTGCTTGCTTACCTGTGTGTAGGGAAAACCTTTAGAGAAAAAAAAAATCAGTATTTAACACCTGGCAGAGTAATTCCAATACAAGGGCAGACATGGATATGAAAATTACATTTGTTTATTTACAGTGTATTTCTAGAGAAGTAAATATGTTTAACTGCAAAGGAAATGAACAGAGACTCAATTTTATTCATCACTGAAAGCACTAGTAAAGTTTTGGTGATTAACTGAAGAGCAGTAAGTTCATTCTGTTTTACTTCGAATTCAAAAATCAAAATATGATCTCAGTGTAGTTTGTTCCAAAACTCCAACAAGCAAAACTAAAAGCATCAGATTTCCTCCCTGGAAATCTGGGGAGAAAATCTGACTTTGACTGGTGGTTGGGCTTTTCCCCCTATGTCTTGATAAAACATTTTTTAAAGGTAATTGCACTGAAATTACTTTAAGGATTCACTCCATTATACTGAAATTACAGGATGCACTACTGTCTATCTCAGCTTTCATTGAAGTGCAAATCATTGTTAGGATTTTTATGTGTACTTTTGACAAGTAACGTATACAAGATTTTTATAAAATCTTTTCTAAAAGTATCTAATCAATTTGCGCACTTAGGTTTCCAGAAACAAACTGCAGAGAAATATCTTGCAGATAGCACACGTGTTGGAATTCTGATTGTGTTCTGCCTTGGTTTTGACTTACCTGGAAGTCCTTGGTGTTTTTACATTTCTTTCCTATTTATCTAAAGCGCTTCTGACACTTAACTGCTCACATTACTTACGCAATGGCAAATAGCTCTTCTTACATAGGAAGAGCCTTTTCATCTGTAGAGATACCTTTTATGGCCAAAAGAACATTGAATGTTAAACAGGCACGGAAAGAGAATAATGCTACCTGAGGTCATCCAGCAGGTCAGTAATGAAGGTGAGGCTGTTTTTCTGACATCTCATCTAATGCCTCCTGTTGCTTAAATTTGCTGTTTCCATGGACTTTACCAGGACTGTTGATGTGAGTGAGGACAGCGTAAGGTTGGCCTAAGACAACAGCTGAAGTTTGAGAGTTAGGAGCAGATGGTGTTGCCAGGTACGAACCTGCCTGGAGAAAGCCTGAAATGTTTCTGTGCAGAGAAAAGTGCAAAAAGATACATGAAATGGGGAAAAAATCCACAAATACTTCAGAATCAGACACTATATGAACAATAGGAGATGTTACAGATTCACAACAGGAACACCACAATGCAGAGCATGTTCCTGAGTGCTGGATGACAACCACGACTTCATCTGGAGAATCTGTTAATCACAGGAGAGCGCCTGGGGCTGTGTCATCCTAAATTTGTCACTGTGGGAACAAAGTGCAACTAGACTTTCACAGGACCCACACTGACTCTGGGAATACATGTGCCACACCTGGACTGGACCAAAAGCCTCACAGCTCAAGTGAAAGACCACAGTCTAAGCAGACCTCCTAAAAGAGGAATTTCTGTGATAATACATCACAGATGGGTGCTCAGCAGATTGCAATTATAAAACATTCCTAAATGTAATTAACTGCAATGTCAGAACGACTGCATGTGTTCTTAAAAGTAAACAGTCACTTCTCACCTGTGAAGATAAACTTTAAAGGCAGTTTAAAGTTTGAAAGCAGTTTAAGGAATGAGGAACTATGCAACCCAGTGTGTGATACTGAATCATGGATTGGTCTTTCAGATAACCCAAAAATTCCTGTTGTCCTTGTACAAATAATATTCCTGCAATGCTCTTTCTGTCTAGGAAGAGCTGAATTTTATTTTCAAAAAGTAATATTGTCCTGGAAAGTGCTCTGAGACAAAGTAGCTCAGGGTACCTCATAGCATGAAAACATGTTTTTGAATTTAACAGTCAAAATAATCACAACACTGAGGGAGGAAGGAGCACATCAGTGTTAGAATGTATAGACAAATATAAAAATAACCAACAGTTTCATGAATGCGTAATATGAATGAAGGAGTTCTTGCAAAGTGCTCCTCACCTTTTTAATGTGAAAGCCCGATTTTCTGCCGTCTGTGTCTCAGCACCCTCAGAGTTAATCAAGCTCTCACAGTTGTGTTTAGAGAGTCTAGAATCATTCCAGTAAAATTGCCATTGATTCTCATCTCTGAAAAAAGACTTGCTTACAGGCTTAAAGAGCATAAGCATCTAAATATTTCTGTGACTTTTCGCATCCACCTTAACCCTGGTAAATTCTCTCAGTCAGGGTAGCAAAAACTCTTTTTGTAACTGAAATTTAGCAAATATGAATAACTTTTGATTTAGAAAGAAATTACCGTTCCAACGCTGCCAAAGCTACTCCACCAACACCCCCCTCCCCCCGAAGTTGCCACCGCAACTTATAACCCGAGGACTCCAAACAATTCCCTGAGGGACAGCCAGTGAAAAGCAAGGAAACTACTTACGGAGAAGTGGCAGCGCACGCTCTAACACCACAAACAGGATAAAGCTATTAAAATGGCTACAAAACAGCTATCAAACGCCGTACCCCGTCATCCCGCCGCGCTGCCGGGGCAGCGCCGTTACCGGCGGTCGGGATGGAGCGGCCGCTCCTCGCACAGCGCCGGGAGCGAGGGACAGCGGGACCTTCGGGAACACCGGGACATCGAGCACCTCCCCCGGCACCGCCCCCGGTCCCGGGCGGGCACAGCCGGGTGGGGGCCAGCGCCAGGCCCCCGCCCCCCCGCGCGGCCAGTACCACAGCCGCTACACGCCCCCAGTACCCCATCGGACCCCCAGTGCCCCACCCACACCCAGTCCCACAGCCACCCCACATCCCAGTGCCCTTCTCAGACTCTCAATGCCCCCCTCGCACCCCCGGGACACCCCTCAGACCCCCAATACCCCCCTCACACCCAGTCCCACATCCTCCCCAGACCCTGGTGCCTCCCCTCAGACACCTAACACCCCCCTCACATCCAGTCTCACTGCTGTTATGCCCACACCTGCTCCCCCTCACACCCATCACCTCAAACCTACGTCCCCTCACATCCAGTCTCACATCCCCCCCAGTATCCCACCTCAGATCCACAATACCCCCTCACACCCAGTGCCAAACCCCCTTATGCCCACACCTGCTCACCCTCACACCCATCACCTTAAACCCACTTCCATACCCCCTCACACTCCCAATATCGCCCCACACCCCCAGTACCCCCTCATGCCCAGTCCCACACCCCCTTAAGCCCACATTTGCTCCCCCTCACACCCCTCACCCCAAACCCACACCTCCCTCACACCTCACTCCCACATACAACCCTGCTCTTACCCACCCCCTCACACCTCCTGACCCCCCCACATACCCTCAAACCTGCACATACACCTTCACTCACACCCCTCACATGCTCCCTCAGCTTCACAGCCCCCACACACCCCCTCACCGCCTGATCCCCAACCATTACACACCTTGCACCCCTCCACTCCCTCCCTTTCCCCCTGCCCTCCCTGACAGCACCTCCGGTCATTTCCCTCCTGGACAGGAGTGTGGCCACCCCTGCTCATGAGAGGGACAACACTGAGGTGTGTTTGCTCTGCTCAGTCATCTCCTTCAGGTGCAGTGAATGCTGGAAACAACCCACCCAAGGACCTTCTCCACTACCACACTGCTTCCCATCACCCAGGGCGTGCGTTTGATGGCCTTAATGGGAATGAGAGGAAGCTGAGCCTGAGGAAGTGCTTCCCTCAGGTATGCTTAAGTTTGACTTCTCGATAATTCTGGCTAATTATCTTCTCGATAATTCACTGGCTAAAATCCTGTGAAATTTCAAAGCACGGTCAAAGAACCTTCTTGATTTCCATACAAGTTTAGGACACCTTCACAGAAACACAGACTGGTTGAGGTTGGAAGGGATCTTTGAAGGATGTCTTGTCCAACCCCCTTAACAGCCAGGAACACCTGGAAGCCACTTGCCCACAATGACTTCTGACATTTCTTTACTGTCTCCAAGGATGGAGTCTCCACAACCTCTCTGGGGCAACCTGTGCCAGCACATGATCACCCTCACTGAAAAAATGTTCCCTGGTATTCAGAGGGAAACCCTTGTTCCAATTTGTGCCCGTTGGCTCTTGCTCTGACACTGCTGGAAAGGGTCTGGCTTTGTCTTTGCACCCTTTCAGGTTGGTAAGACACCCCCCCCAAGCCTTCTCTTCTCCAGGCTGACCAGGAGCAGCTTGTCTCAGTCTCTTCAGTTCCGACAAAGGTCCTGTGAGGTTCTTCTGGGAGGCAGTGGCTCTACTGAAATCCAGGTGGACATTACTCACACTCTCCCATCACAGGCCAGTCAGTTCATCACAGGAGATCATGGGGCTTCTCCAGTGTGACTCCTCTTGGAGCAGCCATCCTGACATCTCCATCACTCTGCTGTGACAGGACTTTCTGATGGTATCCCAGGGACTCCAAGGGTGTTTTGTTGGAATGCAATGCCGTTACCTGCAAACGCTGTTTGCAGTGCTGCTGTTCTGTGAGGGCCTGTTCTCCCTTTGAAAAGGCACTTGCTGCCTCCACAACGTCATCTCGGTGTACAGTAAAAGTCAGCAGGTGAATGCAGCAAACCAAGTGGGGAGGTGGGAGCAAACTGACAGTAAAACCAGCCACCAGCTGCAAAGGGCTGTTTTAGGAGAGAGAAGTTTCCAGGAGGAATGTGAAGGAGATTTGTGCCGTGCTATTTTTTAAAAGTGCATGTCAGAATCAATGAGACCATCATGACTAAGAGCTGGACAAATGGTATGAATAAGCCACTAAGACAAACAACATTCCAAGAGCAGGTTCCTCAGTTACTCTTTAACCTTCTGTTTCAAAAATTAAGTTGGGAGAATGGCCACAGATGCTTTGGGTTTTTTTTCCTGTGGTAAGATTCTAATTATCTTTGTTTTCTTTTCCTCTCTGTACCTCATCCACATTCTTAATACTCAGTCTTTGCCATGCAGCCTTGGAAAGGCATGTGCATTGAACACCCACTCTGCAGGAGGTTACTGCTGTTCTCAGACCTGTTGTTGGGTGAATTATATGAATTACAGAGGCAGTGTACACTTGAATGTCAGCACTCCTGCAGCTGAAACATCTTCACTTCTGCAGTTCCTGCAGCTCTCACTGTGCTCTTCCTTATTCCTCCGTCCATCCTTACCTGCATTGTGCTGTCGTGTTTATGATAGCCAACATGAATCATTGACCAAAAAAATAAAAAGTGTATTAAAGCAGCCCTTGGAAGACCACTTTTATGAAGATAATTAGAATTTTTTCTTATAAATGTCGCCATGGCTACTTTTGGCTGGATATAAAAACAACTGTTGGTAACAAGAAGTTTATGTTAACAGTGGAGGAGGGTGAAAAACCAGAGCAGGGAACACATCACTGCAGCACAACTTTTATTATAAAACATAGAAGATGTTTGCATATGCACATGGCATATTTATCACACTCCTTGACATCCTTCTCCTACATTTCACTGAGACTTGGGCTGGATGGATATCTGCCAGGGGAAAGTTTTCTGCTCACAGAATTCTAACATTCATTTTAATTGACCAAAATATTTGTCACAAATGAGTGTTTTAGGTCACTCAAAGAATCACTGGCAAAGATATCAGCAAAATCAGGTTTAATATAAAAGTGAAAGCGCGACAAAATTCGTTGGCAAAGTTCACTCTGCTGCTTACTAGATAATTAAAGCACACAGAGAAAAACTGGACCAAAATCTAAAATCAATCAATCTAAAAGTAAGATCAACCAGAAATTATCTACGTGGAAGCTGGGGTTGGGAAAAAGGTTAAGTATGAGAAAGGGTAAGGATCAAAAGGAATAAGGGAGACCCTCCCATTGAGTCACAGAGTTCAGAATGGACTCCCCTGCCAAACTTAGTCCCGGATTTGACCAAGGGTTTAGGCCTAAAGGTTTTAACAGTACTTAAACTTAACAGCAATGAATCTATAGCCTAATTTAAACAATTTAACTGAAGATTCTATAGAATTTTCTAAAAGCACAACAGTGACTAACTTATAGGCCTGACTTACTAATCTAACATACGGAAGAACCTGAGAGCAGCATTCCCAGCACATTTGCTGTAGCACATTCTCACTTGCATGCAGACATGAAGTCTGTACATGTATGTACAGGTGAATGAACAGGTTTATTTCTGCCAAAAATCCCCCTCGAGCTCAGCGAAGGACTCATACTGGTGCCTTTGCATCTTCTCCAGGGGCAAAGGACTGAGCCTTGAGGAGCCCAGGCTCCAGCCTTGGTCTTCCCAGTGCAGCAACCTGGAGCATTCCTGGCCCCGAGGGGTCCTGTTCTGAGGGGGACGCTGAGCTGGGCACAGCCCAGAGCTCCAGGAGAGCTCCCAGGGTCTCACTTAGGACACTGTTAGTGGAGTTGCAAGAGAGTGGGTTTTAGTCAGAGTAACTTTCCACCCTTGACTCCAATTCCGGTTGGTGACTTTCTTTGAAAGTTCAGTAACAAAATTGCTGCTCCATTTGGGTCAGGCAAGAAAAATAAATTTCCAAGGCAGTTCATTAAAAAACAGCAGCTCATTACCCAGCACCCTTCCTGGGGGCAGGCGATGTCTCTGATGAGGTTAAGAGCAGCTCAGCCCAGGTGCTGTTCATCAGGGCCAAGGCCTAACGAGCACTTCTGAGATCACAGTGTGGCTGAGGTAGGTGGGGGTGTCTGCACTGATTCTTGATAAACTGTGCCCAAACATGGACAGGCAAGTCAGTGAAATAGTGAAATTAAAGAACATGCTTAGTTTCCTGGTGGCCAGCTCAGCAACTTGCTAGGACCCCAGGGCTGGACTGCAGAGCTGGAGCCCAGGAGCCTCGTTTTGGGAGCTGAAGCCCCAGGCTGTGCACACCTGAGAGCCTGGACTGCCTCTGCTTGGCACTGCCAGGCTGTCTAAGAGCTACCGACCACAGCAGGGGATATTTCCTGTGCCTTTGGGGATCCTGGGAATCAACTCCTAGCTGCTCCACTTTGTTTGTAGGAAAAAAAAAAATAAAAAAGAACAGAAATAGTTTGATTTGATCTGAAAAAAACCCCTGGTTTTAGATTTTGCTTCCCAAGGGAAAATGTAAACATTTTGTCATGTCTGTTTGGCACTGACCAGCCTTAGCCTACAATAGCAAGAACTCATTCAAATGGAGGAGGAGCCATGATTGCTTATATGTGTAATTACTTACCTATTAAAGCATTGGTGTGTAAATTTTTGAACATAGTATAATGTAATATAAGTCATTCTAGTAATTCAATTGCTTTATTATGTATTGGTGCATAGAATTCTTTCCAAAACTGGAAATAAATAGAAAAATATAAAAGCATCATTAATTTTGTTTAGTTGCGGTGACTGGAAAAAACCCAACTAAATCCTGAAATTATTATTATTATTATTATCATTATTATCTACTCATTTGGTACCTTAAATACATTCTAAACCATTATGTACAGAGGCAGATGCTTTTGCTCCAACTGTTTGCAGTAATGCTGTAAACAAGAGCGTTCTTAAAAATATTTCTATTAAATGTAACAGGCACAGCTGCTTGCTTGTTAAAAATCTTGAAGGGGATTAGGGTAGTGATGGAGAACCACTAATGGAGAGGTCTAAGAGAGAAGAGCTATCTCTTGTTTCAAAAATAATAAGCAAAACCAAACAGAAGGAATTAGGGCTCTATGAAGTGTCTCACAAAACCCCATGCGTGCAGTGTAAAATGTAGAAAAGTACTTTATTGTTTTGTTTACTTGAGTAATTTCGAGGCATAGCTGGTACTGTACTTTGCTAACAGAGTCTGTGGGGTCAATCACACCAGGTGAGACTACTGAGACAGTTTTCTGTCTGGAAAAATATGCTCTCTGAAGTGTTTGGTGGTTTATTGCTGATTGCTTTGATTAAAAAATGGAGTCTGTGTGCGAATTGCACTTGTGATACTTGCTGGAATGACTGGTGACAGAACAGGGGTTCTTCAAACAATTTTATAGAATAAACGTCTGGTTCTGTGGGCACAAGCACTGGCAACGCTGCAGAACACAAGTGCTTTGTTGATGCTGTGAATCAGAGGCTCATGGGATAACCCTCTTTTGCCAGTTCCTACAGTCTGTGAACATTCATTGAGCTTATTCTTTCTCCTAAATATGTTCATAGTTGTTTAGATTGCAGCAGAAAGTTGTCTGTACTCTTTGTGACTGTAGGAGTTTCTACAGTAATATGAGTTACACACTAGAAAAAAGTATTGTAAATTATGCAGTAAAAATGGTGAAACTGCTGTGCAACGAAAGAAAAGGAATCTACATGACTCCATCAGAAAGATAATCATAATTTGATGAAAGACACTGAGAGTCAACACTCTGAAGAAATCAATTCTGACTGATTGAAATAGCAATATGCACAAAAGTACTCAGTGAGAAAAGAACTTCAGAAGAACAGATTGACTTTTTATATGATAAATGACTGAACACACATGAGAAAAAATTTATGTAAAATTAATTAGGAAAAAAAAATATTTCTAAACTTAGGTAACTAAATTGATGAGGTTTTCCAGCTAGGACTCCTGATGGGAACAGATCTAAATTTTAACCTTTCTGAGCAGAGCCTAACAAGAGGAGGTAGAGTGATTAAAAGTTCCTTCTTGTACTTGTGAAAATGAACCTTTCTTTCAAGCTGATTTCACAAGAAATCATTTTCAGGAGCTTTTTTTGACATGTTTGATGAGTTACTGATATAGCACTGAAAAGCCTAAAAGCTTCTAAAGTGCTCCTTAGTACAACTGAACAAGCTCCAGTGCAATTCAGTGGCCCAATCTATTGTTTGGGATCTCCAGTAAAGGGCTGGTAATCCATGAACTGGTACAGCTGTCCAAAACCAACCTAAGTGTGCCCAGCAGGGTTTTGTGTGGAAAATGGTGAGTCTGGAGGAAGGATGAACATTAAAATGCTCTGTGTTTTGTGCAAGTGCCCATCTCAATTAAATCAATGACATAACTTATAGCCAGTGGCTTCCATATAATGGTTTGCTTATTGAAAAAGACTGCTTGGTATTAGGAACCAGCACTGGTTCAAGGAAGGAAATGACATTGATGTAGGGTTCCATGGGTAGTGGCCTACCATCCATTTCCTGCCCTCTCAAGTTCTGTATCTTTTTTGTTTTCACAGCAGCCATCACTTAACAAAATATTTGTTTTTATACCTAAAGCTTTCCTTAATTAGGCAAACATCTGATCCCATTTCAAGAAAAACACTTCACCACCACTTCACTGGAAACAAGCACATACTTAAGAGACCTCTATTTGAAATACCTACTTTTCTTGATCAGCACAATTCTCTGAATTTCTGTAAATTTCCAATCCAATGTGACAGCTGAAGAGATGAGGGATAGAATGGAGAGGACCACAGTTGGAGGACTGAAGGTGATACGCAAAAGCTGTAGCCAAGACCATTAAATGATAAAGAGAGCAAGACAAGACTTACAAGAAAAGATAACCTACTTTAACCCACCCAATTTAATTGCAGATGAATAGGCAAGTTTTGCAACGCAGGCTCTTGTCCAAGTCACTTGAAAAAGGTCCTGAAAATGTAACTAGAACAGTACTCTGCCTGAGAGCTTGTCTATTTTTTTCCCAACCATGTCAATTAATCTAACAAAAGCCTTCTTGTATGGATTTTGCTTCGATGTTATGTGAAAGGAGACAGAAGGATCTGCAGAGAACAGAGGACAGAATAACCCAGGATCACCCCAGAGCCAGCAGGAAACATGTCCTCACAACTGAAGACACAGGACAGAGCAGGTTTACCCACACGCAGTCCTAGAAGGGCATGGTGTCCACAGAGGGAAGCAGGAGAGCACCAACCTCAGGGCATTGGATGATCTGGAATGGGCCTCTGGCTCTGGGATGTAGTGCAGGCACTTCAGGATAGCAATTCTAGCTGAAGATTTCTGTACGGCTGACAAAGGCAGTCACACAAACACCCAAATCCTGAAAGTCCTTCACTAACAAATTTCCTTTGTCACTGGGTCCTACTGGTGCTCAATCCCGCAGCACTCTGAAAGTGCATCCTTCGTAATTATAGCTACAGGGCAAACTAACACGATAAGCCATGCAATCTTTCTAGGAAACATCAATTTCCTTTTCTCAGCTCTTTTCCTGTTTCCACTCTTCTGTTTCAGGACCTGCCTCTTCAGATTTTCTGGTCAGCCTAACTTGACTTTGTTGGCTTCTTTCCTGCAGCCTGCCTGGGCAAGCAGTGACAGCTAATCCACACCTGAATAAGGAGGGAACCATCACCTAATTCTGTACTTAACCAAGCCTTTTCACCTAATTTGTCACCTCATTTTCTGCCCTGATTAACACACAACCCACCCCTCAGCTTCTCCCCTGTCCAAATCAGCTGCTCCCTCTCTATGCTCCTGACTCCTTCTCTTAGCCTAACTTTTAAATTACTCAGGATTAGTTTGGGTTTAGGTTTAAGTCTTCAGGAAATTAGCCATAGTCTGATGAAGACAACATTGATTGTCTGTTCCCCATTAAGATCTCATGTCAAGTGCTCCTGGTGCTCTCCTCAGATAACCTGAATAAGATAATCATTGTAATTTTCCCCTTCCTGTTTTCCCCCTAGTCTTCTGCATAGATGCTAACAGTATTCTGTTTGCTAAATTAGGAAACTTATTTTTCCGAGTGTACCTTTCTTTTCTACGGATTGGTGTCCATTGTAGAGATTTGTTGTTGGAACGTTCCCAGTTCTGACCTTGAATACACTGTGGCTGTAAAGCTACTGAAAACATCAACTTTCTACTGCCAAATGGAAATCACTACCCACTGTCAGATAAGAGATAATGAGTAATAGATAAGCAATAAAAACATTTATGGTTTGTTTTTCACCTTTTATGAAGACCCTCTGGTTTTAGCTATCTTGTTAAAACTAGTATTATTCTTGAAAATTAAAATTTTAATCTGTTTAGAACAGTTTGCTCCCGAGAAAGCATGAATGAAGGGGATTAAATTATACCTGTACTAGACTTTTCTTGGTGATTCGTAATTATACTGTCACTCATGATGCTATTCATTGCACTTAGCTGCATGGAACTGGGGAAAAACATGACATTTTCCCCTGTACTAGACATAATGAGAATCTATGGCTTTTCAAGGAATCATTCATCAATGAAGTACAGAGATAAACAAAACATGATGAAGTTGTATTTAGAACCAAGGATATTTTTTTTGCCTCAAGCCATAGTATAAAATATTCATTTTTCTCTTGGGAAATATAAATGGGGAGGTAGCAGGTGCCAGGTAACCATCCTCAGGAAATAAATCCCTGACAGCAAACAAAATGTATGTGCTTCCTGAGCACACAGACGCACACCTTTCTGCCTCTGTCCATCTTGAAACATCAGCATCTCACCTTGTAGTGCCTGTCAGTGGGGTGAACACACTTATTTTGGACCAAACTTCACTGTAGTCAAATGCATTTTCCTACTTCTCTGCTGGGATCTGTGTATTGAAAAGCTCTGGTACAAAAAGTGCTGTCCAAATGTAGTGCTTCTACTAAAAACCAAACCAAACAGAAATGCATCTCTGGCAGAGAGACACACTGAAGTAGGAAACTCAAAAGTCTGCATTTCCACGAACCACAAATTAACTTAATTTGTTGTTGAATTTGACAAAGGAACATAGTTAAGTGTGGAGAGGACTAAGTCAGTTCAGAAACAGTCAAGAGTAACCACTTATGTTCTCAGCAGGCTTGTTTTTGCATCCAGGTTAAGTTCTTTGCAATCAAAATCATTCTACAAAATGAACCGTATCTCCTGCAATGTATGCTTAGGCGGAAATTTTCTAATGGATGTTGGTCTCTGCATCACAGTGTAATCCAACATTGTATGAAGTCTTTTCTTCCATTTCTAATAAATGTCAGTTTTCCTAAACACAGTACTTTGCAAAGTGTTTATGCAGAGCTTTCAACACTGACCTATAACTGGTATGTTTTAAATGCTTTCAGGAAGTCATTCTCTTGCCAGGGTCACTGTGACTTATATTTAAAAAAAACCCCCATGACATCTCCCTGGTAACAGTCTCTTTCCTCCCCTTCAACAATGTGCTGTCAATTTAAAACTCAGGAGACTTCTTCCTGCATTATGCAAGCATAAACTTGCTTTTATCGATCAATGTAATATCAGTACACATGGAACAAGAAGATCAATGATGGTAAGTACTCACAGTTTCAAAGGAAACAGAGAAAACTGAGACAACCCAGAACAGATGCTGCAAAAATTATCTTTTTTATCAGCTAAGTGTTATAAATTGCTGTGAAAAATTCAGGGGGTGCTCATAGCTGATATTCTAAAGGAACAGCAGCACAAATTATTACACTGGCTGTATTTAATGAAGATGAAACTGGACTAGACTATCTGCTTATAATCTGTATTTGTCAGATAGACTATTCAAAAACACAGTGACAAATTAACTGCATCTTTACTGGTAACAATTGGCAGGGATGTAGGAACACAGACTGTTTAAGGAATCAATGTGTATGTTCTTACACTGTGAGGTGGTGGCGGTCAGAGGCACGGTAACTTTTTATGAGAGGAGCAAAGCCTCCTCACAGGTGTGAAGTGAGCAACACGTTAAAACCTCTTCATCAGACTATACTGGGTTTGTGTGGCCAGGTTTTGGTCCCAGGGGGCTGCAGGGGTGGCTTCTGTGAGGAGCTGCTGGAAGCTTCCCCCATGTACAACCGGCTCCGAGGCACCCCTGCGGCTGGCCAAGGCTGAGCCCATCAGCCATGGGGGTAGCACCTCTGGGGTAAGTTAAGAAGGTAGGGAAAAGCCTGTGGGGAACAACAGCAGTCGCAAGAGGAGTGAGAATGTGAGAGAAGAGCAGCCCTGCAGAGCCCCAGGTCGGTGCAGCAGGAGGGGCAGGAGGTGCTCCAGGAGTCGGAGCTGAGGTTACCCTGCAGCCTGTGGTGAGGCAGCTGTGCCCCTATAACCCCTGGGGGCCCATGGGGGTGCTGGGACCCTCCTGCAGCCCTGAAGGACCCCACATCAGAGCAGGAGATTCCTGAAGAAAGTTCTGATCCTGTGGGAAGCCCTGGTGGAGCAGGCTCCTGGCAGGACCTGTGGCCCCATGGAGAGAGGAGCCCACAGTGCAGCAGGTTTGGTGGCAGAACTGGGGACCCTGTGGGGACCCACACTGGAGTGGTAAGAAGGATCAGTGCATCCCTCAACAGCTGCCTGAGACTTCCAGGCTCCCTTTCTCTTGTTGGGCTTGGTTATCTTTCCCTCTACACCAACAAACTTCAAAGACTGCTATAAAGGTACACAACAGCCCAGTCAAACTCGGGAGGATTGACTGGACATTTTGAACCACGAGCTACTCAAAACGTTGGTTTCAGCAGAAACGCTCTGACACAGTCTAATGCCTTTCATTAGGGAAGTGTCAGAGATACTGCCATGGATTGTCAGATCAATGCAAGGTCTCATGCAACCTTTGTTATGGAATTGCTCAGACCTACCTCTTCATGCTGCAGACCACCCTTCTATTTCCAGTGCAGGGTGTACAGAGTGTGGGGTGTGTTTTTTGGAATCATTCACTACCAAGCTGTTGTACTATCCGGCACGATTTGCTCTCAAAAATTTAATGTATATTTACACTCAGTAAGACTTCAGGATTTAAAATGCCTACCCTTACACAGAAGTACACAATGCCTCATTTACTTTGCCACAACAGCTTTTTCGTATACTTCAAATTTGTACTGGATCCCGTTCTCTTCCTGGATATCAGCAGGGACACCTGGGTACCTGGGGAGAGAGGAGAGGAAAAAGTAAAAGCCAAAAAGTAGATAAAAATGTCATGATGATTCACCTGTAATTTATCCAATCAACTAGAAAAGCGAGTTGTTTGGAAAAGGAAATGAAAATACTGTGCTTAGAACAGGTATACTACATAAAAACTGTTTTTAAGAATCATATTAATACTATCTGCAACTTGTACACACATCTTTTATATCAAGAAAGCTTACTCTGGTGCAAAACAATCCCCCCATTTTTGGCTTAATCAAAAAATTCCCAACATTTTTATTAAAGTCTCCAACATGTTATTCAAAATGTCTGCCGAGGTACAGAACACTTTGGTGTGTTTTTTTGCTTTGCTTTTCCTCAGATGGTTTAGAAGAAATGTTAAGGACAAGGTTTCTTAAAAGTCTGCAACAGATTCTTAAAGCAGCTGACTGCTACCACAGAAAGAGTTCCTCTATATACCAGATTTTCTAAACCACTTTTTATTAACAGATACTTTCAAAAATCTT
The DNA here is from genome assembly GCF_009829145.1 of Chiroxiphia lanceolata. Classification (NCBI taxonomy): domain Eukaryota; kingdom Metazoa; phylum Chordata; class Aves; order Passeriformes; family Pipridae; genus Chiroxiphia; species Chiroxiphia lanceolata. The sequence goes on from NC_045671.1 coordinate 38,490,942, forward strand.
TTCATCTCCCTGTGACAGAACAAGGATTTTGTATGAGTAATATTGACTTTGAGGGAGAAGTACATTTTCAATTTTATTTGCTAGGTGTGATGGTGTCAGGTTTCCACTTTAGTGAGGAGATTGCCTCATACTTTATAAATTCATGTTGCAAGGCTAAACTTTGATTTCAGTTCACTGGCCAAAACCAATGTACACCCGAGGAACAGCCACGAGGGAGAGAGGGAGCTTTGGGTCAGACCTCAGGACAGGGAAGTGAATGCAGAGCAGCTCAGAATACCTTGGAGTTGGTGACTCATCCTCCTCACCCATCACCTTGTTTGCCTCTCCTGCATCCCTCTTCCCTAGCTCCCCCAGTGCTGTGCTAATCCACTCCTGGGCCCTCTGAAGAGACCTTCACTCTCCACACTTCAGGTTTTTTCCACTGCTGGTCTGCAACCAGCTGGGAGCCAAAACTATAGAAGGAGGAGGAACAGGTCCTGTCGTTCCTGGCTCTTGAGGCAGGTGTCCTAATTTTTGCTGCCTCCTTACTGCCTATTGGATGCAGTCTTGTTGGAGAGGACATAAAAGCATGACTGGATATGACAACGATAATATAGAAGAAACCACAGTGAATGGCACAAACTCACAGTTTGATGCCTTTCCCTACTATGTTTGTTAAGAATAAGTAATTTTGTCAAGAGAAAAGGAATAATCTTAGAAATCTATAAAGCTCAACTCTCCCTACTAAAAACCATTTCATTTGTCTTTGGCAATTTATCAAAGACTTTCAGAGGCCAAATACTTTTTACTCACAACACACAGAGAGTTACAAACCTTAGTAAATATTTGAGTAATTCTAAATAAAGAAACAGTAAGAAAGGTACCTTTTTTTTGAAGCAAACTGACATGTGCAATTCTTTATTGTAAAGATTATGGGAAGGCTGAAGAACACAGTGAGTTCCAAGAACCTCTGTGCAGAGCATGGTGCAACTCCAGCTTGTAAGCAAAGTATGATACTGGGGAAAAAATCACCTCTAACTCAAACCAAAAATGGCCTTAATAGGACCCTTGCACATTCAAACTAGGTTAATCTGAAGACAAGCCTCGTAGGCAATTTGATACTTACTCTGTGAGAAGTCTGTAGTCTTTATAGTTAATTTCTGGAAAAAATGTGTCACTTTCAAATTCCTTCAAGATTCTTGTCACAAACAATCGATGATGAATTGGTTTCTCCATTGCTGCCTTTAAAAACAATAGAAACTCAGTCACTATTTTATGCATCACAGGATTTTGGCAAAGCAGGGAAAAAACTACACTCTAAATCTCCTATTTTAGACTCTGCTCAAGAGCACTTTCTAAAGGGCTAATTTCACCTTGTGTCTGTTCCACCTGGTAAGTGGCAGTAATACCTACTCTGAGTTTGAGTTATCTGATAGAAATTAAGAAAAAAAATTTGAATAGCCCTGGGAGGAGAAAGGAACAGTGTGGTCTAGTTGCAACAAGCAATTTCTGAATCACACCTCTTTGAGAAACAGGAAGGTGGTGGGAGATGCCCTCACCTCAAGGTCATTTGTTCTGATGTTTAATTAATATCAACACTAAGGATTTGCAGTGTATTTTTAGTCTGCATTAGTCTGCAATTCCAGAGATCAAACTGCCTATCAGTAGAACTTCAAAGTTCGATCTCTGGATTGTGGAAAAGTGATAAAATGCATTGAAAGTTTTTAACAACAATGTTTCCAAGCTCCTTGGACAAAAAAAGTTTAAAATGACACTTCTTAGGTGAGTTTGTCACTAAAAACTTCAGGAGTCAAAAGTTTGAGATATTTTGTCTCCAGATAAGGCTGGAAAGACACCTCTCCCCATACCTTGTGGCATTAAACTAACCTATTAAAAGCTACACTAGTGATGGTGGTTACAATATATTTTTGAAAAGCTTGCAGCCATTCCTCCCTTTCCCTTAAACTGGCAATGAGCAATGCTCTTTGTGGAAGGTGACTCACCATGCAGCAGGCTATTAGGTACTACTTCAGCAAGAACAGGAACCAAGCCATAGCAAATGGAATCCAATAAAAGTAATTGTTGCCATTGCTGAGAGGTTAATTTCTAGAAAAGCTGCCTGATTACTAGACAACAGGTAAAAATGGCAACTCACAACACACCAGCATCCAACAGCACTGAACTGGTATTGGTCCAGCTTCTACATAAATACCAGTATTTTTATTTGTTTAAGTAAGTGTGGCAGGTAAGAAGAGAAACATACACCTGCAAAATGAGAGAAGAATAATAATCTGCTCCACAAATAAAAACATACTGTTTTTTGCAAACGGAGATACTTCTATTCTGTAGTAGAAGAATAAATTGATGTCCTATCCAGCTTTGGGAAGTCAGCTTCAACAAGAACTCTCTACCACCAGGACAGGCCAGGGAAGAGCACACTGATCACAGATGTTGCAAAGAGAACTGAATTTAGTCCAAAGGGACCAGATGGTGACCTCTGTTCCAGGTAAATGGTTTCATTAGATGAGTGAACCAACCAGCTGTGTAACCATCCGCTCATTAATAAAAGAAGTGCAAATGCTTCCTCAGTTACCAGACTAGCTCTGGAGTCTGTGTGGAGGTGGCCCACGAATAGTAAACAACAAACAGAGAAAAACTTGGGGAAAAGCAAGGGACTTGAGGTGGTTATAACCCATGTTTCTCCTCAGCAGGTGGGAATGCCCAATGTCATGGCAGAGAGAGTGCAGTGGGCAAGGAGAAACACACTGTAAAGTGACTCCACTTTCCATTTCACAATTTTTCCTATATTGGGATTTAAATAAGCAGTTTAATCACATATAGGCTGACATTCTGACCTGACCTTGGCCTGTACCCATGGCCCTGTCTGGTCACTCCAGGGCTGTGCCTGACTCTGGTAACCTCCATGGGGCCTGATTCTGCCCCATGGACCTTTCTCACCACCTCCAGCCCTAGCTGATGTGTCCCCTGTCATCCCAGTTACTGCCCCTGGGTTCCAGCTCCTTTGGGAGCACCTGGTCCTCCATGTTCTTTCACAGTATCTTCAGATAAGTAAATTTTGGATCAAACAGGAAGCCTTATACGTGTGGAGCCTATACATGAGCCTGTTTGGCAACAACTGGACTCTGACACTACCTCTGCCAACTACTGCCATGGACCTGGCAGGATGGCAAAGGAGCTTTATCACAACTCTATCATTTCCACAGAGATTAAAGTAGTTCCTCAGTGACATTCAATTCACTCTTGCCCTGTCCAGCCCATTCCATGCATTCCTTTTCTTAGGACTGAAGAGAAGTTACAGGATGAATAGTGCTGAGCTGATGGAATGTTGATGTACTCATTCTACAAACACCATATCATAAGACCATACCAACATAAGTAAATCAACACCTGTGTGAGTTGTTTATTCTTTCTTTTAAGACGACTGCATTTAATATGTGGCAATGTGCTGGACTCATAGATCCTATTCCTAGGAACAGCCTAATAAAGCCTGAGTGTTGTTTCTAATCAGTCTAAACTACACAGTTTAAATCCAGTTAAAAGAAACTGATATAACTGAGCAGTCTCTGAGCAACCTGGTCTAATGGAAAGTGTCCCTGCCCACGGCAGAAGGTTTGGAATAAGACGGTGTTTAAAGTCCCTTCCAACCTAAACCACTCTGTGATTCTATGACTCCCTTAGGATGTCCCTTAGCACTGTTTTTCAGAGTCAAAGCCAAGATCTGAACTCTCAATCAGGAGACAATACCTCCACACAGAGAGCATCAGTGTCTGAACTCAGAAGAAGATTTGAAATCACAAAACTGTAGAATCACAGAGGCTGGAAAAGACCTCGAAGACCATTGAGTCCAACTGTTACTGAATCTTCTGATTGCTCCCACTCATCAAGCCTGAGTTGTACTTGGGAACAGTTTTGACATCCATGAACTAAATTTCTTGGGGATGAAACCAAGCCAGGAAATGTGCTCCATGGATATGTCTGACAAGCTCTAAGAGCTACCAGGGACTCCAGGGCCAGAACCTATGAGTGAGCCACTTCCAGCACACAAGAAGCACTCACAGGTCAGCAGACAGCCCTCAAACATGAAGTGCTTGCACAAAATCATGAAGTGCCTGTCATTACACAGAACAGCTTCGTAATTGCTGTAACCTACTGACCACTGCTGGGCTGTTCCGCTGCTCCTTCCACACCCACACAACCAACAGCAACCTCAACTCCTTCTGGAACTCAGGAGATCCCGAGCAGTGCAGAGGATCCACAGAGTGTGTCACCATGATAAGATCCAAAGAAATTAAGCTTGTAAACCTGTGCTGTGAGTAGTCCAAAAGCTTCCCTGGAGGCATCAGTACTGCCCTCACCCTGCAGTTGGGCGGGTGCTGACCTGGCACAACTTCCTGGGTGATGTCAGGTCAGGCTGGCGCTTCAGTGTGAAGGTGTCTGGGCTGAGCACGAGGCACAGAGGGGATGCACTGCTTCAGGTGAGGCAGGTGCTCAGATGTCCTGAATGACCCACACTAAGGGTGTGGGAAACCAAAGGCAGCAAAGGCCTGGAAGATCATGTTCATGTTCCCTGCTCACACCATCTACAGAAACAAGGCTGGCAGGATTGCTCCTGGGAGCTGGGGGACAACAGCCCTGGCCACGGGGGACCTCCCCAAGCCAAACTGATCAGAAGGCGCTAAGGTTGGGAGCTGTGATAAAAGGCTCCACAGGGCAATAGGTCACCCTCTTGTCTGGCAATGGCGGCTGCTGCTGCTGTAGCTCTTGACAGATGTCCTCAGTTGTGCACCCTCATATTCAAATATGTTTTGCATCTACTCCTCATTCCCCAGAATCCCACACCAGTGGGATGTCATCATCAGACCCAGTGGGATGTCTCCAGACCCAATGGGATGTCACCAGCCTAAGCTCACTGTGCCAAGGATCACAGACCAAACAGGGCAGAGCATCCCTAGTGAGGACCCCAAGAATCCCCCCCTGTTCCTACTCATCCTGCAACATCCATATCAGCCCCTGACAGGTTGCCGAAGCAGCCCACCCCAAAGTTAAATGCCAGGGGTGTGTTCCCTTCCGTAGTGAACTCAGACATGTCTGTGCACTAAGGAGTTAGCAATCCACAGAACAACTATCCTGAACACACTAGGCCGGTGCTGTGCATATTCCTTGCCCATAGGATCAGACAGAGAGCTGTAACAGAGGAGCCTTCAGGCACCTTCCCCTCGGAACTAGTGATTGTACCAACTGCATGTCCTTGATCTAAAAGGACAGCAAGAAGCTCTCATGTGAACATCCTTCCTGTTTCACAGCAGAAATGATGAATAGACCCGTTATCCTGTAAGAAAATCCTATAACAGCTTGAATAACCAAAATGGGATAGCCCTTTACATGGACAAGGCTCATACTAATAAACACAATCAGTTCTAAACCTTTGAGCCACACAAAGCAGTAAGATCAAAATAATGCTTTAAACCCAAATACCTGTAACTACCAAATAAAATTATTCACTTCAATTACCAATTGTTATTTTACTTCCTACACATTTGTACAAAGTATAATGGAAATACTCTTATGAAACCCTTTGTGCATCTTTAATGCAGGCACTACAAAAATGATCTGCAGTTTTGGTAGAGGTGTGTGTTTTCCATCAAACCCTTCTAGTTAAGATCACAAGCCTAGTTTGAATGCAGGAATCTGTATAAAACTGTTAAGATTTCTCTCTAATGAATTAATATTTCCTTTCAAATATCCTGAGCAGATGCTTGCAAGGGGGAAAACAGCTGAAATTTCAGAATTCAAGACCAGTTTGGGTTGGAAGGGACCTTAAAGCCCATCCAGTTCCACCCCCTGCCACGGGCAGGCACACCTTCCACTATCTCAGGTTGCTCCGAGCCCTGTCCAATCTGGCCTTGAACACTTCCAGGGATAGGGCAGCCACAGCTTCTCTGGGCAACCTGTGCCAGGGCCTCATCACCTTCACAGGGAACAACTCCTTCCCAATATCCCATCTAACCCTGCCCTCTGGCAGTGGGAAGCCGTTCTCCCTCGTCCCGTCCCTCCAGGCCCTTGTCCAAAGTCCCTTTCCAGCTCTCCTGGAGCCCCTTTAGGCACTCGAAGGGGCTCTGAGATCTCCCCAGAGCCTTCTCTTCTCCAGGCTGAACATCCTCAGTTCTTTCAATGCTTCTCCATGTCCAGGGTAACCAGGTCTCCTATTACCCTAAGACATATTCCCTTACACTGATCAGCACAAACAGTATGTTCCAAGTTACTCTTGGTCAAAGCTTCCAATTTATAATCTAAGTATTGGTGATTAAGAGTCTAAAAAATTACATTATTCTCTACCAAATATCAGTCAGACACTGGAAAAACAGTTAAAATATAAGTCTACAAGACAGGTGCTCCTGGAAGGAGAAGCAAAAACAATCACTCCCTACAGCACTAGATGAGCCTGTGGCTGTTGCAGGAAAGGGGTAAATGGTTCTGCTCACACCTGCATCCTGCAGAACTACTGTCAGAGGCTCTTGCTGGGCAGCTGTGCCCACTGTGAAGAGAAGCTGTCACCACAAATTCCCTGCCTGGAAGCAGACTGAGAGTGAAGGACAGACTACTTCTACAGGATAATAGCTGATTATAGACTGAATGCATTTGCAATATCAACTACATGATGTCTAATTCACCACACTCAGAAGTGATTATAAAACAGAAATTAAAAAAAGGGAATAAAGAAACAACAGTGTTTTACAGGCTATTTATACATGCACTTCATTTTTCTCACAGCTTTAGCAATATCTAAATACTTCACTTTTTTTACTGTAAAGGATGCATTCCAAAGACACAGAGAAGAGGTTCGTGAAAGGCACAAACTGCAGAGGCAAGAAATACCAGAAAATGTATTTTCCTGTCCCATACAAGGCATAGTAGCAGCCCCCATTTGCTACTAGGAGCTTGACAGCACTGTCATCATACATCTGAAGTCCCAGTGCCAAACAACAAGTGGACAGTAAAGGATACTAGAACTGTTTCCTTCACTATTAAAAAAATAATTGCTTTACAGTTCTTAACAATTCAATTACTAATCCAGAGACTGGGAGCAGTAGGGACATCTGGCTGTTGGATGGGAAAGCAGAGTGAGTGCAACCTCTCCTCATATGATTATCTCTTCTTACTGCTGACACCATCAGCTGGCAGCTCTCTCTAAACCCTATTTTCTCACCTGTATACATGCAAAAAGGGTCATACTCTGGCTAAAAATGCTGGACCATTTTTCTTTTTTTCCATATCCTTTGCAGAGTCAGTCAGCACCCTTGGTAAAATAAACATAGCAATAGTGGTTTTGGCTGAAAAACCGAGCAATTTAGATATTTAAAATAAAGCTCTCAAAAGCACAACAACTGTATGGCAGTGGCCCACTGGCAAGACCAACATTTGGTTACTTGGACAGGCATTTTAAACTCGAGAGCTGAAATCTCACTTTCCAAGACTTGCTCTGTTAGAATCACTGCAGTTTGCACTTCCTAATGCAGAATTAATAGGGACTTGAGCCATTCTCATCCCACCAGAGAGAACGAGTAACTCAGGAGTAGGCTGAATGTACCTTGTAAACTGAAGTGCCTCCGACGATCCAAATCATGTCCACTTTACTTTTTAGCTCTGGTGAATCCAAAAGAGCTAAAGCATCATCCAGACTTTTGGAAAGATAATGTGCTCCTTTCGGGGCTTCCCTAGAAAAAAGTAAAGTTTTATCACTAAATAATTAGAAGGCAATTCATTGTGATCATCAATACAATCTAGAGACACAATGTGTTTGGCTGAATTCACAAACAACTAAATGTAATTGGTTTGAAATGCCTGTTATTGCCAATCTATGTTAGAATTCTCATCTGACTGCAAGTTTATCAGATTTCAGCTTCATTAATTTAAGAGGCATTATAAATTATAGATCTGAAATTTTATAACACATTTTTGAAAAAGCGTAACAGAGGAATTTACATAAATAACTTAAATAAATTACAGATAATATAGAAATTTTTACCTGAATTCCAAAACATTAATATTTCATTCAATAAAAATAGTTGAAAAGCCCCTATTCACTGCCCACCCACATGATCAGCTGCAAACCCACCAACATCCTCCAAAACAATAAACCACTCTAAGTGGACATTTTTGTTTAATAATATTTGGGTAACTGTGGGTGATGCATTCAAGATGAGAGCTCTGAAAAAGGGTAGTTCACCCACAAATCCTAATAAAAATAAGCTTCAAAAAAGGGATTCAGAGCCACCAATCTAAGCAGGAACTAGAGAAATGCAGTTGAACACGAGTCAGAAAAACTATGGACAATTGTCAAATGGTTTATGAGTAGAGCTAGAAGTTTTACTTACAATGCAAAGTAATGACAATTACTTGTAAATTAATAAAAAAAAAATAAAGGTAAAGTAGTTATAACACTCAGGACAAAGAGCAGAAATTCTTTCTAACCAAATACCAGAAATGATACATTTGGAATTACTGTATGTTGATTTGCTACAGGTATTTTTAGGTGCAGAATTTTTATTTGTTTTACAGGCCTATTATTCATCATACTTACTTGAGCTCCCTGCTGAGCACAATATTAATTCTGTCTTTTAGAGGACGGTTCTTCTCAGGAATGGAGAACCAGGTTTTTTTACCCATTATCAGTGCATTCTGTTTACCTGAGTATAAGAGGAAACATTTACTTAAGTTTACTGTTTAGTGACAATGCTGGACTTCCCCTTCTAAACTCCACATCAGCAGTTAACAAAAGCACAAGCTTAGGCCCCAGTTCACTAACCAGTCACATGTTTGTGGCCTCAGAGCATTGTCAGTCAGCTGACACCAATGCAGTCTCATATAAACTCATAATATTTTTTAGAAGAACCAGCAAAATTAAATCTAAAGCTGAAGGGTATCAGGTGTTCAATCATATTCTAAAAATTCACCTATAATTTCTGACCAAACCCAAGCATTCATAACCTCATATACACACCTTTTTTTATAAAATTACCTCTTATATACACATTCCTAAGAAGAGAAAGGTTTCTCTTTACGAGGAAATGGAGTTGTCAGAAAAATAAACACAGAGGTTGAGAGTCAAGAGAGTCAATGGTGACATCCCTGCTGTGAAGATTTATGGCAGCATAATCCATTAAGAAGCCTGGTTATGAAGCAACTTACCTACCTAACATCTAAGGTCACAACTTATCAAAAGATCTGCAGGTAGGATGGAGCAAAATTTTTCTTTTTAATTGTATTTTAAATATTTTTTTTTTGATCAGAGGTTATTTGTGCACACATCTAAGAAGACTTAAAATTGTGTTCTTCTTTTTTTTTAAAGTTGCAATGGGATGAATGAGGTCTCCAAAACACAAATAAAATCCTTCCTTAAGACTGTTGAAAAATGAGATTAGACACTCCTTGTGGATTATGGAACAGACCTTTAAGTCAGAAAATGGAACAGGTCACCTAATCAAAACAAGGAAACCTATTAGGCTGACCAGGAGTTTTAACAGGAGCATGAAAAAAAAAACATAGGAAGGAGTGACCACGTTGGGAAATGTTTGCAGTATGGCTGCTGTGTATTATCAGCAGGGTTACGGTATTCTGGCATATGGGGATGGCTCAGCACTCAGAAAACCAAGCAAAATTACATCAGAAGGGTCAGAGGCTTGGAATAAATGATCAAGGCTGAGCTACAGCAAACAAGTTAGATAAGCTAAAACAGCCTGAAAAAAACAAACCATCTCTGCTAGTTAATCAGCATGTGAAAACCTTTCCTTTTTTAACATGGAGTTTCAGGGAAAGATGTTTTAAGTAAACTTCAGGTGAAGTTTTCTACTCTTTTGGGGAAACAGGACTTGGGAATCCTTTTCATTAACAGATCACCTGCACCCCCAAAACATCTGAATCAACTCGTGTCTTCATCTGACCCGAACGATTTCCCAAAGGATGAAGTACAGGGGAGGCTTGGGAGGGCAGGCTGTGTGCAGAAATAAGGCTAGTAATCCAGGGAAATGTAAAATCCCCAGTTTTCCGTGCCTGACACTACACACAGCTCTACATTACCTTCCACATGAGACGTAGTAGTCATTCTCTGGAAGTACTTGTACTCATTCCTGGTGAGAAAACACGAAGAGCGTTACAATGTGGTTTAAGAATGAGGTCTTTAATTTCTAATACTTTTTGGCAATTTCTCTAACTAAAAAAAAGAAAAAAAAAAAGAAAGAAAAAACCCCAAACGTAAAGCGGGTGCTGCTGGTGCCCGGAGAGGAGCGGCTACACAGAGCCTGGGCCGATGCCATGGCCGAGGCGGGACCTTTGTCCTCGGCTGCAGGAGGGACAACCCACGCCATGGCGTGAAGACGAACCCACCCGAAACCCCAACCTCGCCATCCCGCCATCGCCGCGCTTTCCCGCCTCGCCGAGCATCGCCCTCACGGACTACAACTCCCGGCGCACCCCGCACGGCCCCGCAGCGCCCGGCGGCAATGGTGCGGCGCAGAGCACGCCGGAAGCTGTAGGCCGCCCGCCGTCACTCTCGCCCGGCGGCGGCGCGGCCGTACCTGAGGGGTGGCCAGGGCAGCCGCCCGTCCTTTCCGATGCCCATGTTCTGGCTCACGGCCACGATGGAGTTGAGCGAGCGCGCCATGGCGGCGCCGTGGGGGCCGAGTGGGGCAGCGCCGGGACGGACGGGCTGGACGGGGGCGGGCGGAGCGGCCCCATCCGGCGGGAGGCGGTGCCGGGCCCAGCCGGGCCATGGTGCCGAGGGGGCGGCGGGAGCGCGGCGGGGTCAGGCGGCAGCTCGTGCTCAGCAGGTTTTTCGGCGCGGCGGGGACCGGCGGCGAGCGCGGTTCCGCCCGGAACACGGTGACCGGCCAGGGCAGGGAGGGACGGACGGGCGGGCAGGCAGGACAGGGGTTCCCGCAGGCGAGGGACCGACCGCAGCACCTGTGTGACACGGGGCAGCGGTACCGAGCATCCTCAGACAAGGGAAAGACAGGGAGCTGCTGGAGAGGGTTCATCAGAGGCCACAGAGGTGATGAGGGGTCTGGAACATCTCCCTGATGAGCAGAGACTGCAGGAGCTGGGCCTGGTTAGTCTAGAGAGGAGAAGACTGAGAAGGGATCCCATCAATCCACACCAGTATCCCCAAGGGGTGTCAGAAGATGGTCCCAGACTCTGTTCAGTGGTGCCCCAGCGACAGGACAAGGAGCAAGGACCATAAAATGAAACACAACAAGTTCTCCCTCAACATGAGGCAGAACTTCTCTCCATGGAGGTGGCAGAGCCCAGAAAAGCTGCCCAGGGAGGGTGTGGAGTCTTCCTGTCTGGAGACATCCCAGACCCACTTGTACATGTCCCTGTGTCACCTGCTCCAGGTGACCCTCCCTGAACAGGGAGTTGGGCTGGGTGATCTCTAGAGTACCCTTCCAACCCCAACCATTCTGTGATCCAGGATGTCCCATTTTGCAGGAGCTGGAGCTCAGCACAGGTTTGATGAGCTGGGCAGGGCCAGGGTGCTGGTCCATGTCACTGGGGCTTTGCTCCCATATTGGATCCCTGGCACAGGTTGTGCCTCCTGGTGTTGCAAAATGTGGAATATGTAGAGATTATCTTAAAGCAGGATGTTCTTTGATGTTTGATCTTTGTGTTGTTTCCTGATCAACAAGGAAAGAGACCTGGTCAGTGGGACAGGCAGCAGCTGCATCCCTTAGGGAAGGACATCCTGGAACCAACAAGCATTCAGGGTGAAATAAAGATATTGATGTGTGCCTATGTACACGTTGCTAATTGGCAAAATACTCAAGGTCTGTGTATCCTGTGGCTGAACTGTGTTCATTATAATACTAAAACCCACACCTACAGGCCAAAAAAGACTCAGCCCAAGTGCAGACCCTTCCCCTGAGCACATGTAGAAGTTGGCTGGCATTGTGTACCCTGTATGGAAATGACCAATTAATCCTGATAGAGGGGCTGTGCTTGGGAAGTTACTAATTCTGGATTTCTGTGTATAAATGATGGCACAGAAAGTCCGGTTGTTGTGCTGGATTTGTGCAACACACTGTGAACCCGTGGCCTGTGAAGTTCTGAAATAAATATTCAGTGTCTCTCAGGTGTGTAATTATTGGCTTGTTGCACACCAGATGACAAATCAGATTTTGTGGACAACTGTGGCATGTAGCAGGCTGAGCTCATGGCCCAGGTGATGGAGCTCAGGCAACTCCAGGTAGGTCTGCTGTTGGGTGCAAGGCCAAAAGAGCCTGCAATGATCCAGCAGCCTCTTTGTATCACCACTGGTTAAAAACTGCTATCTCTTAGGAACTGGTTTTCATGCTGAGTTTATGTTTTCCAGTCTTCCTGTAGTTAAAATTTCCAGCCCCTTGTAGCCCAGGATGGTCGTTTGCTTTTTCACCTGTGTGTCAAGGCAACTTTTTTGGTTACCTTTGGTCCAAATGCATTTTTAAAGGTGTGATTGCAGCTTTCTGCCCATGCAGAGAAAGCTTCCTATTTAGTGTTTATTTGGTGGTGTTTAACAGTGGATTCAGAAGCTTTGCTACTTATATGGGCTGTACATATGGTTAGGTTATATAGACGTTATGAACTTAGTTGGTGGGGGTGGAGCTCCTGCTTAGTTGTAAGGAAATTGAAATTCCTCAATTAAACGCTCTGAGATTACCATATGAAATGTGGCTGCAGGCAGCTGAAAGCATCTGCTGTGTGCTTATCTGTGAACTGTTTATATGTTGTTGGAACTGTAAGTTACTTCTTTATATTTAGTCAAACTTCTTGCATGCTGTTAAGCAATAGATCACTGATGAAGCAGCATAAATTGACGAATTTTTGGTTTACATAGTGTTCAAAGTGCACATGTCAAAAGACATCTAAGGAGCAGTGGTTGACAGTGCTGTATTTTGTACAAACCCAGGTGCTTACAAGTAGTTTAGGAAAACCTTTTTAAGCCTGGACTGATACTTGTAGGATGGTATGGAGCAGATGGAGGTGATCCCATCATCACTAGGATTCAGTCCTTAGGGAATGGTGCCTCTTGGGGGTAAACAGCCAGTGTCTGGCAAGGAGAGAGCTCTGGACTGTGGGAGTGAGGATTTGCAGAAGAGCTCTGGTTCAGGCACAGGTGGTGGCTGTGGTGTTGTGGGAAAGTCTGTTAAATACTGGTTCAGTTCTCTGCCACAGAAGTAGCTCTAAGCTGCCTTTTGAAGCCACAATAGCTGCAGGTGTTTCTTTTATAGCACAACAGCCAACCTGATCACAAGATGTACTGTTCCTCTTCCTCTTGTAGCCTCAAGTGCTAGAAGAACTGTTTTATAAACAAGACGTGTAGATAGGTAAAATAGTTAGGAATTTTGTATATGGTAAATTATTTTCATAGAATCACGGAAGGGTTTGGTTGGAAACGACCTTAAAGCTCATCTCCTTCCATACATCGTCATGGGCAGGGACACCTCCAAATGGACCAGGTTGCTCCAAGCCCTGTCCAACCTGGCCTTGGACACTTCCAGGGATGGGTTATTCAGTAATTTTGTGTTATCTCTTTGTGAAATGCTTGGTTGCATTATTGTCTTTCATAGAGGATGACAAAGAGAAAAAGGAACTGAACTTCTTTGTGTAATTTATGTTTCAGGCTTCTGAATGTGGCACAAAAAGGAGCACATCAACTGAAGGCAATGAACCTTGTGAAAAGAAGCCCAAGGCACAACAAATCACTCTAGAAGATATCTGTAACCCACTGAAGACTCAGGATAAAAGTGAGTTGACTGTAAACGAACCTCCAAGCATTGACAGCCAGTAAATAGTTTGTCATTGTCAAATGTGAAAAAAGTGTCTCGGAACTTTGGGAAGTGTCCCTTGAGTGTAAGATACAACTGTGAAGAGCCATAATGAACATACTCCTGAACTGTTCAAGAACCTTTCTGTGGCACAGGAGCTAGGAATTTGAGCCTTGCTCCAGAATCACTCTGCAAATTCCCTTCAGCTCACTCAGCTTTAACAGGTTGTTCAGTCAGTGAAGTCTAGATGCCCAGGGAGAAATGGTGCAACTTTCCTTCCTGTGTTGGTTTAACAGTCTTGTTCTGAAGCACAACTGACACTTGAGAGCTCTGTAGAGCCTGGTCTGTAACTGGTGTACCCATAGGCTACCCTTAAGTAAATTCTCACCTGGGAAACAACAGCCACTCCATTCTCTTGAAAATACCTGAGTTCCATCTGGCTTTGAACCAAGAGTTTAATAAAATAATACTGGTGCAAAAACAAATGGGTGTATATAAAGTTCATTGCACTTCATTTAAAAGAGTTAGCCTCCTAAGTTTTTTAAAGTGGGAACTGTATTCAGTTTTGTCGGTGCAATGGTTTGAAGTACCGCTAAGACACCACCAAGTAGCAATACTGCTAAAACCTGGACTGACAAAAATTCTACTTGATTTCCAATATTCTTGACTAAATTAGTGGCTTTGTAGTTACCAGCCCAGAAAATAGTTGTGTGTCTTTTCCCATGTATGACCAAGCACACAAGTGAAGAATACTGGTTTTCCAGGGAGTTAATCAAGCTGGTTCCATGCATGACTCTGTCAGTCTGGGAGAAATATTGCAATGGGAGAGGAGAAGGAATGTAGAGAAGAGAGAGATGGAGCAAAATGGTTTTGTTCTGTGCTTACTGATGTTATTCTAATAGACATTCTGCTTTAGAAAATAAGTTGCTAATGTTTTTGTTGTGTATTTTTACTGAAGAAGAACCTCAGAAGCATGAAAAGCCCTGTATATGTTTGCAAACTCTAGACAGACTGAGAGAATTCAGCAGTGATTCAGACCAGCAGTGTACCAGAATCGAGGATGGTTTTCAGGAGAAAGAGTCCAAGAGTTTGAAAAAATGTCCCAGTATTACTGGGAGAAGTTCAGAATTGAAGATCCCTCTTCCGTCTTGGGACACTGACCCAAAGGTTGCTCAGAAGGTATGCAGAGCTGTGGTCTGTGGTGTGTAGATTGCTTGTCGTGGTTTAAAAAAGCAAGTTTTGGCAGAAGCTTTGTGTTTTTGTGTTCTGTCATGAAATAGTGCAGCAGAACCCGACAGACCCCACAGACCCTGCTTTCCTGAAGCTCTTCTTGTAGTGAACAGGATGCATCTTTAGCTCTTCAGTAATACCACTGAAAAACAGCAGTAATGAGAGCAGAGACACTGGTAGTGTATCTTGTGATTGAGTGAAGCTGTAATATCGTAATAACACATGTTCAGTTGGTACTTGGCTCATCTTTCTTTCAATTCTACCAATTTTGATGTGGGATGTTAAATTTCTACCAGTCTTTCTTTACATAAGTATTAGAAAAATTGCTGAGATGTAGCCTAATCCAGTGGCTGGTAAATCTGACTACTAGAGATACCACTGCTTTTTCATCTGCAGAAGATATGGGTAGCTTGCATGAAAAGTTATCATTATTATATGTATTATGCAAGTCAATAAGACTGGGGTAATAGTACTTTGTAAGAGTAGTAGTACTTTGCTTCTTCTTTAATTATGGGTCTAATTAACTTTAGTTAATTCGTTGTTTTAGGTGTCAGGTCCTAAAAGGTATCTCCTGGCTTATTGTGGCAACTGCTCTTCAGTGAGGTTTTATATCTGACTCTTTGAGGGAAGGAGGTTGTATGGAAGGTTATGCAGTTGATTTTAACCCTGCCTGAAGCTCATGAACTTAAACTGGGGGTGTCTGGTTTGTGTGAGTGTGAGCTCAAAATGTGAGGTCTTCCTGCTGGGCTGGCACAGACCTTGGGTTGAGGACTGCTGAGTGCTTGGGCTCAGGGTTTTGCAGTAGAGACATCTGAGCTCCTGGGGCCATCCAAGTTCTGGTGCAGCTTTATTTGTCCTGGGCTCTGCTGTCTTGCTGGATGGTGTGCAATTCTGGAAATTTTGCAGTTAAAGTGTTCTTTTTCCCTGATTGTTCTCTGACTGCAGTCTTTGTACATTCCTATGACCCAGAGTGTATGATTTAAGCCGTCTCTGTATTTCTTCTGAGTTATCACGGCTGCGAAGCAGTCTGTTCACTTGGTTGCTTGTCATCTGGATGGGGCGCTTGCTAGAAATGGAAGTCTAATGGATTTATTTGCAGATACAGAATTTTGCAGCACAACCTAATGAATTGTGTTTTGAATGATTGTAGGCTTTAAAAACCTGTGGAGGGTGTTGTGTTAGTATTTTTTTTTTGAACAAATTTTATTGGTACTTGATATTGTGATATGAGTAAGGAAGAACTTCACTGTAAGTGAAAAATGCCTTATCAATGTTGTTCACTGCACTAATGAAAGACTGAACCCGTCACCTTGCTGACAACACAGAACAACGCTGAGTTGTAGACCTGAAGTTGCTTGACAAGAATAGGCTGCATAATGTCATTGTGAATGGTACATTGCTGAGAGACTGGGCTGCTCAAAGTCTTACATGTTAAGGATTTTAGAAACTGTAGTATAGATTTTTTGTGTATAAATTATTTTGGAAGGTTTGCTGAACTTACAAAATAAGGGCAGACTGGAGAATAAATATAGTTTTGGTGGTTGAGACAGTGAACTGAGACTCAAATTGTTTTATTTCTGGATTTACTGTGGATTTTTGGAACATCATTAATCTCTCTACACTGGAGTTTCTTACTGTAAACTGGAGTGGTTATTTTAATATCTGGCCAGTTTGGACTACCCAGTCTTTGCAGCCTGCATGGCTCTTGATCTGTGTTTTGAGAACTTACGATACAATAAGACATATGATTTCACCTGAGGTGTCTGAGGATTGTTGTACAGCAAGTCAACTAACTTTGACTTTCATGACTTTTTAATTCCTTTTAATTCCAAATAAACTGTGTTGTGTATATCCTACTTTAGTAGTTTTGCTGCAGCTCTTTGGGCTATTTAATGCAAGAAGAGTCTTTAGCTCTGTGGTCAATATAAGCCAAGGTATATGGGGGCAACTGATTTGTTTGATGATTCCTAACTGTACTTTTCCATCCTTTATTTACAGGAGGAGGTACGATGTGATCTTAGTCAGTTTTCTGCATCTCTTAAGTCCTATGAAAATACTCAGAATGCTTTGGATACAAATCTTAATAAAAGAACCAAAAGCATTTACACTCCATTAGAACTTCAGTTCATAGAAATGAAGAAACAGTATAAAGATGCTGTTTTGTGTGTGGAATGTGGATACAAATACCGCTTCTTTGGAGAAGATGCAGAGGTAATTTTTGCCAGGGTTATGCAAAAATTGTTGCATTGTACTGGTGTCCTACTCGATCTATGACTACTTCCAGAAGGGAGGTTTCTTTGTGGGTTCTTCTGATACTTGAAATCAAGGTGAAAAAATCTCTACATGCTTAAACTTTTTGCCAAAATAGGCTTTATTATTTTGTAATTGGATGGTAGTGCTTGCTGTCTTGCATGCTGAGAATTTAAGGTGAGTTCCCAGAATAATTACTTGTCAGAGTTAAAACTGAAAAACTCTCAGAAGTGAATTGGCTTAAAACTCTACCAGGAGTATTTCAGTTTGGAAGACAGTGGAACAAGTACTGTAAAAAGAGATGAACATAGCAAGTATAGTCTGGTTGCAGAGGGTATTTTGAATGCGTGTTCAGATGTGGCACCTGCACATGCCAGATCTGTAGGAACTGGAAAAGACTTGATAAAAACATAATTTTGAAGTGATGGTTCATTAATGGTTCATAATGTTGGGGGATTTTTTTTGTGATGTGTCCCAAAGTCTTTGCTACCAACCTTTGATTGGTACTATTTCCACACTCGAGACCAGTGAGAAATGTTGCTTAGTTACTGGGAATTAATTTTCCCCATGAAATTTGGGCTGTGTAATTTGTCTACTCATTTGCTGGTTTACTCACAGTCCAGAAATAGAAATACGTGGTCCAGGGAGACAGGTCAGTGTTTGGCTGCAGTTCCTGCTTAACACACATTGTCTAGTCAGTGAACAACTAAAAGGCAGAAAGTCAAATACGAATCACACATGATAATGTCACATTTCAGTAAGTGTTATTACTCTTTTTTATTAAGTATTCAGTTTCTACTACTCTTCCATATTGATTTTTCAGTATTTTAATTGATTAGCCAGCTTAATCCCATCTTAATAACCACAAATTAAATACCTCCATTCCTTTTGTGTTTTTAGGAGTGCAAAAATTATTTGACCATCTGTTGAGCTGTGTTTTAGACCCTGTGTGTACAGTATATGTGGTTTGCCTCACAGTGGTGAACATCAAACTGCACCCTAAAAATCTGACAGGTGAAGTCTGTGATAGCGAAGCCCCTGCTTGTGGCAATGCCAAGACAGGAACGTGCAGGGGCCCAGTCCCTCCAGGCTTTCTCCTGGAATGTTTTCCCTTTGACACTGAGCTTTTAATTGTAGCTGTGCATCACTGTTGTCATAGAGATAAGCTCCTTACCCTCCTGAATGACTTTCTGACCTGTTGGCTGACTTTTCTTGTACTTTGCAGATTGCAGCTAGAGAACTGAACATCTATTGCCACCTGGATCACAACTTCATGACTGCCAGTATTCCGAGCCACCGGCTGTTCGTCCACGTGCGGCGCCTCGTGGCAAAGGGACATAAGGTCATCTTTGACCTTTATTAAATCCTCTTGAGCACAGAATAGCACTGAAATAACTTGCACCTATTGTAACCAGAGTCTTATTTCAGCTGAGAAATAGGCAGCTCATTATCACCTGCTTCTGCAATTAAAAATGTCCTTTGTTTCAATTCCTCTGTTCTGGGAGGACCTTAAGTAGATTCAGGCTTCCTCTGTTTTACAGAAAAGTATCTTCATGTTTTCAGGAACAGTTCTGGAACAATTTTTCCTCTCAGTATTTCTTTATCAAGTCTTTCCATTTGATAAAGAGAAATGTATATATCCTCTCTCTCTTTTATTGTTCCTCACATCCTTGTTTTCCTTATCCCAGGCCAATTTTTTTCCTTCCTATCCTTGATCCCTGTAATTCTATGGCTTTCTGTTGATACCTCTTTTTCTGGTTTTAGGAAAAGAATGTCACAGGATCCCAGAATATGCTGAATCTAAATTGATTGCAGCAACCATTCTCTGATAAGCAGTGAACTGTAGCTTAGTTGTTTCAAAATAGGACAAGAAGCACAGGGGCAGAAGCTGAGAAGGCAATTAGGAGTAGACAAAGGGTCAGGAAAAGGAATGCCTTTCTCATTAGTAGGATTGATGTTTGCCTCTGCCCTTTCTGTTGATGATGCACTCCAGCTTGAATCATGCATTTGCTCTTTGCACATCTAAAAATATCATCAATCATATGCAATAGTAAAAATAATAATTTATTATCAGAGATCTAACTTTGTTTCTTGTTTGCCTGTAGGTTGGAGTAATAAAACAAATGGAAACTGCAGCGCTGAAAGCTGCTGGAGAAAACAAAAGCTCTCTCTTCAGCCGTAAGCTGACTGCTCTCTACACTAAGTCTACACTTATTGGAGAAGATATCCTTTTCAAACAAGTTTGGTTTCAGATCTAACCTTTGGTTTGTGAGAGGCCTTGATTCCAGTATTATCACCTGGATGGAACATGAGTAGCAAGTGGCAGCAGGAAACCAAATTTCTTTAATTTTATGTTGTGTAAAACATCTGGCTGGCTTTTCAAAGAATTTAATCTCCTCAGGGCTGTAGGTTTGTTGTGAAACAGCAGAGGTTATGTTTACTGTAGTTGCTTTCTGAAGGCAAAGAGTGGGCTTCCCAAGTCTGCCATGTTCTGCAGGTCCTGCGTAGAAAATGCAAAAATGAGATAGAAACAGCTTTTAACCAGTGACTTTAGTTTCTTCCCTTCTATTTTTCGTTTTCCAATCTCCTGCCTTATCTTTCTCATTTTTTTTCTTTAATTTCTTGAACTAACTTACCGGATACCAGGAGCTAAAAAGATTTTTAGATTAGTGCTTGTGAGTAGAGAAGGACTTAGATCCAGAAGGACCTGTGAACAATCCACCCGAATCTCTGTACTGGTTTTTTTAACGCTTGTTACATGTGAACCCTTTGCTGAAGCTGGATGATTCTGTAGATGTTGAAGAGGTAACAAGAGATGTCCCTGATAACTACCTCCTCTGTTGCTGTGAAAATGGAGAAAACCTAAGGGGCAGGAAGACAGGTGACATTGTTATAGGCATTATGGTAAGTTAGTTTCATAGGGGAATAAGTATTTTAGGGTTTGTATTTTAGGGGTGGTTTTGTTGGGTTTTTTTGAGAGGTGGGTGATTACCTTCTTAAAGTCATGATCTGTCTTATGTATTTTATTTTGGGTGGGGAATTGATTTTTTTAAATTACTTTTTTCTGGGTTTTTTTGTTGTTGTTGTTAAAAAGGGGCAGTTTAGGTAAGATATCATCTGTATGTGAGCTGTGATGGCTTTACATTTGAAAACTACAGAAAAGGAGTTGATAGTTGAATATTCATGAAACTGTATTTACTGTTGTTTCACTTGAAAACATATTTTAACCAAATACAGGGAAATCATTAGTTCAGATGCTTTACTAACTTTAAACATTTTTAGGGTCAATATTTTAAAGCTTGTGACTGCTTTTTTCCTATATAAAATACTATTCTTTAGAGCAAAAGACTTAGGATTTTTTACCCTTTACGCTTCAGATTTGTATTCTCTTTTATGGTGAAGATTAAAACCAATCACTCTAACCAGCAAAACGTGGTGATAACTGAAGCCTGGTCAGCTGGTAATTAATTAATTTAAAAGCATCTTGATTGTGCTTATGTTTGAATGTCACACTGCAGATGGGAGAGAACAACAAAAGCACATGTTTAGATTCCAGGCTGAATTACATGTAGCTTTCATAGACTTCAAGTACATAGATTTGAATTGTATGAAAAGTTGAACAGTGGTGGATTGATGACAACAAGAGCGCATTTATATTTTTAATGTATTGCTGCCACTTACCAAGACAAAGTCATGACAGTCTTTGGAAGTTATTACAATACTATACATTTGACAAAAACACAATTTATGTTTTTTGATCTGCCACGTTCACTGTGTATGTGTGGGTGCTGTACAGTTTTGTGCTGTACACCACAGATTTTCTTTCTGGCTTAACAGTTCGAGTCAATGAAACACTCCCTGAAAATGTAAATATCCAGTGGATATATATGTATTTTTTTTATTTGACAGGTGGTCCAACCAACTACTGGAGAAGTAATTTTTGACTGTTTTCGGGACTCTGCATCTCGCTCAGAATTGGAGAGTCGAGTTTTGCGCCTGCAGCCAGTTGAAATAATTCTTCCATCCAGGCTGTCAGATCAATCTGAAAAGCTCATCAGCAGTATAACATCCAGGAGGTAAGTTTTGAAGGGATTTTGTGTTTGAGGCTTTTTTATTTTTTATTTTTTGGGTAACAGCACACATTTATTGATAGAGTTTAGATCCAGAAGCAGGTATAGATGTGTAATTCTGTAGAGGCTCATTTCAGAATGGCTGTAGTTTGCTGCTGGGTTGAAAATCTCCCAAATCTCTCTTATCCTTAAATTGTACTTAAATTTGTGGCTTCTCTCTCTGGCCTGTGAAAGATTCATGTGCCTAAACATGGTCATTTAGATAGTCTTGCTACCACACTCCTGATCATAGAATCTGTTGGAATAATTTCCAAGCTTATGCACTTACCTTTGGCTTCTGAAAAAAGTGTTTTTTTCTTTTTGTTTCTATTAATGTAAATAGGTATAGAAAATCTTTGCAACTGGTATTTGATTCTGTTTCTCCTATTACACTATCTTGAACTTGGGTACAGACTTGGGAGTGTTGTGACTGATTATCTACTTATGTTTTCAGTTGTCTTTATGTATTTCAAAAGGAAATTTGTTACCTGTTTTCTGTATCAGTTTTACTGTGTAATAAAGCCAGAAGAGGATATAATTGGTAGGGTGATAGATTAAGGATGAAGCAATCCTCTGAACAGGGGGGTAGGCTTGTGAAATCTTGCAGATGCAATTTTTGTGAGAAAATATCAGTTTTTCTTTTTCTTTTTTTTTTTTTTTTGAACCATGCAGGCTTGGGCTGTAGAGAGCCAGCTCAGAGCTTGATGTTTCAGTAATCATTGTGATGCAGATTTGGGAGAGTGGCTGTATCTTTTTTTTTTTCTCCTGGTTATGCACAGTTGAAAATGTTTGTGAGTAACTTCTCATTTTTATGAAGATCCAAAAATACTACCCATTAGCTGTTTCTGTGAATAGATATTAGCTTGTATAATTTTTTGCCTTTCTGGTAATTTACTAGGCAGCTTTCCAGCCTAAATGTTCTTAATTACAGGAGAGTGACAAAAATAAAAGACAGTATTGCAGTACACTTCAGTAGCCTTATTTCAAAAACAATTCTTCATGAATTTTCTTGTACCAAAGATGAAACCACTAGAGGGCTCTGAAGTATTTAGTATTATTTTAAGTGATTCCAATATGCTGCTTTCCTGTGCTTTTAACTGGGCTTCAGTTTTTATACAGTTGCTTTTACACAGGCAGGAATTTCATTTTAATGCATATTGAGAGATCTGAAGTATTCAGGTTTGGTTGTTGGCCCATTAGCTGGTAATTTCAGTCTTTGTCTGCTCTTTTTTAAAAACTCCTGGGAAAAGTTTCATTTCTATAATGTTTTGAAGACCTTTCTGACTAAAACCATGGAAACCAGGTCTTGTGATTCAAGAAGGCTCCTCATCTCTTTGTGTATGAGTAATGCAGTGGAAAAACAGTGAATCTGTAAAAACACAAAGGGCACAGATGGGAGAGAAAAATAGTCCCATGAGGAAGAACTTGGAGAGATTGAGGAGAGAGAAGGGTCTTTGTTGTGTGAGAATTGCACAAGCGGTTGTGTGGGTAACTTGGGGGTGGTTTGGTGTTCGAACTTGGCACTGAGCAACCACGGTGATGTGGGCTGGGTACAAAGACCACGTGTGAATATTCTGTACTGGTTGTGTGTCTGCCTTAAGTCTGCACAGTACAGTGTGTAATTCTTGCTTATGGAATGCTGTGCTTTTCTCTTCCTGTTACTGCAACTGTATCCAGGTTTAGCTGTGTCACTCACACTGTTCACTGGTGCTTCTGTTCTGGTGTTGTGTTCATTTTCACTGCCAAATTTACAGCAAAGAAAGAAAAAACAGCTGAGTGGCAGGATTCTACTGTTCTAAATCTGTTTTTATCAAAAACAAGAGCCAAATAAGTTGCTAGAAGTTTTCCATGTCTAAAGCTGATAACATTAATGAGCAGTAAGTGAAGGCAAATGCTGCTGTAGTAAGATCATGTAGCTCCTTGTAGGATTTCTTCATAAAATGGAGTTTTAGTTCAGTTAGTATGAAGCCAGGTTAGTTAAAGTGGATAAATGGGTAATTTTACCACTGATTTAAATGAAGTTAGACCCAAACATCTTTTTGGAAAGACTTTTTTGTAGCCATTTGGATTAAACAGGAGTTTACCAACCTAAGCAGGCTTTAGGAATAGTTTAACTTATGGTGTAGATTCATATTACAAGCTAGAAACTTTTGGTAATTTAAAACTTGTTGGAAGCAAATGTGTTGAAGTGTGTCATGGTTCCATGCTGGTTTGAATCTCACACTTTGCTGTTTCATGTGGTAAAGTAAATGCTCCTACTTACCAGCGTCATGACATTGTCCATAAAAGTTAATAACTAGAAGATACTATTGAGGGGCAGATTTAATGAACTCAAAAGTACTAATCAAGGATACTGAACAGGAGGTCAGTTTTGATGCAGAGCCTTCTTTCAAAAGCAAAGTGTAAATTAAATGTACATCGCAGAAACTGGCTCAGGACAAACTGTTCTATTTGCAAATGCTGAACTGCCTGGAGGAAAATATTTTAGTGTTTTTAGCTTCCTTCTTTCTAGAAAAACAAGAAAAAAGTCTTGCCTTCAGAACATATATATATTTTTACAGAAGAACACTGTGTTTTGTACTCCAAGTTCTTCCTAGTCAAGAGGGCACCCACCCTCCTTAACATGTTGGCTGCTTTAGAACTTCACCTGTGCTGATCTTCCTGACAGTGTCTTTGAGATTCCTTTTGGTTATTTTTTCTCTTCTCATGTGCCCCTTTTTTGTTTCATTGAAAAATCCAGTGCATCTTAAGAGTGCTCTGTTGCTCCTCTTTTTCTATTTTTTTTTCCATTTGCCCCTTTTTATGAAATGTTTTATTCTGTGGTGTTCTTGGCTACTGTGTAAAACCACACTGATCAACAGTCCTTCGCTTTTAATCCAGAGCGTTTCACCCCAGTCTGCACTGTTCTGGTTTTTTTACATCTTTTTTGATGTCTGGCCAACAATCTAAAACCAGGGTGATCTGACAACTGACCTGTTGTCTGTGTGGTCTCTCATAGAGAGTGCTATCCATTTCTAATTGCTCTCATGGATGAAGTTGTGGATTTATGTTCTCAGTCAAGGAGTAGAAACTGTACTGGAATGAACTCACTGAAGTCTTGTAAAGGAGTATAAAATGCTTTTAATTTTGTGGATCTTTATATGTGGCTGGTGGTTGCTCAGACCAGAGAGTGCATTCATGTAGTTGATGCTGAGGAGGTATTTTTTTTGTAGGTGAGCAGGGACAGGAAGGCTTGTAGTGGCAAAAACAAGACACCAAAGGGTGACAGTGAGAGTGAACACTATTGCAAATTAAATTGCAGAGCAGAGGACTGAAGAATACCTAAAGGGTTGGCAATCATAAAAACCAGTGGTTTCATGGTTTTATAGCTTGTAATATTCCCATGGATTTTTAAGTGAAAGGCAAGCTGTGACAAACATCTTGAGAATGTTTTATGTAAGTGGAAGCCACAGGCAGTTTGCAGCAGGAAATAAAGAAGGCAAGTAAAGTACAAAACCAGCGTGTGAGCTATTTTCTGCAAATACAAAACCCAAGTGCATCAGTGAACAGATGTTTACTTGCTAAGGAGGCATTTTACTCTGCTAGGAATCCAATTCATGGCCTGGGCAACCCAGCTGTGGGGAAGCTGCCTGGAGAGTATTGATCGTGTCATAGCTCACTCCTTTTGAACAGACAGGGCAAAAAACTCCACAACAGTATTATTACCTCATGTAATGACCCAACAGAACTGTTGGATGGGTTGGGTTTTTTTTTTCAGTTTAATGCTGTTGCAGTCATGAAAAATGCTGTTCTCAGTACTGGAGTTGATTCTTGTTTTCTATGGCACTGCAGGTGAGGGAAGCATGGGGCTTAAATCTCATTCAACAAATGGCTTATGGGTAAAGTCATATTTTCCGTGTTGTCTAACTGCCCTTCACAGTTTGAGCCCCAGCACAGGCACATGGCATCCTTTAGGTGGAATTATTGTCCCACTGTGCATGCAGAGTTGTTGCTACAGAAACACACAGAGGCAGTTGCAAAGCCCTGTGATTTTCGTATCCCGGATGATAAATTACATTAAAAAAAGGTTAACATTGCTTTTTACAGCAGCAGCCGGCCTTTGCAGGCCTTGTCTTGCCCAAATCCCCTGAGGGAAAAGAAAAGATGTGTGCCCTGATCAGCTTCCCCAGATTCTTTTCTGCTTCCAAGGTGCATTATTTTTCATGTGACTGCAAATAGTATGGAAAACATGCTGTGTTCAGTAGCTGTATTTGTGGCGTTTTTGCACTGATTAGTGATATTCATGTATTTGGATTTCCCCCGCCCCACCACCAATTGAGCCAGAAATTATTAAATGAAGAATAAATTGATTTGATGCCTGTCCAATTTCTTGCTAGCAGAAAGTTAACTTTTTAATTAGGATCCCCACCTTACTAAAAGAAGCAGGAAAGGTAAAACTTCAAAGCTTTTGCTTTCATGTTTTGGCACCTATTTGATTTACTATTATGGGATAGATGAGAAACTATGCAAGGTACATATGTAAGTAATTCTACTTTTTGTTGTCCTCTCTAGTTCTGATGTTACTTGGTTTTTTTTCTCTCAGTATATATTCATATACTGTGACTTTTTACATAATCAAATGGAGGAGGACTCTTAACCTCTTAAAACTGGCATGCAAGTTTAATTTTTTTTTTAATAGTCTGTGAATGTTTGTTGGCATATTTGTTAAAGTCCTAGCATTTTTCTTTTTTTTAATAAAAACTACTTTCC
Organism: Chiroxiphia lanceolata; assembly: GCF_009829145.1. NCBI lineage: Eukaryota > Metazoa > Chordata > Aves > Passeriformes > Pipridae > Chiroxiphia > Chiroxiphia lanceolata. Next base: position 38,517,076 of record NC_045671.1, read on the forward strand.
CATAATTTTTTCTTTGAAGCTGACTTAGGACATAAATCTTTCCCTGTGAAACTGTGACACCATGGATACCTTGGATGTGTTACCTTCTCAGACACTGCTTCCCACATTTCCTGCCCTCAATGTCAGTGCTAGGAGGTAGAAATTCAGCAGCTTTAATCAGAACAATGTTGTGATGTAAATGAGACAAGGACAAGAGAGAGAGAAAGACTAAACTGTCTGCATGTTTGACATGCAGATAAGTGATACCAGAGCGAGGAGAAGAATAATGCTCTTGCAGTGGTGGTTCCCAGGGAAGAGAGAAAGCCCATGAAGTATTTATTTTTCATAAACCCAGAATATATTAATTTTCTTAAATTTGAAGAAAATGAAACTAAAGTGGGTTTTTATGTGCCATCAATCTACTGAACTGCAGAAGGGAACAAGATTTGTCTTTCAGACTGTCTCTAACAGTTTAATTTTGATAATTTGACATTTGTCTCTTTTAATAGATGTTCTTTTTTATGTATGGCATAGGTAAGAGGCTTTTGGTAAAGACTTGTGAAGGGTGTGCTCTAGGCATGGACTCTTCCTCTGGTAATTTGGAATAGTAAAAATGACTGTTAGACATTTGTACTTTAGAGGTTTTTATTTTTTCCAAAATTTATGTGGATATTTTCTGAGTTCTTAATAGTGAATTTGAAACCGCTGCTATAGTAATGAACTAAGCACAAAGCTTAGTAATACAGTATTTTTTAATGTAAAAAGGTTTCGTGCATGATACTTGCTTTCAGTTTATGTGAAAGACTGTTTCTGCAGAGGGAGATGGATGTACTTAGAAGCACTTTGTAGCAAGTATACTTGAATCTCTTGGCACTTCTTACTTCTTCACTTGAATCTCTTGGCATTGTCCTGCTCCTACAGACCCCTCTACAAAGTTGTGGTTGATGGAGACCCTTAGATGGAGAGAGAAGCAGCAGATCCCATCCCAGAGAGGGCATAAATCAGACCCTTCCACCTTTCTTCGTCTTTAACATGCACTGGGGTAGTGTAGGGTTCTGAGAAGGAAGGATTACTTTCCTGGACAACTTCCTGGATAACTTCATGCCATCTCACTGCATGTCTTCATGTGGGTTTTGGCTGTGCATTTTACTGGACAGCTCTTGTTAGGGCTTGAGGAAGAACCAAGAAAACACTGTGAAGAGCAAAGTGGTGTTCAGATAATCACAGAAGAGTTTGGGTTGGAAGGAACCTTTTTAGGATATGACCATCCAACTGATTCCTTATCCACTGAACACTCCATCCATCAAATCCATTCCCAGGGCACTGCTGCATTTGCTATACAAAGAAAATTGATTCATTTGAGAGAAAGTGAGCTAGGAAGAGGAAAAGGCTGAAAAAAGAAGCCTTTCATTTATGGGGAACAGTTGTGTAGTTGTCAAAAATCCTTGCTTACCGTATTAATTGATATGTTAAGCTGTTTTCATTATCTGAAAAGATTGCACGTGCATTTGCATCTACAAGTGGAGAAGTTAAGCCTCACCATGAAGCACTTGTATATATTGCAAATATGGTGTGCTTGTTATTTCTCATGGCTTTGACCAAAAAAAATACTTGATTTGTATCTTGAAATTTAATTAAAGGATTTGTGCTTTGAGTTAATCTGGGTGGAAATATAAACACGTGATAAAGCAGTCTGGGTGTGAGAAATTCATATGTTTCAGACACAGCCACAGTCAGACTACAGCCTTGACCTGGCATCAGAGTTTGAATGCTAATGCTTTTGGGTTGCCTAGGTAAAGAAGTGCTTTCATAGCTATCATAATCAAAGCCAGTTATAATTAACCTTCATTAAGTTATGTTTTGGAATCCATATTTTGGAATGTGCTGTTCATTACTCAAAATCATGACATAATTTTGTGAGCCATGGCAGAGTGGAAACTACCAACTGTATTAAACAATTGTCCTGTGATATAGAATTAGCATGTTATCAAATATTATTAAATGCAAAGTAACACATTTGATTTTTAACATACTGAGAAAAGGAACAGAGTGGAGTTTCAGTAGCTTTTGCAGTGGTACTGGTGGGTTAAGGAATCATTTCTGCTATCCCATGGCCCCTTTCATATGATCAGTGCAAAAGTTTTTGTGGCTTCATAGTGAACTGCAACCAGGAAAAAAGATAAAACCCCAAAACCACAAATGCCAAGAACCCTCTTTTTTCTAACATAGCTTCTCCTTATTAAGAAAAGTAGAATTTGTCTTGAAGTGTGGCCATATTGACAGCTGTACAATTTCAAGTCAACTGTTGAGAGAGGACTCAGGATAAAACATTTATTTGAACATGGAACATTTTATTTGAGCATGGAACTTTTATTGCAGTCCATACACTCATAGAAATATTAAGAAATTAATGTGTATTAATAGGGATGTCTTTTCCAGATGCTTCTATCTCATCGTTGCCTATGAGTGGAATCTAGATTTGTACCTGAGCAAAAAGACCACGTGTCTTGTGGGCAAGAATCTGTTCTTTGACAAAAATAAACAGTTTCATTTAGTAGCTTTATTCCCTCTGTTCCCTCTAATATTGTAAGCACTTCACTTGTTGGCAATAATAAAAGATTTATTATTCAATTTCCTTAGGTCTTGACTTACAAAATCCAGTAAGTTAAATATCTACTGCTTGTAGAATTAAGGTACTATTTTTTCTTCTATTTTTGTCTTATTTAGAAGAAACAAGCAGAACAAACACGAAACTCTACCACCTCTGTTTTCAGTTCACTTCTACAGAGATGGCGTGCAGTCTTGTGGTATTTAAAATTATATTTTGGGCTGAATCATTGCCAGAGAGAGCATTCACTCAAATCAAAGTGTAAATATGAGATAAATTGAACTTCAGGTTTTAATTCTGATCTGCTTTTCCCTTTTTTTTTCTTAAAAGCGTACCATTTAGCCCACGCTGCCTTCACCTGTTTCCTTCAAATGTTTTTTTTCCTTTTGTAAAGTAATTTAAGTAGCTTTTGCAGTTGACTCCTTGATTGTAAATCCTTGCAAGAAAGAAAAATACATATTGTACAGCATCTGTATGTTGCATGCAGAAGTAAACCATGGGAAGGACAACTTCCCTTCTTTTTCACTTGTCTTAACTTTTCATGGAATGGGAAATCAAGGTAAGTAGCCATTTATGGTTAAAATGTGCCACTCCTAAAGTTCAGAAATGTGGCAGTAAAAAGAAAATTTTGTGTATAGAGGGCATAAATACTAACACTATTTGTATTTACTCTATTATAAATGTGACTGTGTTTAAGCATCTTTGTACATGTCACAGGAAAGGCTGAAATAATTTGTTGAAAAATTACAAGTTCATTTCATCACATTTAATGGATTCTTAAATCTGTATCAGCTTATCAAAGGAAACATTAATTAAAAGTGTAATTGACCAGCCAGCTGTTTCCCCTTTTCTGTACAGTAGCCTGTATTAAAATCATTACAAAACATGTAAAGCTCTTTATCTGAGAGAGATGAGAAGTTCCCCATGCCAAATTCTGCTTAAGCAGTGAGATTTAAATGATACTTCCTCAATTCAGGCATGTTGGGTGAGCAGTATCTGGAGGCTGTTGGGCTTTAGGCAGAATTTTTCTGCATGGGAAGAACGTGTTTTGTCCATTTAGAGTGTTCATTTCCAAGCTTGGAAATTGTTCTCCTCAGGTATAGGAAGGGCCTCAGGAAACCATTCCATGTTTCAGTTTTCCTTTTGCAAGGTGGTTGGGAACTGCAAAGGTCCCCTTGGCCATGGAGAATCTCTGTAGTCCTTTGGACGTGCCTTGTAAGCGGTGGCGACATAACTACCCACATTTTGTGTCAGTACTGTACTTATCATTGTTCAAGGCAGATCATGACCAAAATCAGCATCTTCTTTCTCTTTCCAGAAACCAGAGTTTGGCCTCCCTGGGGAGGCCAAACACAGACTTCTCAGGGTTTGAAGCCTTATTTCAACATTTGTTTACCATTTTCAGGCTTGTTGTTTTGTTTGTTTGTTTGTTTGTTTGTTTTTTAATATATGAGAGCCAAATTTCTGTTTGAGTTAGAATTATTAAAAATAACAATCCCATTAATGCACATGACCAAAACCCCAAAGCTTCCTTTGGTTTTGGTGTGGAAAATGAAAGCAGTATTCCCATGTTAACACCTGTAACAATAAAGATTCCTGCTCTTTTTTTTTCTTGGGACTTAATATTTTTATTTCTGTAGTATAGAGGGGACTTGGGTGTGTTATTGTCCCAAATGTTGAACCTCCAAAGGGAGGAGGAAAAAGGGAAAAAACCCTAATAGTTGCATAATCTATTCATATCCTTTCAGCTGGAGTAGGTTCAGGTGGTGCTGTCTGTGGTGTGAGAGGAGAGTGAAATGTGAACAGCAAGTTACACGTGCCAGGAGTCAAAAAAAAAAGAAACTTTGTGCCACAATCTCAGCTGAAAAATATGGTTAGATAATCAACTTAAATGGTATGTCCTGCCCTTCCTATTGCAGATAAAGTTTGCCCATAGATAAGGGAAAGAGATACCTCCTTATCTGATAGATGGTTGAAGTCCTCTAGATGAAGACACGTTAAGAGAATTCCTTCATGGAAGGTTCCTTGGTTTTCCAAAGAGCATCCAGTGCTCCAAGCACAGATCTTGAGTTCCTGAGATGTGTGAGAAAGCCATTGTGGGAGCTGATTACCTGAGGCCACGATGTGAGCACAGACCAACACTGGAACCAGTTACCCCAAGCATCAGATCCATTTTGGAGCTCGTTAGTGGGTTGTTATTAGCAGTAAATTAATGTCCTGTGGTGTCTCATGGCATGGGAGAAACTGCTGGAGCAGTGGCTGTGAAGCCAACCCATATTTCTTGTTCTTATTCGTGCAATTAAAGCTACAACCATTTTAAATTATTCTTAATAACTTCCACAGTTTCTTAAATAATTTTTTTCTCAGAATCTTGGAAAAACTTGGCTTGGATGAGCTTTCTGGAGCTCTGGTTTCATGTAGGTTTGTGCAGTTCAGAAAATCCTCAAGGAAGGGAAGTCCCCAGCTTCACTGTATTACCTGCTTATGTGTTTAAATGGTCTTATGGGAAAGAATGTTTTTTTCCTAAAGTCTGTGCAGAATTTTGAACAATTTGCAACTTGTGACTGCTTGGTTTTGTCCTTTCATTGTGCTCCTTTGACCAGAATCTGCTCTAGACTTTTCTAAATGCCCCTTAGGTGGTAGGAGATGCCTTCTCAACTTTCTCCATAATAAATTCAGTTTCCTTAGTCTGTCCTCATTTGACATATGCTTTAGCCCCCTAATAAAGAGATACAGTCACCGTGCTGTTTTCCTTTTCCTCTGCAGCCTGGATGAATGTATTTTCCACCTTTCAAAAATATTAGTTAAGAATATCAAGTGTTGCGCAAAAATATCTGGATAAAACTACCCAAATCCTGCAGAAATATTTTGGAATTTTTCTCCTTTCTATTATAACTTTTTACAATAATGTGGTATTTTAAACAAAGAATTTAAGAACAAATACAGGTTTTCTGCCTGTGTGCCAGGTGTAATAACCTATCAGCATAGTTTGAAAACACACTAATATACATACTTTCCTTTTCAAATATAAATTAAACTGAGATACTCTGGGCTAATTTTGATTTTCCTTTTGTCTGATTAATTTTTTTAAGTTGGTCTGTAATCCTACAGGGTCATGCAGTGTATTTATCAGGAGGATTCAGTGGGGTGGAGACTTATAATTTTTGTTGTTTTGTTTTGGTTTTGTGGGGAGTTTGTGGGGGTTTTTTGTTTTGTTGTTATGGGAGATTTTTTTTCAGATATGTTTCTAGTTGACATCTACCACTTTGAGAACCAGTGGGTTTCTTCTGACAGGACATGGCTGAGGAATGCATGGGAGAAATGTTAGGCCACTGTTTCTGCTCTGAACTGTGACCTGCACTCCTAGTAAACCAAAAGGAGGAAATTTCCAGTATCCCCCGGTTTATTTGGAGTGTCAGGTGTTCTTCAGCTGTGAGCACAAGCCCGTGGCGTGTTGTTAATTCTGGGTGCTGATCAGTTTCCAGACAGGGGTCGGAATATTGCTGTGTATAATGCAGACAAGGCACGGACAGATTCTTCCTGGAGGCCTTTCAGCTCTTCCATTCCCACATGACATCTGCGTGGAAAGTACAACCATCTGCTCCTTGGCCTTCCCTCTCCTTCAGGCTGTCCCTGGGGGACCTCTGCGTTTTCTCTCCCCCTCTAGTACTGCTCTCCAGCCCAACTAGCAGCTCTCATGTGAGTTGTTTTTGCTCCATTGTCAGTGTCTGTGTTTGTTTATGATAAAAGGTCCTAAGCCTCTCTTGCACAAAGCTGAAATCCAAGCAGTGGGGACTCTGTGTCTTTGCAGACCACAGGAAGGTGTGTAAGAGCCTGAACAGGAGCTGGATCCCCTCTTCTGAGCCCTTAAATTAAATCATTTCAGTGCAGTGATGAGCGGAAAATACAGGTATGGCCTTCCAGCTTGCAGAGGCAATATGCTTTCTCAGTGAGGTCTGTGTTAGATGTTCAGTGCTCCCAGTAAATTTCCACTGCAGTTCTTATGCTGACTGAAGAACAAGAATTATGTTTCTGATAGTTCTTGGCAGGTAGAGCAGTGGTAGCAGTGTGGGAGGTGAGCTCACATTGATTTACAGCAGAGGCATGGATGGACTCTGTCTGTCACCATCTCAATTATTTCTTATATAATCATTGGAAATGATGTTTCATAAGCTGATGATGACTTCCATTCAATTTCCTATTTATGCTGTAGATCTATGTTTGTAGAATACCCTTTTATCCATTACCGGGACAAATGTAGTTCACACTTCAGCAGCACTCCTTAGAACAGAATCCCAGGATATTTGGGGCTAGAAGGGACCTCTGGAGACCACTCAGCCCAACCCCCTGCCCAGGCATGGTCTCCTGGAGCAGGTGACACAGGGATGTGTCCAGTGGGTTTGGGATGTCTCCAGACAGGGAGACTCCACACCCTCCCTGGGCAGCTGTTCCAGGCTCTGCCACCTCCATGGAGAGAAGTTCTGCCTCATCTGAGGGGAACTTCTGTTTGAGTTCATGGCCCTTGCTCCTTGTCCTGTCACTGGGCACTGCTGAACAGAGTCTGAGACCATCCTCTGACACCCCTTGGGGATATTGGTGTGGATTGATGGGATCCCCTCTCAGTCTTCTCCAGGCCCAGGTCCGGCAGTCTCTGCTCATCAGAGAGATGCTCCAGACCCCTTATCATCTCTGTGACCTCTTCTGGATCCTCTCCAGTAGCTCCTTGTCTTCTAACCATGGTGGATTTTCTGTGGTTGATACATCCTGCAGCATTTAGCTTTGTTTTTAGGTTCTCTTTAATTCTGTAAAGAAGTAATTAACTTGAATTCAAGATTCTTTCCAGAACTATGTTGTATTGTAGCCATCTGCTTTTAATTTTTAATTAAACAACCTCACCTAGGAAACGCTTTTCTTTCTTGGACACAACATTAAATGTTTTGCATATGTATGTGTATGATCCAGATAACTTTGAATATTTTGAGGGACAGTGGTATTTCAAATACATGGAACTAAAAATAACGTATAGATTTTTGCTCAGACACAGCATAAGGGAAAGGGAGATGATTAAAATGGTTGGGAAATATTGTTAAGCATTGAGTTTGACTTTGTTCAAGCTGAATTTAGGCTGCTGCTTCTGCTGCTTGGGAAGATGTGTCTTTGAATAGGATGTATTCCACCAAATTTTTTTCTCCGTCAGCTTGATCCTAGAGAGGGATTGTAATGGTGAGTGTTAATGACAGTAGGCAGTGATTTGACAGAAACACAATGGTTATGACTTCAGTGCAAGATCTAGTAGGTGGGAGGCCTTTGCAGAAATATTATAAGAGAGAGAGAGAAAAGTGCTTTGTGCTCTGAAGCTTCTACTGTTCAAAATGAGAACGTTTCGTGTTCCTGTCAGTCAGCACCAGTGTGATCAGACAACTTGTGTCGTCCTGAAACAAAGAGCAGTGGAAGGTGTGTGAAACGCTGATGGAGCTGTGGGGTAGTGAAGACATGGTAAAAATGCTGCTATTTAGGGCAAGGTGACGGTCCACACTTTTGTATTAGAGTTTCAAAACTAATTGTATTTCAAGGCTATTCTGTCATCTTTTCTTTTACTCTGCCTGTCCAGAATCTTTTAGTTTCTTTTGGCAGTAATCACTCTCTTCCTATTATTTAAGTTATTGGTAAAATTTTTTAAGCACTTGAAGGCTTGTTTTTTTCCTGAGTGATGCAAGGTAATGTTATAATATTTTTTAGTTATATAATATGTAATACAGAGATGAATTTTTCTGTCTGCCATCCTGTTATCTGGTCACGTAGACTTTTTTACAGGGCCTTTTTGGTAAGAAGAGTTGTATTTCAGGAGGAGTTTTGAGAGTCAATTATCAGTATGTTCAAGAAGAATTCAAAATAGTATTAAGTGACTGCTGTATATGTCTTACGGTAGAGTATAAAATTATCTAAAGTACTTTTTTTTAATGAGCAGACTCAACGCTGTTTTGCGGTAGGTCATCATTTTTGTAGAAATAAATATTTCAGGATGGTCCATAAGTGGCTTCTGGAGAAAATATATCAAAATCAGATTAAAATGATGATATAATTCCTGGATTACACTTCTGCTTTCTTTTCCAAATAATTGTATAGATGGCACTCTTAATTTTTGACCCTGACATTGCTTCTCTGAGTTAAATCACTTTTCCCTTAGCATCAGTCCTGTTGTACTTTCTAGAGAACAGCAGTTCCCTACGTGTGTGTCCTGTCCTAGGAAGGTCTGGCTCAGCTCCTCACCCTGGTTCCATGAGGAGCAACAGCAGCTGCGTTTTGTGTCTCTGGCTGTGTGAGCAGAGAGCTGTGCCATTGTCCTGTGCTGTGCTCTGGGAGTTCAGGGTGCAGCTCCGGCAGCTGTGGCTGCTCCATCCCATAGCCAAAATTCAAAGTTCATAGTTTCAGAATTTACTTTGGCCTAGCCCTGGAGTTGCTCTTAAACCCTGCTTCCCATTTCAGTCAGCCTTTGTTACACCAGTGACAGGCACTTGTGCAGTTTAGTGGAATCATCCCTCTGGTGCTGGTCCTGCCTTGAGTGGGGCTGCACAGCCTGACCCCTGGAACTCTGCCAGTGGTTCCTGTGAGATTCTAGTTCTGCTCTGCTCCTTGATCCTTGCTGACAGTCCAAGCCCAGTTGTTAAGCAAGGAAAATAGGAAAACTTGGAGAGGGAGGGGGCAGAAGGGTCAGGCAGTGAGAGTCTCTGAGAGATGAATCTTCCTGCTGAGCAGCTGCAAATAGCCAGAAATAAAGCTTCTGGCTGTGTGGAGCATTGGGAGAGGACTGTGATATAAGCCTGAGACAGGAGCTCGTGCTCCGACAACTTTCTGGTGGCAACCTTTTCCCACATTTCCCCTTGGTGACTTCTCTGGTCCTGTCACCATCACTGTCTTCTCACTTCATTGTTGCTGAGCCATTTAACCAGTAGGTCCTATATGACCAACCTGATCTCCTTTTATGAGCAGGTGACCCACCTGTTGGATGAGGGGAAGGCTGTGGATGTGTCTACGTGGACTTCAGCAAAGCCTTTGACACCATCTCCCACAGCACACTCCTGGAAAAGCTGCAGCCCAAGGCTTGGACAGGGGCACTCTGTGCTGGGTTAGGAACTGGCTGGAGGGCCGGGTCCAGAGAGTGGTGGTGAATGGTGCTGCATCCAGTTGGCAGCCGGTCACTAGTGGTGTCTCCCAGGGCCCAGTTCTGTTTAATATCTTTACTGATGATCTGGATGAGGGGATAGAGTGTACCAATAGCATATTTGCAGATGACATCAAGCTGGGGGGACGTGTTGATCTGCTGGAAGGCAGGAGGGCTCTGCAAAGGGACCTGGACAGACTGGAGAGATGGTCTGATTCCAACGGGATGAGGTTCAACAAGGCCAAATGCCGGGTCCTGCTCTTTGGCCACAACAACCCCCTGCAGTGCTACAGGCTGGGCACAGAGTGGCTGGAGAGCAGCCACATAGAAAGGGACCTGGGAGTTTGGATTGACAGGAAACTGAGCATGAACCAGCAGTGTGCCCAGGTGGTCAGGAAGGCCAATGGCATCCTGGCCTGGGTCAGGAACAGTGTGGCCAGCAGGATCGGGGAAGTGATTCTTCCCCTGCACTCAGCACTGGTGAGGCCACACCTGGAGTGCTGTGTCCAGTTCTGGGCCCCTCAGTTCAGGAAGGATATTGAGGTGCTGGAGCAGGTCCAGAGAAGAGCAACGAGGCTGGTGAAGGGACTGGAGCACAAGTCCTATGAGGAGAGGCTGAGGGAGCTGGGGTTGTTCAGCCTGGAGAAGAGGAGGCTCAGGGGAGACCTCATCACTCTCTACAACTCCCTGAAAGGAGGTTGTAGCCAGGTGGGGGTTGGTCTCTTCTCCCAGGCAGCTATCAGTAGGACAAGAGGGCATGGTCTTAAGCTCTGCCAGGGGAGGTTTAGGTTGGATATTAGGAAAAAATTTTTTACAGAGAGGGTAATCAGACATTGGAATGGGCTGCCCAGGGAGGTGGTGGATTCTCTGTCCCTGGAGGTTTTTAAGATGAGACTGGATGTGACAGTGCCATGGTCTAGTGACCACAGCGATATTGGATCAAGAGTTAGACTTGATGATCTTGGAGGTCCCTTCCAACCCAACTGATTCTATGATTCTGTGATTCTGTGAATAAATTATATAGGAAAAGCTAAATAAATTATTTGTGCTTCACAGATCTGTGGTTAGCATCAGAAGTAAAAATGTCGCACTAAATTTTAGGAGCAGAGAGCTTCCCAAATTCTGCATCATGTCCTTGTATCTTTATATGATACAGGACCGTATAGTAACATTTTGATGCCTGCACCCCTGCATTCAAGTAGTCCTAAAGCAGAATGGGCACAGCAGGATAGTAGTCGAAAGGTAAATTTCTGGATTTATTTGCATTCCTTGGGAAGACCTCCTGAGCTTTAAGAAAACTTAGTTTGGATGTGTTTGTTTTTTCAGGAAGTCTTTCTGCACTTTATGCCAGTTTAGTTGTGAATTGTAGAGCAGTACTGAAGTGACTCCTGTTTTATTTAGAACACTGCAGTTAGTTCTTGTGCTTAATGCAAGCCCATTCTTAATAAAAGATTGTATTATTTTTTAAATATCTTGAGTCAGTTTCTGTAAATTAGTTTTATTTATGTTGTTTTCTTTTAGCTTCTAGCATTTCTTATAAATGCTTTTCTTAAGAGATTCCTCTCCCCTCCCCCAGATTGAGTGATCTCTTTTAATTATCTTTCCTGCTGCACTTGGTAAGCAATGAGTGTTTAACTGGATAAATCAAGCTGTCAGATAAATAGAGGGATTAAACCTGGCAATATTGGTCCTTTTTCACTTTCCTGGCAGGGTGACAGATAAATTAGTCCCTATGGTAACAGAATCATCGAACAGCATAGGTTAGAATGTACATATTACATTATGTACATGGAAGTGTGTAAATGTGTGTATTTTAGGATCTTTTTGCATCTGTTTATGGACACACAGATGTCATGTTCTTAACTGTGTCTGATAATAATCCTTAGAAGCAACTTCCATAATTCACCTTGTGAGGGGAGACAGTTCTACATCAAATCCAATTTTAATGAGGAGCTCTGTGGGTTCATTTGTACCATCAGCTGACAGCTGGAAACTCTGAAACCTCTCTGTTCACTCAGTATCCAGATAAGGGTGGTTGCTGGAGAAATTGGGCAAAGGAAGTAGAAAAGCTTTGAGAAACTGAGTTTCATCCCTGACCAACCCTGTTGGTGGCATGGGATTGTGGGGATTGCTTGTTCTCAGACTGCTGGAAAGGATATCAGTAAAATATGAGTTGAACTGCAGTTCATTGTAGATGTTCTGACAAGAATGATGTTTACAAAAGTTGATGGCAAATTGACTTCTGATTTAAATAGGCATTGGTAGCTGGAGAGATAAAATAAGCATGAACATCTCATCCTGGCTATAATCAGGAAAATGGCCTTTGGGTGATCATCTGGCAACACAAAGGACAGACATGAAAACTTTCTGCAGAAAACTTTATTTTCATACATCCTGGTAAAAATTCAGATTTTTCCATATGTTGGATCTATAACTTCCTATTTTTTACTTTATTTAGAATATCAGATACAAACTTTTAGATAGACAAAGTGTTATTTGATGTTGCCATATATAGAATATAAAGATTAAAATATGTGAAGATTTTTGCAGATCAATGAGTTGTTTAATTCTGACTTCAACTATTTCCCGTTGATACAGCTGACAAACAAAAATACTACTATAAGAAGTCACTCAAGTTATATTGTTTATTGTTGTAACTGTCATTTTCCAAAGTTTATGCTAAGGAGTTGGGTAAATTTGGTTATGAAATGGAAGAAAAACACAAAGGAATTAAAGAAAATCACGCCAGTTAATTTCAAAACATTACTTTATAAACATACAGGTGTGGCATGAACCATCCTGTGGAATACTCCCCCAAATCCTCCTCTGTTTGACTTTGGTTTTAAAAATGAGCTCTACAGACCTTATTAAGCCTTGCTTTTCTGAAGTTAGTGTTATTAAAACATAAAGAGATAGAAATGAAAAATAAAATGCTGTTTTAGAAAGATTTCGCCAAGTCCCTACTCAGACATGGTCCACAGAAAAGCCCTGCTGCCTTTTAGGGCTGATCCAAAGGTTTGTGCTCACTTCTAGGTATCATACAGCACATTATAAATAGTTTAGTGCTGAAGTGGTGTTTTTTCAAGTGGCTGTAGTGAAGACACATGCTAATTTAGCAAAAGGGAGGAATGTGTTAGACCAGATTATTGGTGGAGGTTGGAGCAAGTAAAGAAACACAAGCAAGAAAACAGCTGATTGTTACTGGAGGTTGAGGAACACGGGCCAGTTGTCTTTTCACTTGATTTAAAATGTTTGCTCCTTCTGAGGACAGCTGGGGAGAGGGGAATCCCAGAGGGTATAGAGACTGAAAACTTAATTGGATCAGTCAGTTAAAACTAAGGCACTGGAAGGATCATCTGGGATGTGCTGAGAAAAGTCGGACCTCTAAGACTCACTTAGGTTGACACGTGTGGTGGAAATTAACTCTTCTGTTTATCAGTCGAGCCTCAGAGATGTATTAATGCTTTCAGGTGGGAACATGCAGAATGTAATGCAGAAAACCTGTCTGCTTATTTGTTCCTGTGAGGTTGGAAAGCCCTGCAAAAAGGGTATTGATTAACTTCCATCCTATAATACCTACACAATCCTTCTCATTGGCATGATTCCAATCTGCTCAAAGTGCTTGGTTAATTGATGTCCCGGGGTGGTTTGAGAGTGGATACTCTGAGGCCAAGTAGGTTTTATATATGTCTTTTACTGGCAGCTTTCTACTGGCTGCTGCTTCAGTGCTCATTCTGTAGCTGTGTAATTGTGCTACAGGTGGCAGGGACACTGTGTGCCCTCTTTTTTTGGTTCTTTTTAATCACTGTATCTGTTTAATGTTGTATTAACAGCTGTACAAATTGAATTGATAACGCAGCATCCAATCTTAATTTCAAGGAGCAGTTAGGAAGAGTAGCCAATGTAGAAAAGTTGCATCTTCTAAAGTTTGCTGGCACTAGGTTCCTCCTTAAACTAGGAGGAACTGTGGACATGTTGGCAGGACTGAGTTGCCAGTAATATCATCCTTAACAGCCTGGAGTGCTAAAGGACTGAGAGAAATCAAGTCCTTTAGCACAAGGAAAGATCTTGAAATAGTTAGGAAATAAAGGACAGAATACTTTATTTAAGCTGCATATAGGAAAAATGCAAGTAAGTTCACGTGAGAAGTTTTACTACATGGAACAAAATCTTTAAATGTAAAGGATAATTAAATATGGTAATAGTTAGCACAGGAGAATTATTTAACTGTTTAATCAACATAAGTCTTTAAAAACAGGTAAGCCAAATGCTTGTTTTGATTGGCGAAATGGTGTTTGTATCTGCCTTGCAGGTATACTAGACAACCTCTTGCAGTCTCTTTTGGGCTTGCTCGCTGTTGCTGTTTGTTTTTTTTTTATTTGCACTTTTACAATGGTTAGAAGAATCATTTTAAAGAACATACCACCCTTAGAAATGTTCTCAAACTGCTTAAATAGCTCATCTCTTCATTCTTTACTGATTCAATTCTTAACAAAGGAAAGGCAAAGGAAAGTGCACCCTTGTAGCCTTCAGTGTTCTTCATGAAGGGAGTATAACAAACTGAAAGTCACATGTTTTTTATTTGCAGGTTACAGGATGACAGAATTAGGATAGAAAGGATGCAAAACCTCAATTTTGAATACAGCTATGCTTTCCAGCTGATTACTGACTTCTATGCAAAAGAAGTGCCTGGTACCACAGGTATGTCATTCCACATGGCTTTGAAGTGCACATCCTGTTGGCCTTTATATCCACATTGGCTTTCAGCCACCTTTGCTTAACGTTCTGTGCAGTGGGATCTTCTTTTGAGCTTGGAAGAAGTGAACCTTGAAAGTGAACTATCTAAATAGAAATGAATATGGGGCTAGCAATGCTTTTTTTCATAGCTTGAAGATGTGTGTTTAGACAGATTTAAATTCACAGATATATAGCAACTAGGGGGAATTACTCAACATCAAGTTCACAGAATCCCAGGATATTTGGGGCTAGAAGGGACCTCTGGAGACCACTCAGCCCAACCCCCTGCCCAGGCATGGTCTCCTGGAGCAGGTGACACAGGGATGTGTCCAGTGGGTTTGGGATGTCTCCAGACAGGGAGACTCCACACCCTCCCTGGGCAGCTGTTCCAGGCTCTGCCACCTCCATGGAGAGAAGTTCTGCCTCATCTGAGGGGAACTTCTGTTTGAGTTCATGGCCCTTGCTCCTTGTCCTGTCACTGGGCACTGCTGAACAGAGTCTGAGACCATCCTCTGACACCCCTTGGGGATATTGGTGTGGATTGATGGGATCCCCTCTCAGTCTTCTCCAGGCCCAGGTCCGGCAGTCTCTGCTCATCAGAGAGATGCTCCAGACCCTTCACTATCTCTGTGGCCTCTCCTGGACCCTCTCCTGTATCTCTTGGTCCTTCTTGTCCTAAGAAGCCCAGAACTGGGCACACTATTCCTATGTGGCCCCAGCAGGACCAAGCAGAGGGGCAGGATCTCATCTCTGACCTGCTGGCCATGCTCTTCCTGATGCACCTCAGGATCTCATTGTCTCTCTTGGCCCCTGCCAGCTCATGGTCAGCTTGTCTCCCACCAGGACCTCTGGATCCCTTTCCCCACCCACGACGTGGGGCGGCCCAGTTCTAGTTCCATTTCCATCTGAAGAACCATTCCGACGTCTTGAAGGATGGGGAAAGGGAACTCCAGGGGTTTTCTCAGGGGTTTCTTCTGGCCCTGAGGCTGGAGGGGAGAGCTGCCCTCCCCTCCCCCCACGCATGTGGTCCCATGGCAGGCACAGAGACAACACACTGGCGTGGAGAGGAGGCAAGAGAGCGTTTATTGTTGGGGATGTTACATTTATAGGGTTTAGGAGGATTCACAGAGTAACCAATTAGAAGACTCAAGGGGCTTACAGAACACCCAATCACAGGAAGGGGTTAACAAAGGCCAATGGGAAACACCTCAGGACACCTTCCCAGGACATTCCTGCATGGATAACATTACCGTGGGGGGTGTTGGGAAGAAGAAGCATGTGTTTGCAAAGACCACCAAAAGCCATTTTAAGACACATTTAAACAACAGATTTCCCATATAATGCAGATTTACTACCACAAGGACCCCCAGGTCTTTCTCCACAGAACTGCTCTGTAGCAGGTCATCCCCAACCTGTGCTGGTCCTCGGGGTCATCCCTCCCCAGGTGCAGGACCTGCACTTGCCCTTGTTGGATCTCTTTAGGTTTCTCTCCACCCAACTCTTCAGCCTGTTCAGGTCCCTCTGAATGACAGCACAGCCTTCAGGTGCATCAGCCCCTGCCCCAGTTCTGTGTCTCTGGCAAATCACAAGATCATTGAGTTTGGAAAAGCCCTCCCAGCCCATGGAGTCTAGCCTGTGGCTGATCCCCACCTTGTCACCCAGCCCAGAGCACTGAGTACCATGTCCAGTAGTTCCTTGGACACCTCCAGGGATGGGGACTCCAGTACCTCCCTGGGCAGCCCCTTCCAATGCCTGACCACCCTTTCCAGCAAGAAATTCCTCCTGATGTCCAACCTGACCCTCCCCTGGCACAGCTTGAGGCCGTTTCCCCTTGTCCTGTCCTTTGTTGCCTGGAAGCAGAACCTGACCCCTCCCTGGCTCCACCATCCTCTCAGGGAGTTGCAGAGAGTGGGAAGGTCCCCCCTGAGCCTCCTTTTCTTCAGGCTGAGCCCCCCCCGGCTCCCTCAGCCGCTCCTGGTGCTCCAGGCCCTTTCCCAGCTCCGTTCCCTTCCCTGGACATGCTCCAGCCCCTCTCAATGTCCTTCTTGAATTGAGGGGCCCAGACCTGACCACAGGACTTGGGGGGCCTCAGCACAGGGACGGGCACTGCCCTGTGCCTGCTGGACACATTATTTGTGATACAAACCAGATGCCACTGGCCTTCCTGTCCACCTGGGCGCACCTGGGCTCATGTTCAGTTGGTGTCCCCCCCAGGGCCTTTTCCAGCTTTCCAGCCCTTCTTTCCCCAGTCTGAAGTGTTCCATGGGATTGTTGTGACACAAGGGCAGGACCTGGCACTTGGTCTTGTTGACTCTAGCACCGTTGCTCTTGGCCCATTCATTCAGCCTGTCCAGATCCCTCAGCAGAGCCTTCCTACCCTCCAGCAGATAAACTCACTCCCTTTATCTGGGTCATTGATAGACAAATTGGATCAGGCTGGACCCAGCATTGATCCCTGGCTGCCACTGACTACAGGCCTCCAACTGGATTCTGCTCTGCTGATCACAACCCTCTGAGCGCTGCCAGTTCTTCATCCCCCTCACTGTCTGTTCATCCAACCCACATTTCCTGAGCTTTCCTACAAGGAGTTTATGGGAGACTGTGTCAAAAACCTTGCTGAAGTCGAGGCAGACCTCTCTTTGCTCTCCCCTCATTGACCCATCCTGCCATGCCATCATAGATTAGTCAAAGAGGATTTCCGCTTGGTGGGTCCATGCTGAGTACTCCTGATGACCTGCTTCTACATGCTTGGTGATGACCTCCAGAATGCACTGTTCCACCACCTTTCCAGGGATAGAGGTGAGGCTGACTGGATGGGACTTTCCCAGGTCCTCCTCCTTGCCTTTTTTGAAGATGGGGGTAACATTCTTGTCACTGAGTTCTGAAGTTCCTGTGTGTGTGAACTCTCTAAGAACAGAAAAGCAGCTTTAAAAAACATCTCTGAAAAAAACTTAAAGAAATGGATTTTTTTAAATACTGTTTTATGTTGTGATATCATGGAATGAGTTTTCCTGATTTTGCACCTGGAAGAGAGACTGTAGTAGGGCACTGTGCAAAACACTATCCAATATGAATGGCTTTTTCAAAAAAGTGTCAGAATTCCATTCTTAGTTTGTATATTTAGATGTTTGTTATGCCAACATTTTGTCATTTTTTATGAAGAAAAACCTGTGGAGTCAAATGTTTTCTGTTTCATAATATGTTTACACGAATGCAATGTTCTACATTCTTTGGAACAGTAAGTGTTATTTTGGAGCCTTGCTTTATGTTGATTTATAGATCTCATAAAACACTGCACATGCATTGCAGATTTCTATTATAATAAATTGGAAAAGAGATTGTGCTTTTTCTACAGCACATTAGTAGTAGACAGTGAGTTAACAAGAAAATAAAAATGTAACAAGAAAAATTATTTTTTTTTAGGTCCTCAAAAACTATCTGTAATACTAAGCTTGGATAAGCCTGTTATTTGCTCTCTGGCAGCAGTAATTGCATACCTCAAAGAATTTAATTTGGAAAGGATGCTTTACGATCCAAGGTAAGTTGCCTTACATAAACTTCCAGTTCAAATCACCACTTTCTGTAAGTGTTAGCAGGCAGCTTCCCTGACTGTAATGAACACACCTACTAGAGTGATAAACATAGTCTTTGTAAAAATTATACCTTACTTTTGGTCTCCTAATCAGAACTTGAAAGAATCAAGTGATTTCTTTAAGTGGTGTTTCATGAAAATCTTCATGAAATGTTTGGGTATAGACATTACTGTCAGTAATGTGAATTAACATGTAGTGCTGCCAAGTGTTACTGAAAACAAACAAGGTGCAAAAACTGGTAAATACTAGGGAGGAAATTTTAAAGTTTGTTTATATCAGCTATCACATCTCGCCTCAGTAAACCAAATATAGGGCTTTTTTGGGCAGCTTTAAAAAAATTAGTACTGTAACTTAGCTTTGCGGTTATTGTTTTATTTTGCCAGTAGTGTGTAAATAATTTTTTCTTTCTGTAGTTCTGGAAGCAGGTACAAATGCTAGTGTGTTGTTATGTTTAGGTAGTACTCATCAGGTCTGTTTGAGTTGGCAAATGTAGTTATCAATTATAAAGAAAACATGAATTCAGCATATCTTGGGTTTCTGGAAAATCCCTGGACCATTACCATTTGTGCAAAATTACTACAAAACCACACAGACATGGGTATAACCTAGTTTTCCCTTAAGCAATCCCAACCCTTTGGTTTATTAGATATGCTCAAATGAGCACTCAAAATTTGTGACAGGATTATGCAGGTGGAAGCAAATGAAAACAGAAAGATACCACTGCTCAAGCTTCTCTTATCCTGCGTTGCCCTGAGTATAAAACACTGCTATCATACCTTGCACAAGCATAAAACACTGCTATCCTACCTGGCTCAAGTTTGAAAATACCATTGGGGCTTATTAAATAAAACAACTTTAGCTGTAGTGGATCCTGTGCAAAGTATTCTCCTGGTTGTCCCAGTATTCCTCTGTTCCGTAAGTAGGCAGGATTTAGTGAAGTCAGTCTGGCTGCAGACTGTAAACTTAGAAATATGTCATTTGTAAATCATTCACATGTTGTATGAGTTTCAAGCCTGATTTTGAAAGGCTCCCTACATTGCTAGTTTTGTTAAAATGCAGCTGCATTTAAAAATGCGGATGCCAGCTTTAAACACTTTTTCACATGTCCACTAAGATGTTTGGAAATTTTATATATATGGGTGTTCTGGATTTTGGGGTGGATTTTCTTCCTTAAATTGCCCTTCTCCTCTCTAAGTACTATTTAAATGTTAACAAAAAGTTTGATGGGCTTATAGAGCTAATGAGGAAAGAATTCCTGGGGCATCTTCCCTGCATCATCCATCAAGGAGCTGATCTGTGGTGCTCTTGCTCATCCTCTTTGGTTGACTTTTTTTATCCTGTGTGGGTTTTTGGTTGGTTTTTTGTGGTTTTTTTTTGTTTATTTATTTGGGCTTTTGTTTGTTTGGGTGGGGGCTTTGTGTTTTTATTTATTTTTTAATATGCTTGCATGGGTGGAGAAATCTTTTCGTAGAGTTTCCGAAGAAGAAACTGGACTCCAAGGAAATGCCATTTCATGGTCACTGCTGTCACAGTGCCCTTTGTGCAATCACACATGAGGTGAATGTTCTTTCAGCTGGAGGAAATGCGAAATCCACCCTTTATGTAGAAGTAATTCAGTAGTAGAGGAGAAAGCATCAGCAGCGTTAAAGATAGTGTGTCTCCAGACCTCCTAACTGGAGGCCAGAGTAGACCAGCATGCAGGATCACTCTTGAGGAGAAAAGAATCGTGTCTTGCAGAATATACCACCTAAGGAGTCCTTCCGCTGTGCCTTTTGCAACCGGACATGCCCGTCTCGTATTGGCCTTTTTAGCCACCAAGCACTTGTAACAAGTGTGGGTAGAGCCCTTCCCAAATCTTTGTTCATGAAGCCCAGCCGTGATGATGATGATGAGAGGAGAAACCTCATTGTCTGAAGGCTTGTGTAGGAGCACTCAGTCACGTTTGTAACAGCTGCATCCTAAAATCAAGAACAATTATTGACTGGGAAGGAAAAGCACTAGTTCTTGGCATTGACATTTGCCTGCTGAAGGTTGTTCTAATGGGTTTTTTGTGAATGTGTGAGCATCTGAGTGAAAAGGCAAAGAACTACTTAATATCCTATTGATGCTCTATAAAGAAATAAAATAAATTCTTTGAGAAACCTCTGCGGTTGGGAGCTTGGATTCCGCTGTGTTTATTCCTAAAACCTTTATGTTTTGACTACCTGCTACTGAGTTCTACTTGCTATTTTTAGTGTATCACAGGCATCGACATAGTGAGACAAATACTGAGGCAAATTCCAATACTTTTCCTAATGCCAGTGAAATACTATCTAAAAACTGAAAACTGAAAGACTTTTAAGCAAATTATGTCAGGCTCATGAATCTCCTGAATTAGGAAATAGAGAAGAAATACTCCCGTTGCACTGTCAAGCAACTTAAAATTCCTAGAAGAATTCAGGTCAGTGAGCATGAAGTTGGAGTTGTGAGATAGTTTTCGGTTTTTTAAAGTAAGTGACACAGATCTGGATGAAGACCTATTTGATAGGAAGAATGACAGAAAAATTTATTACACCTCTGTACCTTCTTTGGATAAACACTCTTCTCACAGCTGGAAAGAATTCCGTCTCCACTTATTAGTAGGAGTTAAGAAACATCATGTAAGTGATAACCAAACCTCATTGGTGGGGGGGGAAACAAGTTTTGTTCTAGTATTTAGGTTAAGCTTTTAAATCTACTTTTAAGATTGTAAATAAAGCAAAATATTAAAAAGAAATAAAGATATCTGTCACAGCAGGACCTCTAGGTGTGACTAGACTGCATTAGATTTCTAATAGCGAGTAAAAATAGATTTAATAATGAATGATGCAAGGTGTTTTTAATCAATGTGCTCTAATACGTTTACGTACTGAGATACCTTGATTAAAGGCTTTTGTCAAGAAGTTGGTGCACGTCTAGGAGAGGTTTTCAAATACATTTGAGTACCCAGTTTTGTTTGAAAAATCATCATTTGCATAGCTGTTGCTGGGAAGAAGTGTCTCAGTGCATTTTGATTTTACCTATACATTTTCCAGCATATCGGAGAGGGAAGAGAGAGACTGTAGTTTGTAGACTTTGAACAGTGATGGATGATCTTCAAGAAATGCAGGGAATGGTACACAACTCAAAAAGGGATTCAGATCAGAAGTTCTAGCCTTGTGGCACTATTCATTAATGTTTTCAAACCTGGTTAATTAAATACAAAACATAGTCTGGACTTGATGTCCTTTGCTACTTAGACTGTGGTAATGTCTTTCATACCTAACAAAAACTATGCTTCTGCAAAATGGAGAGACTTGTTTTTACTTCTTAAAGGTTTTAGGGATTCCTGCAACTTTTGTCTTTATAGGTTTATTCTGTGGTTTATTCACTCTCAGAGATCTTGAAGACATGGCCTCTAGAGGTCTGTAAAAGGTAATTGAGCAAAGAAGGTCTGCTGCTTTCAGTACAGTGCCTTGCATCTTCACTCAGAAATCTTACAGATTTCCAGAATTAAAGTAGTTGAAAACTACTGATCTAAATACCATGCATTCACTTAGGGTGGGTTACTGAGTATGAAGTTACATATAATATTTCCTGTGCAGAGAATAATGAATAAAGCATTAAAAAGGCTGTTCACTGCAAGCTTCTCTGCAGGCAAAATCACAGAATGGTTTGGGTTGGAAGGGACCTTAAAGCCCATCCAGTTCCACCCCCTGCCATGAACAGGGATACCTTCCACTATCCCAGGTTGCTCCAAGCCCCATATAACCTAGCCTTAGATACTTCCAGGGATGGAACAGCCACAGCATCTCTGGGCAACCTGTGCCAGGGCCTCACCACCCTCACAGGGAAGAATTTCTTCCTAAAACTGAATGTCTCCTATTTTAGTTTAAAGCTGTTTCCCCTGTCACTAACTACCCCTGTAAAAGTCAGTCAGTCTCTTTTTTTATAAGCCCCCCATAAGTACTGCCAGAATGACCAAGATGATCCAGTTTCAGCAGTAACACATTAGAATGGAAGCCTGAGGATGTAGTTTACTGTCCTAAAGCAGTCACAGCAACCCTTTCATACTCATTGTCTTGTGTGGTTCCGCTCTGAAAAGTCATTTTATGGTATAATACTCCTTGTCATGAGTATAACCCATAAGGTTCCTAAACTTTCCTAGAAGTTTTGTTTGTTTCCTCTTTTTCTAAACTCAGAAATGACATGATCCTACCTTGTTGTGCTTCTCAGTTGCCATCTGTTTCCATCACTTGTGTTTTGTCCTCTTTCAGTGCTTGAGACCATTGCAAGTCTGTTCTTTGAAACTCAGGTCACACTGTCACCTACAGGAGTTATGTCTTTGTGATCCGGTCAAAATGGTCTTTGAAGAGTCATTTTTAGTGGTTCAAGGGATGGCTGATAGCAGTGCGTTAGCATTTCACACAAGGATTGCGTTGAGATCTTTGCTGCAAAACCAGCACTGACTTAATAGTTGTTTACAGCCTTATTTTTATGCCATTTGATCTCTAAATTCCCTACGAAGAGTCTAGTTTTTTCACATTTTTACAAGTTCTGATTCCAAGCTGAAGGAAGATGAGAGGGTGGAAGCAAAACATGTTCTGAGCTGTGACATCTGGAATTATTGGTTGGGTATACACTGCACTTGATCTTGACTATTTTTCGTATACTCCAAGCTCTCAGTTCCCAGGATTAATAGCAGAGTGAAGTAACTCAGATAAAGAAAACACCTGGATAATGTAAGACACACATAATTTATGCTGTGAAAGCAACTTTTGCTTGTCCGATTCTGAATGAATAGTAAATACACTGTGCAGTGGAACAGAGTGAGTTGTCTTCATATACTCTTGGGCAACCTTGCTGTGAGCAGTGTGGTCTGTGTTAAGTGCTCTAAAACCAGAAGTGGGGGAGCACAAGAATCAGTAAATCCACCCAAAAGAATCCTTTTCACTTTTGAGAAGAGGTGGAAAAGCCTGATTCTCACCCAGCTGGGTTTAAGAGGTCACAGACTCGAGTTGTGGCAAATAGGAAAACTGTTGTTTAGGTGAGTCCTGGAAGCAGAAGAGGTACTTTCAGAAGAGCAGATGGGATTTGTTGTTGGCTGTAGGCATGGGGAACCAAGCAGAAATCATTCCTAATTAATTTTTGCCAGCATCAGCAGTTGTGACTAAAGATAATAAAAGGAAGTATTGTTTTGTTGCTTACAAGTTTGTGTACTTTGGAAGGTACTGTGGGTTTTGCCTCCAGTTTTGTTTTGCTGGTCAGTTTTGCTGGTTGCTGGAATAGCACACAAAGCAGAATAATTATGACTATGGATACAGTTCTGAATCAGCTGTACTTCCAAATGATCATTCTTTAGGGCCCTCAGTTTAATCTGCTTTTTTTTTTTTAATTCTGTGAAAAATACTTAAAATTTGACCCATTATTTAGGAAGAAATTTGCCAGCAGGCCCAAACACCTGCATACAACATAAATATATAACATTAGTCTCTGAGTATTTCATTTTTCTGGAAGTTTTGGTACTGTTTTTGTTTTTAATGTAGCAGCTGTGTGTGCCTAACAGAAAAGTTAGAGCATTCGCGTGCTTCTCTAGGGGGTTTAAAATCGAATACACTGAAAACAATTCTGTGAAAGGTCAAGAAAAGAATTTAAAATCCTGCCCAGCAAGTTGTTCTGCTTAGTCTAAGACAATAAAGAGTGTCCTAGATTCTGTGCAAAGGGCAGTCAGCAGTATGATTAACCCAGACAATCATGACTTCGTTTGTCAGAAACGTTTAGTGAGGATCTTGCACTTCATGGTTCAAACTACAATGTGTGTGTGTTTGAGACTGAAATAATTTTCATATCTAATAAGATTACACATCTAACACAATTATTTTTTTAGTGTTGATTCTAAACCAACACAGCCTTTGAGTTGGTCTCATCTAGTTCTGCTAAGGAGTATCAAAAAGTCCAGTAATTTTGGTCATGGTTATTTCACATCAAAACCAAAATCATACAGTGTAAATATACTGTATATTTATTTTCCTAAATAATTGTACTGGTAGCATATTTAAATTTGCAGTAGTAATAAAAAAAGAATATGTGTTTTGATGTGCTTTTTTGATGGTGAATTGTGTTAAAAGTCTGTTCCACTCTTGAAGTATTGATTATTTGTCCTGTCTCTGCTTAGTTGTAGACTGAATAAATTAGCTATTTAGTGTCAAAGGATTAAATAACAGGAGAGCTGGATTTTATTCTGAGCTTTGTCAGAGTCATTGCAGGAGACTGGGAAGTGAGTCTTAAACAAAAAAAGTGATTTTTTTTCCAAACAATAAGTTAAAATAAGTTATTAGTATTAGTATTTGATTTCTTACTTGACTTTTTTTTAATTTATTTTGCATAACTAATGAATTATCTAACATGAAGAACTTGGCAGTGTTTTACTGTTCTCTCTGTGCCTGAATTAAAGATATAACATAGGAAATTCCTCTCCCCAGAAATTTTAAACAGTTGTCCAGTGAAACTGAATACATGACAATTAATGGGACAACAATGAAAAATCTTGAAATTTTGCAGAATCAGGTAAGGACAAACGTAATTTTTTAAAAAAAATTATTGCCTTCCCAATGAAATTGGTTAAATTACTTGCAAATTTCACCCAAAAAGCTTAAATTATTTTAAATGGGATCAGACTGAAGGTGGATCACATTTTCAGAGGCATAAATCAAAGTTCATCTGTACTGGCTTTTAGTATGAGTTAGGAACCTTATTGTACTTGGACTAACAAAGAACTTTACTTGAGCAACTTAAGTTCTTGAGCAAGAACTGCAGTCGAGGGATATGTCTGTAGTAGGGTCTGTTCTTTTGCTCCTGCTGAGAGCTTTATGCGCAGAACTTAACTCCACTTGCTTAATTTATTCCAGTCAATTACTAAAAAGATTTTCTGGCTAAAGGAAAAGCATACTTAAATATCTTACCACTCTTGGAGGTACTTTATGTAATGTATTGTTGGTGGGTGAGATTGGTAAATGAACATGCAGTTAGCATATCTTAAAGCCTAAACAAAATGTTCTATATAACATGGTGGAGATCCTTCCACTACAACACTGACTGCTCAGCTAAAAATATTAAAGATGTTTTTATTATTTTAGATGGACATGAAAACAAAAGGAAGTCTACTCTGGGTCTTGAATCATACTAAAACTTCCTTTGGACGTCGAAGACTGAAGAAATGGGTGACTCAGCCTCTCATGAAATCCAGGTGAGATAGTTCTTTATCCTGGGCTAAATATGTGTTTATAGTGGTTTTGAATGTATTTGTTTGTCCTGAAGGCCTGAGATCCACAGGGGAGTTTGCACAGGAAATTATACAACAGAAGATGTGGATGTTATAAATTGGTTTGAAAGGCTTAAACTGCTCTGTTTGGGTACAGATAAATAGTAGTGGGTTTGGACCAGGTTAGAAATTCCTTTGCAGAAATCAGATTTGGTACAATTCTAATTCAGTATCCTTTTTGACAATGAACGAGGATGACCCAGTATTGGAGGTTGTTTTATTCCTAAACTTGCCGATAAATGATGGATGTCTTCCTTGCTTCACAAATACTTACATCCTTACTATGTTTAATTTCTTCTAGAGTAGCTGTGGATGTTTTTGTTATCTCTGTATACAATGGGAAAGTGTTCCTTTTTACTAATTATGAAATGTGATGATTGTTTGGTCACTCCTGTATTTTGACCTGTCCTTTTTTTATCAGTGCTTTAGAAATGTTTTGTTTTGTGACACTGTCATGCAAGTTTTCACTTGCCTTGGTTTTGAAAGGGACACCATCATATCTGGTTTATCTTTGCAGACTTTATTGGAGTATTGTACCTGAATGTGTAGTAATTGACAGTATTGACTCCGTGGAATGTTTTTTCCCTACATTTTAATTTTTTGGATCTGTTCTTTTAAATGTGCCTTTCCTAAGCATTGTCCATGTAGAATTTACTTAATTGTAAATAATTTCTTTCCCTTCAGCTGTAGCATATAGAAAATCCTTTTGCGTTGATTATCTAAAATATTTTTCCCCTCTATTTTACTTTTGTAAATATATTAAACAGTTTTTATGTTTATTATTTTTCACCAGTTTAAAATGGTGAGGTAGTTCAGTGTTTTAGCATCTTGCTGTTGTTGGTAATTTACAAATGTCTTCAGAAGGATTTTTTTTTCCTTGACCAAATTTTGTATGTGAAAGCACTGTACTTCTGAAGCATCACTGCTTAATTTTCTTATTAGCCTTTTGTAATAAGTTGATTTCAGTGTGCCTTTCTTTTTTTTAATTGTTCTTTCATATGTCTTACCCACTTCCAAAAGGCCTTTGATGTAACTATCCTAAAAAGTATTGGGCTTAATGGAAGTTAATTAGGGCCTTGTGTTCACCTTAAAAGCATGTAGGCAGAATTTCTGAGCCACTTTGTGGGAATAAATGGAAATAAATTAGTTTATTTCTCTTCCTGCCCTTATGACCTTTTGGGATTTGTGGAGTTGTCAGCGGAGGGAGCCAGAGCTCTGAGGATGGAGAGCTGGGGAGGACCTGCCTCCAGCCATTTTGCCCCTAAATCATTCCCTGTGTGATCCGGGAGGTGAAATACCATTCACAGTAAAACAGAGTCCTTTTCCGGGCAGGTAGAAAACTGCCTGTCTGTGGACTCCAGGCATTCTTTTTTAACCAATATATTTAGTTTAAATTCTCCCTTGCCTCAGTGCAGAGCCAGTTCAAAAGTTTGTAGTTTTGTTTTCTTGTCTTACTCCTTTTCTCTTTCCTGCTTCTAGAGAGTGATGCTTGACATTTTTCAGGCTTCTGTGGCTGGAGATGACAGTGCTCCTCAGCTGAAGTTAGAAAAGCTACTTTCCTCTGTGTATTTCTCCCTTTCTGACTCTAAGTTGTAATTTCAGGTACTTAGTGCATCAGACATCCGGTAATATTGTTCCCAGTAACGCACACAAATGCACTTAGAGAACATTTTGTAATTGTAATTCACCTGAGCCTCCTGGAGAGACATTTTCAGAGGAAGTCAGGTTTCTGCACTGTATCTTTCCCAGTATGTGGGTAGGTGTATCAAAAAGTGAGAGAGTGTAATTACTGCTTTATGCCTTAGAGTTGGAAATCACTTGGAATGATGACTAAACTTCCTGTGGAGAAGTCATACCTTAGGTTGAATAAAGGTAAATGTGTACAGACAGCTCATTTCGGCAAACTTGAAGATACCCTTCAGATGATTGGTGATGTAGTACATGTAGAAACAAGATTTGTACATTTGTTAAAAAAAGAAAAATCAAAAAAAGGCTTAACTGGGAAAAGTGTAATGTCCTTACTTACTCACCTGGCTATACAAAGATGATGAGGCAAGAGTGGATCAGTCATTGATGACTGAGCTTTTTAGGAGGAATCAGGAAAGTATTTTTTTGCAGAAGTTATGTATCTGTGGATTACAGAAACCTTCTCTTACCTTTGAAATTCAAGTTCCATGCAGTACCTTCCTTACCTGACTTTGTAAGGGGAGTGGAAAGAAAAGGAAATGGAAGGCTTGGAACATTTCTTAGTGAATGAAATGTGCAGCTTCCCAGTCAGGCAGTGGAGTTTCAGCAGGGTAAGGAGTAGAGCTGTGTATTATCACACTCAGCAGCCAAAGGGTTCAGGACTGGCCTCAAGATACATATTGTAGCACAGTGTAATCTTTGTGTCTTTGTCTATGTACAACATTTACAAATAGTTTATTTCCTAATGCAAAATAAATCTCAGAACCCTTGAAGTGGATATGAAAGTCGCTGTTTTTTCAATGGCTACAGGAGAAGGAGAAAGAAAAGCTTCACATAGGCCTTGTTGAGCAAACCTGGCTCTGATGTCCACCTCTTGTTTTGTTGTGTATCATGGGAATGTTGTCCTGTGGTGGTGGTACAGAGGAAAGGGCAAAAAAGTTGTTGCCCTGCACATGAACAATCTGAGACCTCATCTCTGCAAAATGTGTCTTTCCTTGTCTCTGTTACATCCATGGCTGCCACCTTCCCCCTTCATCTTTGCAGTTCCCTTTCCTAGGTGTTATGTCTGTCTCCAAGACACAGCAGCGCTGCTTGCCCGTGTTCAGTCCAAACAGAACAGACAAATAAATACTGCATCCTGGGTATTAATCTGTGTCTGTGCCTTGCTCAGTTGCTGTTTTTTGCACAATTTGTAGGAAATCTGCTTTCTTGAGATCGAACACCTTCCTTTGCCTTGTCAGGGTTGGCTGAAGTTGAACAGAGAGTTCAAAATTGATGTTTAAATCTCAAGGAAGATAAAAAATGGTATGCATTTAGAGAGTTGCTGAAAACATTTCAGCCTTTGCTTTATGGTTTACAGAACCCAAAATTGTAATTACCCCTCAAAAACTAGATTTCCATTTTTTCTCCCCTGTGGTTCTCATATACTTTGTCCCCCATTTCCTCCAGTTCTGGATGAGATGATGCTTTTATTGAGGTGGAATTGAAGCCTTGTAGGATGGTATTGATAATTACCATTAGTCTGAATATGCTCTGTCTACAAGAGCACAGAATGATTGTAAATTTAGGAAATTCAGAACTGCACAGTTCAGGACTGCTGACAGTTCCTTAAGTACTATTAAAGAAGAGGAAGAGTATAAATTGGTATTACTAATGCAACATGACTTTTATTTGGAGGATATGTACTATAGAATGGGGTAGAAGAGTGTCTCTTTATAGTGATGTTGGCAATATAAAATATTTAATATAAAATATTATCTTGTTCTAAATCCTCTCACTTTGAACGCAATGAGTGCTGTTTTATTTATACTTCAATGCATGAAGTACAATCCTAAAGGAAAGTCTTTCAAGCTTGACTTTGGTCTTGTTCCCATAATTAAAATGCTGGGCAGTAAAACAAACTTCCAAAAGGTCCTTGCAGAAACCAGTTTAATTCAGAGTTAAACTGGTTGCCAACCAGTTTAATTCAGAGTTAAACTGGTTGCCATTTGATACCATCATCATCCACAGCAGGATTAGAATATACTTCTTTTTTTGCAATAGTGATTTATGAATAAAATCCATCAATCCTACAGCACAGCTAAATTTTCCTCCTAAAAATAATGATTTTATAGCATCAGTGCCAGTATAAAATGCACAAATGCAGGTTACAGCATATGCCTGAGATCTCAAAATTGTTGTAGGAAAGAAAAAGATTGCAGCATCATCACATGTGTTCATTCATTTTTGCTAGCTGTGTTTTGGTCTCATTGAATGCTGTGTCTAATTCCTTATCAATGGAGCAATCAGGCCTTCATTCACGGTGGCTAAAGTGGCCAACCGTTCCCTTTTTAGGCACAAATAGCTGAAAAACATTGTGTGTGAACATAAACAAAAGTGTTTGATTGCCATTTGCATATCTTTTAACAGATGTGAAGATAAAGTTTAGAGTACTTTTATGTTGCAGTTAAGTATTTGAGATCCATTCAAGAATATTGTCCTGCATATTTATTTAGGGGAACGCTGGACCTCTCTGGAGAGGCTTGAGACATTAGTTTGGAGAGTAAAAAGTGAAAAACAAGTGAGCAGATCCAGAAGGATGTTAATTTTTTTAGGTTTCACTTAAATTTCACTCCAGTAAATGTGATATAGTTACCCTTGTTTGTACTTTTTTCACTGGTGCCCATGTGTGAAATTCCGGTGGTCATTCCAGCAAATTTTAACAAATTTAACAAATCTGGATTCATCCCATGAAGTTAGCCTGTTTCTAACTTAGATACTTGGGTAAAAAAGCCTCGAGGGGAAGGGAGCACCCAAGATCTGTAGATGCAACAACAGATGTCAGAGGGTCTGCAAAAGTTAATAAAGTTTTATTAGTAAATTACACACTTGGCAGGGAGATCGTGGGACTAACGTCCCTCATCTCCTGTTGTAAGCACATGCCAATGGGGTTTGAACAGAGGGGTAAGGTGGAAGGGAAGAGTGATAAGGAGATGGATTAAAGAGGGGGAGAAAGAGAGGGAGAAAAGAGAGGTCACCAGTCCAGGCTCCAGCACTGGTGCAGCTGGTCCTGGGGTTGTGCCCAGGCTTTAAGGGGGCACCTTTTTACAGGTAAGTTTTGCTGTCCTGGAGATCAGTTCCTTGCTTTCTATGCAAATTAGTTCTCGTATGCAGTCTGTTCCAGACCTTTCTGGAGATAGGTCAGAGGCTTTGGGGGCATTTGGTGATCTTGATCCCTCTGTACAGTCCGTACCCACTTCTGGCATCATTCCTGCACCTGTGCTGTGTCGTCCTTCTCTCCAACAGACAAACCAAGGACATTTGTCCCAGAAGAGTGCTGCCCTTCCTCTGCATGGCCCCTTCTCCAGCCTCAACAGTCACTGGCTGGCATTGCCAGCGTCCCTGGCTGGCTCTGGAGCCAGCCAGATGTCAGTCTGACACACACACTTTATCCTTCTGACCTTCTAGCTTCTGCAATGAGCCAGTTTTTCGTCTGCTTGTTCTTTAAAAAATCATACACAGCGTATAGATTACACTGTGGTAATTCTACCACGGCCTTGGGTTTTGATGGCATTAGTTGCTTGTCGTGAAAGGGAGTGGTCTGAAGCATAAAACACACTGTACAGTTTAACGTGGTCTTTAACTTAATCAACTCATCCAAAGTCTTCATTCACGAACCATGTTCTGAAGGAAAGTCAGAAAAAAAGCATATTGTGTGAGTGAGTAACTTAAATAATGTATTTTCATTCTTTACAATGCTGTAGTTAGGAGGCTCCTAGGCTTTGATTTAGATAATATAGTTTATGTAAAGTAGCGTTTATTGTTTTATAGCCTTTATTATGTTTTTTAAGGGTTGAATTCCTGTGATTGACAGTTCTACATATCACTGTGGTCTCTAAACAGATTTAATAGAATTAATTTCAGTTGTACACACTGTACTTGAGCTATGTCCTTAGCATGATGAATGGACTCATACTGTGTGCATTTATTGTAAGTTAATAGACTTCTGATAAATTAGTATTTATTTACCTTGTATAAAAATAAAAGGTTATACGAATGAAAATGTTCTGTCATTCTTATACAGCAGCTATATTATCAGTTTCACTCTGCCTCAAATGTAATGATATATTATCATATCTAAAAATGTCAGGTTTGCTTTGCTGCAGGAGAGATCAGCAGATCTGTTACCAGCAAGCCTATTTAGGCTGCTCAGATGTTAATTCAGAGCAATGCTTTTGGATCTGCAGCCTTCTGCTTTGTCAAAATAATTTTTAGTTTAGGATTCAAATATCTATGTATTTTCTAATTTTCTATATTGTTCACATATTTAGTAGCAGAATAACACAGGGGAACATCTTGTTATTTCATTTCAAGTAGTTCTTTTTAATGACTAGAATAAAAATTCTGCAGGTAGATTTTGTTCTGTTTAAATACACTGCAAAGTGATTTTAGTATTGTAATAATGATGCTATTCTTAGATGGGGAGTACAGCAGAAGTAAGTGTATTGCTTTTAGTCAACTGAATTATGTTACATTATTTCACTAAAGATTGTTTGGAAAATTGGATAAAGCTCAGATTGCCGACATGCTTTATACAGATGAGAAAGAACAGACTAATACTGCACCTAAGTAGAGCATGAAGTAGTAGCCAGTTTGGCTGGCTGTTGAGTTCCTTTGTATAGTGTTAGATTCAGATTTTCTGGGGGTGAAATTCTTTTCCAGACCATGCAGAGATTAGAAACCCCAGACTGTAATTCATATATGCTGAATAACTCTGCAATGCAGAACAAATTTGTTTTGAGATGGTTTAGCAGCTGATCAGTGCAATATGTATATACTGACCCTCAACAAAATGTTCATTAACTTAAGTATATGTATCTAAAGTTTAAAAGCATACTTTGAAATTCATCATCTGTTTTTATCATCTCATCCCAGTCCTCCTTTCCTCATACACTTCATATTTCACACAGTTTTTTGCTGTACTTCCTGTTTGAAATAGGAATCCCACTATGTTTTTTTACAGGTGGGAAAAAAATGGGTCATTTGGTACTGAATGCCATTTTCCTGACCCTTTCTTGTTTGTAGGATAAAGCAGAAAAACTGTATGGATGCTTAGTTTTAGATTACTGGAGCTCCAGTAACACAGCCATATGTGAGGATGATTAAAGTGCAGATTAAGCTTTGTAGGGAGAAGTTTTTCAAATATCTGCATCTACTTTACATATTACTGCAAGTTTTTAGTTGACCACCTAGATATAATAGCACTATTTAAATTAAGTGACAGAGTTGTGCTGCTTACAATGCTTTTTATAATAAAAAATACCGGTTATTGTCTTCTTTAAGGTACATATGCTTATAATTTAACAGTTCAGTACTCCTTCATGCACAGGAGTGTTCCATGATCTCAAGTACAGCAAACTTTAATAATTTTCCATGAAAATGTAATTGTGACTGGTGACGCTGACCTTTTAGGGTATCAGTGTAACTGTTTGCTGGCTTTAGAGCTGTGCACTCAGGGTGTTTTATTACTGTGTCATTGATACTGATACTTCTCCATTCCCTCTCCATTATCCAGCTGTTGCTGAGACCGTCTCACTAACTGATGCACAAGGCTTAAATCTCTGCCTGGCATGCCCTGTGGGGGTGCCAAGAGCCTGATGTTTGGTTGTTTGGTTGCATAACTGTGACTCTGTCAGTGCACACCAGATCCGTGATCGTGGCTCTGGGATCAGATTTAAGGCTTAGCTCTGTCCTTTGCTGTTGCTGCTGCTTCTAGGTCTCCTGGCTGCCCAGAGGAACAGGAGAAATGTTTGGCTGTGTGCATTTGGCACTGCTGGAGGAGTGGAGCAGGTGTTCTTGTGACCTGCAGCAGGGCTGCCAGGCACAGCCTGTGAGGTCTGACCCTTCTGTTTTCCTCAGGGCTGGGGGAAAAAAGCAGTCTTTTAGGATAATGGAGTATTTTTGGTGCTCTGGTGCTATCAAGGAGTCTGCTGTGCAGTTCAGAGATAACAGTGAGTTCCCAAGGTGTCCAGGGTCCAGGCACCAGAGGCTGTCCTCAGTTCACACAGAGGCATTGGAAGCTCCATCTACCTGTGGTCCAGGTGGATGGTAGGACAGTGCAAATCTTGGTGTTGTACAGCAGGGCTGCTCTCGGGATGAAGGTGTGTTATTTGTGGCAGAGGAGGGGATGATTTGGCTGCTTTGGTATAAAGCAGTGTGTCACTGGAAGAATCCTGGCGCTCAGGCGCTGTTACATTTATGTTTGTCTGAGTGCACACTCATTCCTGATGTTCTCCCTTTCACATACAGTGCAATAAAAGTTCAAGAACTCGTAGATTTAGCTGTCTTCAGGGCCAGAGGCCTCTGTCTGCCAGGCTGTTGTAATGTCTGCAGCCCGTGGAGGTGCCTAATTTCACTGATTTCCTCATGGACAGCATTTGGTAGCAGTGGAAAGTGGCACAGCAGTTCTGCAATAAAAGCCATGGCCAAGACAGGCAATTTCCCCAAAATCTTATATTTTGTTTGCATCCTTGCTTCCCATTCCTCTGGGCTGGCTGAGCTCAGAGCATCTGACTGGTCCAGGAGAACAGGTGTGGGGGGGGTTTGCACACACTTGGCTGGTGTATGAAGTGTTGGTATTTTGGTATCAAAAGACTGATTTCTCTGTAAACTGCATGGCGGGGGTGAACACACATGTTTTGGATACATCCATTTACCCCTACTCTCAGTCTTTTCCTAGAAAGCAGCAATAAGGCAATTTGGTTGTACAGAAAGAAGAGATGGAGTTTACCTTATCTCTGCACTCTACAG
The DNA here is from genome assembly GCF_009829145.1 of Chiroxiphia lanceolata. Classification (NCBI taxonomy): domain Eukaryota; kingdom Metazoa; phylum Chordata; class Aves; order Passeriformes; family Pipridae; genus Chiroxiphia; species Chiroxiphia lanceolata. Next base: position 38,550,948 of record NC_045671.1, read on the forward strand.
CCAGTCCATGCATATGTTGGAAATAGATGTAGATTTGGGGTGAAACTTGACAGTAGTTGTCCATTTTTACAGCTCTTTTCTTACAGTGGCTTTAAGAATATGATTGAAAGGAAGATGCAAAGAACTACAGAATTGTTTCTTCACATCAGAAAATGTTTTCTCATTGATTGACTTCAGTCCTGAAATACAGAGATTAATGTTACAGGTTTTAACAAAAAAAAGAAAAAGTAAAAAGCCTAGCGTGGTTTGATCTATGTAATTACCAATCAGTGGTCTGGATCAAATGTAGAGGGGTAAAATGGGAAGTAGTATGTACAACCTGTTGGAATAAAGTATGCTGTGTAGAGTTCAAATGTAAACTCTGTCTGCCCATCCTCTCTCTGTAAATTTAAGGTTGGATATTCAGGATTCAGTGTTAATCGTATTATTTACCCCCAGAAGTACATGTAGAATTGGGCACTGAAGTGTATATTTGGCTATTTAGAGCACAAAGAGAGGAGAATGGATCTTACTTGTGTTTTTAATAAAATCTCAAAATCTTCTGCATTCCTTAATTCCCCTAAAACAAAATGAAGGAAGAGGTTCACTAGATGTATGCCTTCTACTAGAGAAACACAAGTGTTAATTATTGTCTTATTCTTTTACAGTGAAATAAATGCCCGGCTTGATGCTGTGTCTGAAATTCTGCTGTCAGAATCCAGCGTGTTTGGTCAGATTCAAAATCTTCTTTGTAAGCTGCCAGATTTAGAGAGAGGCCTCTGCAGTGTTTTTCACAAAAAGGTATAACCATAATTACAATGGGTTATTATTTTCTAAACAGCATCATTCCGTCCTAGAGTATTTCCTTTGGGTTTGCATGTTTGTTTAAAAATGTTTTCTTCCTAGCAAAACTGAGGCTGACATAATAGAGGGATGCAAGTTTATAAAAATCAGATTTGGTAGAATCTTACTTTTTTATCAGTGATGTGCTGATAGAAGAAAGTATGAGTAGGGTTCTAGAATAGATACACTGGATTGGTAATGCTAAGATTTAGTGGCTGGATTCAGTGAGATGAGATGGTGCAATAGGCCCTTGTACCATAAATTATTATTTCCCTTTAAAACAAAGCATTGTGTCCGTATGCTTATCTAAAATCACACTTACAAGTGAAACCATTTGGCTTTAGTTAGCTGTTTTCAAATGAATGTTAATCTGTTTATAAATTCTGTAGTTTGGATCTCACTTCCGCATTTCAATAAGAATCACTTGTAACGAGACAGTGACAATTCTGCAGCAGATTAATGTGCTAATAGCACCTGTGCTGTACTTTATGTTCATTTATGTCACTGTTCTATTTAGAGGTTTTGTCAGTTTGTTTTAGATAAAGGAATAGGTAGGTAGAACAAGAGCCAGGCTGTAATTTTTTTGGACAGTGCAGCACAAAGTTTTCCTCTGTCTGAAAATCTGAAACCCAGTTTTTTAAAGCCCTGTTGTGTTGCAGTGTTTGGCACGTGGAAAGATTTGTGTATTTCAATGAGTGGATACAGAGGTCCAGCCATAAGGAAGGTTGTGAAAACAGGGAGTGTACACCAATTTGCCCATCCTCTAAAATTAACCATATTCACATGGTAAAATTGTTTAGGTTTTTTTTCCAAACAACTGCCCAGGAATTAGATAATTCACTTTTTAGTAGTTAAACTCATTTCAGGTTTCATATATAATACTGTTTCTAGAGATATATCTGTATTTCACAACATCCTGGCAGTGCTCTACTGCTACCATGTGGAGTTTTTTTGGTTTGATGTGTTTCTTTTTGGTTTTTTTTACATTCTGTTTTTTTTTTTTTATGTACTTGTGTCTTCAGATGTCCCTTCCTGCTGTAGAACTGCTTACCTTTCTCAGCTTTAAAGCTGATGTTTAGGTGTAGCCATTCAGAGCCTCAGGACTTTCGTGTGATTTTTGAAATGAGATGACAATGTAGTTTGTTGTAATAACAGCCACTGTAGCATGAAGATAGGTATTTAGTCAGATGTTGGAAAGAAGCTGCAGCAGAATCCTTAAAAAGGGTAAATGAGAGGGGAAAAGCTCCAAGCACACACTTTTCATTTGGTGAATTATCTTCCCTTGGTAAAAAGCTGTGTTGTCATCCATTGCAGAGCACTGTGGTGAGGATCTGGAGCACTGAGTAATCCCTTTAGATCCTTAGGACTTTGAGGAGATGGCAGTGTCTGTGAGAGACAGGGTCTGTTTGGAGTAAAGAATCAAAAGCCGAGTCTGGGAAACTGGTTGTGAAGTCTAGACCGTGAATATGGAGCCTGAAGAGAGGTCCCTGCAAAGCAGCATCATTCAAGAACATGGAATAACTGGTCTTCATGGATTTTTTTGTGGGTTTTTTCCCCCCAGTGAATGCTGCCTTTTCAGTTCCCACTACAAGAGCCTTCCCAGTTCTGTTAATTCTAAATGTCCATCTCCCACATGCTCAAGTGCCCTGCAGTTTCTTCCCCATTAAGGGATCCAAACTCCCAGTGGAGCTCACTGATGGCTTAACTGAAGGAATGTGCTTGTTAATTCACTGTCAGCTGCAAGAAAATAGGTGAATGTGGCAAGTGTTTCATCCTCCGGGCCCTTTAGACTTCAGTGACATTAGTATTTGAAGAGCTGTGTTTTACAAAGAGACTCCAGAGTGTACAGAGATGGCTGGGTTGTCTCAGTCATTCCAGACAGTTTTTGGAATGTTTTTTACATTCAGATCAGTCACTGGAGAACTTTTATTGTGGGAATTAGGTAGTACCTTGGAGGTCACAGTTCCAGCTGTAAGCTTGCCCTAGCCTGCAGGAGACTATGGGAATGGTTGAGGAGACTAGCAGTATTGCTGTTGCTATGGAGAGAGGAGTTACTTTCCAAGGACTGGTGGTTCTCGGTTAGTGCAGCTCCAGCACCTGACATCTCACCAGGCAGAGTGGCCTCGGTGCTCTCTGTGCAGACACAAGGGTGACTGGAGAGGAGACATTTGAAGACTTCTTGGTAGCACTCAGAAGTTGACTTCAAAACCTAAACCTGAGAGACGGAGACTTTTCAAGAGCTTTGTCTAAATAGTTCTGGAGCTGATGGAGAATTAGGCCCTGTTGAGATGGTGTTTTCCATACCCGGTTCAGCTGTGCCCTCCAGAACCAGAGAGAGAATGATGAAAATTTATGCCACGTGCATTTCTTTCTGTGATCAGTGGGAAATATGAATGGCAGGATCTCTTGTTTTATCTCAGTTGAGTGATGAGTGTTCAGCCTTGCCTTGGAGGTGCAGAATGGCAAAAGAGGGTCAGCAGACAATATTTGAACAGGGTTTAAAACTAGTACAGAGTAAACAAGCCATTAGTACTTTTAGAAATGTGTCCTACATGGCCAACTTGATGTTTCTTGCTGATTTCATGCAGTGTGTTTCAGAAAGTAAATATTTATACAGGCTCAATCCATAAATGTTTATCGTATTTTCACCCTTTGCTCAATAAACATTACTTTTTGACTAAAGCACAGTAACCAAAGTGGACAGAAATCATCATAACAACTGGTCATTAAATTTACAGAACAGATAAAAGTGAAGCTGTTTCACTGAAGGAGTGAGATCAGTGATCAAACCTTACCACCACATGTGGTGAAACGTCATTTCAGTTTTTTCTGCTTCTAATTTCAGCCACAGGCTCTCCCTCATTCAGAGTTCCTTACAAGGTACTGCAGTTGGGAAAACCTGTTCAGTTCTGAATGAGTCACCAAAGCTTTGCTGCCCCTTCAGGGCACCTGTGCAGAGTAAAGCAGGCAGGTGCTACAAGAAGGGGATTTGCGGCTTGGCTGCCCACAGCCTCCTCAGGGCCAACACTTTGCCTTCCAGTTTTTCAGTGAGTATTTCACTATTTCACTGGCACAGTCAGACTCCTCAGAGGTCAAAGGTGTTGCTCAGCTGGGTGCCAAGAGTTAAAATCTTCCACATAAGCTTGTCCAGCAGAATGATGCTGAAAACCTTCTCTGGAAGGTACGTTTGATATTTCATTGAAGAGGGTGTGATTTTCAGAGGATTCAGAGGAAAATGTTATGTTTGTGATTTTTCTTTTATTAAATGAATACCTGTTACATATGTCCAAGATATTAGTTACTATTTGTATAGAATGCTTTAAATCAATTCTCCCCATAGCATCATCTTTTGTAGACATTGGCTAACACATACCTGGTATTTTTTGCTTTTTTTTTCTTCTGTAATAATAGCATGCACATCTTGCCTATACTGTACTTCTAAAGAATCTACATCAGAGATATTTTTAGGTTTGCAGTGCTAAATGTGATTTGAGCAAATTGTTCCACGTTAAGCTGATTAATATAAAGTCATAACAAGGGGAGTTAAAAACCTTAAAATTAAATACCTCATTTTTCCCAAACCAAAGTATGTTCTCTATACTAATAAAAGTGTCTATTGCAGCTTGAAAAGAGTGATAAATGTGTGCTGCATCAACTCCCATATATATTTTTTTTATTTGAAATGCTTTTAACTTGCAGTGAATGGTCAGTGGTTGTCAGCCCTGGATGTCTGTTGGAAACATTTTCACTAATGCAAACAGGGCAGAATTGCTGTTGGTGTTGTTGAGAGGGTGTTGGATCTCTGTGATCTCTCCTGCATCCTCAAAGGCTGCCAGGCCATTTTCAGTAAACTTCTGGTTGAAACTATTGTTTGGCATCCATGTCAACTCTGAAGTTATTTTTCTAGTGCCAGAGAAGCTGTAGCTATTATTGGTGGCATCTCAAAACTACACTTCAAAAATAGCATTGAATAAGCTTGTGAGAATCTTCTGTGAATGCCAGACTGTTAATCCTGCTTTATGTAAACCATTTTTACTTGTATTTTGAAAGCTTCTAGTTTGTAACACAGTTGTATGCTTTTGTAAGGTTACTTGGGACTTAAATGGAATCAGTCCTACTGTAATGGAACCCAGCTTTTCAGAGTTATTTTTATGTATCTGTTCCAAGTTCTCTGTTTGTTCACTAAATTACTTCTGCAGTGGAGGCATTAAATTTTAGATGCAAAGCCCTGCAGTCCCCTGGAGCCAGGGAAACAGGAATTTTCTGAATAAGCACAAAAGGGATATGCCCACCGTTTTCTTGGGAATGCTCTGTTTAACGTTTGCAGTAAAGCTGAATTTCCCTTTCTCCAAAGATGCTGTTGACTGTAGTCATAGAATCAAATAGGTTTTAACTCATAGGTGACTGTTACCATGTGTGGGCCATCAGAGTTGCTGTGACAAACTTTAGCATGTTTAAGCATCTTTTGACATATCTCATGGTAGCTCTGGGGGTTATTTCAGGTGATCCTGAATTGAAATCCAGCTTTCTCCTCTTACTGAAGGCTCATGTTCGTCAGCCTCACCACCCTTATTGCCAAACTCCTTAGACAGGTGTTCTCATATATTCTCAAACCCTTTTCCCTTTCCTGCACTTATATATATCATGTATTAATAAAGGCCCTGTTTAATCCCTTTTTTCTTATTTCTTACTGTCCACATTTCCTCATTCTTTTCTGGACATTGCTCTTCCATGAAACAGCCTTTGCCTCCCTGAGGCATTTTGTATTCAAGGAAAGTCTGGCAGAATTTTATCCCTTATCTGCATCAATGTTGATGATGATGATGATGCTGCTGCTGTCAGTCATACTGTATTTGACTTTGAGTCCAAGCCTGAATTTGTCATTTATTTAGTCTTTCAGGCCTTTCCTCTGTGCTTTGATCTCAAATGCCATTGACAGATGTGAGAAATATCTCTAATCAAAATTTAGAAGACGGCCAAATACAGTGAAACAAAGAGCTTTATTAACAGCATGCTGGGTACACAAACTCATGACCTGGTCCGAGCACCCCGCTGTTTGAAAAACATGCCCTTTTGTACCCTTTTGTTTACATAAGCTGTTAAATATTCAACAGGTGTAAGGTATTTTACCTTAAAAGGTAATTTTTTGAACTCAGGAGGGGGTGTTACCCTCCCTCCTGATTGATTGATGATGTACTTCTATGTACAGAGGGTCTCTCTGCACACAAAGGCCAGCCATGTGGCCAGGGTATATTTTCTATTATATATTTTTTGCCCTACTCTGACCATGATGTTTCCTTGATGTCAGGCCCAGACGGGGCTTTTCACCTTACAGTCTCCACAGGGTGCCTAAAACTCTTGGAATTAAATGAAAGAGAAGAAATAAATCCCACCAACCTCTGCTTTTCACTAAATTAATTTTGCTTATAATAAAACCAGATTATTTATTTCTCATACAGATTTAGTGCTTTATTATTCTGTTTTATTTTGTTGTCAGAGCTTTTGCAAAGTAGGAGAAATAAGTCCCAGATTATCAGAAAGACGATGATAAATTGCAGCAAGTGCAGAGGAAACCCACAGTTTTCATGAGACTGAATAACGGATGGCTTATGAAGAAAGCTTGAAAGACCATTTTTTTGGTTACACTGATGATTGAAGGAGAACAGAAGGTTTAGAGGTATTTGAATGATGTTAACAGCAAAGAAGCAGTTGAGTTACTGTAGTACAAAAAACTAAAACTAGAGATATTTGGATTAATTTAATGGAAGGAAAATTTAGGGTGTCTGATAAAACTTTTACATGATGCTAGTTGTTGCTTTATGGATTAGTGGTAAGCACATGGTTTCTTGGAATATAAGGGCAGACAAAAAGAAAACTAGCACAGAAGAATTGGAGCAGTTTCAAGGAAACCACCTGAAAGGTCTCTTCTGTCCCTAACTCAGTAGTTCTGTAAAAGAGGTGAGCTTAGATGTTCCAAAAACATTCAGAATGTAATCTCTGTGGTCTTCCTGAATGTCATGAAATACCATGGTTAAATTGCATTTTTGTTAATACTTGCTTCTGTGTTTGGGTACAGTCATTATTTGGGAGAAATAACGATAGAGTAATAGATGAGAGAATTGTCTTAGTTCTTGCACATGGGTGTGGGAAGGAAAGAGAAAGAAAAATTTACTTCTGGGGAGAAACTGAAAGGGTGGCAAAATGAAAATGTAGGTATGTTCTGTGAAATAGTAATTCACTGAAACCTACATGTTCTATAATCAGTGTTGTATTGATCGCCACCAAATCCTGACCAGTAATTGAATTCTAGACTGCTAGGGTAGGAGGGAAAAAAATGTAGGAAGAGCAGGATGTGCATACAAAGGGGATATATCCTACTGCTTTCCTTGCATCCTCAGGTGAGGAAACTAAACTGTTTTCTTCAGTGTTGTCAGTTGACTGATAGGAGAATTTCAGAAAACTAAAGGAGGAATGTTTCTACAGATCAGTAAAATATGAAAAAATATCAGCATAATTATTTATGGACAACTTTTTTCAAACCTTCTGAAATGGAAATGTCTTGGAGTGTCACTGAATTCAGCAAGGTTTGAGAGCATTAAGTGTCCCACAGAGCCAGGTTTGCCAGGTTTCCATTTGGTTTGTAGATCTGGTGCAGCACAAATGCAAACTCAGTGCTGCACAGGCCATTTCAGAATCAGTGTTAACTGATTTGTAAGTGGGGCACAAGCACCTCAGGTACCTGGCACAGCTGAGTGGGGAATTGGGAGTGTGACAGGAGGGGAATTGGTTCCTCAGGGTTGTTAACTGCAAAGTCCTTCTTGAGAATGAGCTGAAGGTAACAAACTAGGCTGACACTGAAGAGCATCTGGAATCCAACAGCAAAGTGCCTGAACCACAGCATAAGTAATATTAGTGGTTTAAACAGGGACTGCTGGTTTTCGCTTTCTCTGGGTTTTATTTTTTCCCTTTCTTTTTCCGAGACTCTCCCTGTCTGTGTCTTGCTCTGTCTTTCCAAACATTCTCTTGCAAGAAGCACCGTGGGGGTGCAGATAACACAGATTCACAGGCACATATGAACAAGGTGTGGTGCTCCTGAAGTTACTCAACCTGCTTTTTTTATTTTTGCGCAGGATTGCCCCCTTTTCTGCTTTTGTATGCACATCTCCCTCCAGCACCAGGAGCACTGGAGATCAGCTCTTGGCTGATTCCTAATGATGATTGTTGAGACAACTGGTATGCTTAACTATGCTTAATTAACCTCATGAATGGGCCAAGATGGTGCAGTTATGTTACTGTCCATACATCTAATTGTATTTTGTCACGTTTTCAAAAAGCAAAAGAACCTGTAGAATTTAATGAAAATACAGGACATTGGAATTATTTAGTTATTGCTTCCCTTCTCAGTGCTCAACACAAGAGTTCTTCCTGATTGTCAGCACCCTGTCTCGCCTGCACTTGGAAATCCAAGCTCTTGTCCCAGTGCTGCATTCCCATGTGAGATCTCCGCTATTAAAAAGTGCACTGTTGGAAGTCCCAGAGCTTCTCTCTCCAGTAAAACATTATTTAAAGATCCTTAATGAAGAAGCAGCCAAGTAAGTAAAGAAAATAGATGAATCTTCTGTGCCTCATAAGCTTTCTGATTAAGTGTATTCAGTTATGCAAATTATGCATCTTGTTTTAGTACACGTTTGTTTTAAATTTTTTATTTTGTATTTATGTACAATAGCTTTTAGTTAAAACGTAAGTTGTTATCTATGGCTTATATTCTTTTTTTAAAGTTAAACTAGGTGAGCAAGCATTTTGCCTAGTGGGTGTTTGCCTCAGGCCAAATAAGTTTTTGAAAGTTTTTCATCTATTTTGGACAATGAATTTACAGCAAAAATGTGTTTTGCATTAGAATAAATTGTTTTCACATGTCTTTTTGAAGGGAGACTTGGCCTTTAGCAGAGTGGGTGTCTGCTGTCAGGAATAAGCCTTTTACTATTATTATGACAATTCATTAAAGCTGTCTGCCTTTTTTGTCTTAATTGTGTCCTTTGTTGGTCCAAAAAAAATAAAAGGTAGAGGAAGAAGATGGACTTAATATACATTATACTGGAGAGTGTCTTCAAATAATTTTTTGTACTGTTCCTTTGATGATAGATGTGGTATACAGTTCAATATATAATTACATTGGGGCATCCACCTTATTTATAAAACATTTTTTTTCTTTTCCAAACTGGGATTTAAAATTAGATTTAAGAACTGAAGCCTAGAACTTAACTGCATTTGTTTCTGAATTAGAGACAGATCCAAGGTGTATAAATTAAGGCATTGAGAAGGGCAGAAGGATTTGCTCTGCCCATTGCATAGGTGGGATTATGAGATTTCTGCTGATGTATGGTGTCCAATTATAGTTGTGGCAGTTTATGACAAAACTGACTGTATCTAAATTACACCACATTTACTGTAGATTCGAAATATAGGGGTTTTTTTCTGTCACTGTATTGATCATGGGTAGAATAGTATTCAAAAATGGTATAAGTAGAAAGATATCATCATTGATCTGCAGAATACATATTTGCATTGATTCAAGATGACTAAAATAACATATCTTTCAACCTTTATTTATCTCAACTTTATGTGCCAGAACTGTTTTTACTCCAAAACATTTCTTTTATAAAAATCACGAATGGTACTCACATCCATACATGAGCACACACACTTGTGCAGACACTACATCGCATGTTAATTTTGTTATGAGGTGTGGATAAAATCCTGTAACTGTTTTCAAAAGTATCCCTCTACTCTAGGGCTTTTTTTATGGAAAGTTGGAGATTTTGGGTTTGTGTTTTTTCTATTTTTAAACTGTCAACTTTAAAATTTTTTGTAGGCATCACGTAGCACTGGCAGTCTTCACAATCAGCTGCTGGCTACTGGTGATCTTTTTATTCCCCATGAATTCCCATGGAAACGGGTCTAATTAGCACAAAATCGTTTCTAAAAATTAGTATTGTATTTTAAAATGGCATCTTTACTGTCACTTACATAATGCCAACGAAATGTAATGCAAAGCCAAAGGACAGCTTTGTGTTACCTGCCTGGTCACTGGCTCCAGTTGTAGTTTCATTCTCAGTCAGAGGGGTAGCAGAGTAAGTAGAATATTAGATTTTTTTATTACTTCCATGTTCTAATACTTTTGGTTGCTAATTACTTGCTCTCCACTTATTAGTTTTCAGGGTAATTATGTAATTAATTGGTAGAGGTTTTGTTTGCTCTAAAATACAAAATTGTATTCCAATTAACTTAGTGTTGATTGCACTGCTTTTTATTCTTTGCGTGATACTTAATAGGGTAAGTTAAATTTTTGTTATTTTTGTTGACAACCATGTTTTTAATAGCTAGCTCAGGTTCCAGATTTTAACCATTTGAATGGGATTCCCTGTTTCAGATGTCAGTCCTGAGCTGAGTTAGTGCAGCCAAAATAATTTTGTCATTTTTTTTGACGTTGAAACTAGAAAAGAGCATTGTTTTGCATGTACTTAAAAGTGCTCAGGTTAATCTTTTCTGGAGAAAACAAGGAAGAGTTTTCTCAGAGCTGCCCTGATGGCATTCTGCTTCGATGAGGACCTTGGCGGGGGGGAGGGGTTCTTTGCAATTCTCATTAAAATGTGCCCAAATTTGGCCAAATTCTAAATATGTTAAAAATCTGTGTGCATGTTATGCAGAAATTATCTAAAGCTTCACATTTAATCATAATAAAGATGTTGTCAGCACTTGGGGTGCTCTATATGCAAAGTGCCTTTCTATTCATGTCATGAATATGGCAGCTTTTGGTAAATACGCTGTACCATGACCAAGCACCTGAAAATCTGTATTTAGAAGGGAGTAAAGCTAATGTTAAAACAAATGAGAATAACAAATTAAAATAAGGACACAGCCAGCAGAATCAGGGAATGTATCTCTGTTTTTACCATTATTTTATCTTATGCTTTTTATGGATAGGACTGGAGATAAAACCCAGTTGTTCAAGGACCTTACAGACTTCCCTGTCATCAGAAAGAAAAAGGAGGACATCCAGGGAGTGCTTTCTAAAATCCAATTGCATCTGCCAGACATTCGTAAACAGATTAAGAATCCTTCTGCTGAGTATGTTACAGTTTCAGGTCAAGAGGTAATATTGTATTTATTAAAATATGACTGCACCCATTCTTGTCTATAAAACATCTTAAAAGTGAGATCTACTAGAACTTAGTATGATACTTGATGAGGTCATTTGACTATAATCTTTTGTCCAACTTTGAAGAACAGCTTTCTTATAGTATGACTCTTACTTGTTAAGTCAATTACTTTAGTGATTTAAATAATAGAAACTGCACACATTAGTGCAGTTCAATTTGTTTCAGTGATGCTTCGTTTTTCTATGTATGTAAAAGCACTCACATACTTCCAGGGTTAATTTTGTGACTAGTAAGTGCTGAAATACTCTCAGAGGACCAGAAAGCACAGCATGTAGTTAACTTGGAGAATGGTGGAAGAATTTGTAAGTACTGAGTAAGATGTAGTTTGAAAGATGAGAGATAAGAGGAACCATATTAAAGAATGATAAGTGTTGTTTGAATTCTAGAAACAGTGCTTTAGACTGGAGCTTTTGTTTGTAGGTGCTGTGCAAGTGTGGGCAGGACATGCTCCAGTGAGCTGAGAAGTGTTCAGTGGTGAAAAAAGAGATGTCAGATACTGCAAAATTTGTGGAGGAACTGAGGGGAGCAGTGAGGTAGCACAGCTCAGCACTGTCCTTTGGGAACTGAGAGTAGGAAGGCTGAGAAAACTTCATAGAAAATTGGGAAAAGAAAGGAGTTGGGAAATGGAGAGAAATGGAGAGTAGGGGAGAGGAGTGGGTGAGGACAGGGAGGGAAGGAGCTAGAATTGGCCCATGGAGGACTTCGGAAAGTGAGAAGGACCCAAGCGACACAGGAGGGAGCAAACAGGCACTGCTGAAATGAGGGAGAATGTGGGAAGGGATGAATTAGAAACAGCAGCCTTTGACAAAGGACCTGTTGATAGTGGAGCCGAGAACAGCAAACATGGCCCAAGAGTTGTGCAGGTTGTCAGCAGAGATACTGAAATTCAGTGGAAAAGTGTGTTTGGGTATTGTCTGAGGGAAGAAAGAGCCAGGATTTGAAAAGTTTCTCTCAGGGATGCTACATTAAGAGTATATGATGACAACTGTGTGAAGGAAAGGAAAAGAGAGGAATTGATCAAAGAGAGGAGAAAGCACCTGAGGAAGTACCGAAATGTGGAGTTGATAGGAGGGTTAAAAACCACCAGTCAGTACACACATATAAGAGAGCACCCATAGCTCAGAAACCACTGCAGATGGAGATGTGTGTTAATGTATTGGTAAAAGGAGCTCTTATTTAATGATATCTGGTGAGGGTGTCTCACAGACACCAAAAGGGGAAGGGTCAGAGAAGCTGGTCGATGAGGAAAGGAAAGACACCAAAGGGGTAGGAATAAGGGAAGGGGAATTGTTAGAGAGGAGAACACAGAAGTAGAACAGGAGTCTGTTTGATTTGAGCTCTTTCTTCCTCAGATGTGTGTGGTATATTCTGCTTACATGCTGATAGATGTAGAATTCAAATGCTTCTTCACAGGAGAAGTATTTCAAGACAAATATCTTGAAAGTGTTTTAGGTGAATGAAAAACTCATCCACCATGCCCTTGCTGGGTTTTTTGTGCCCATGTCAGGACTGTTATTTTTGTTTGTACTTGAGGGTGATTGCTGGCTATTCCAGTGGACTGTGGAAGGTTTTATCTAAATCATATTAATTATAATGGAAAAGCTTTGTCATACCAGAGTCTCATGGATTTCTGTAAATGTGAGCATAGTCTGTGTTAATCTAATCTGTGCAGGTAATTCATTTTCCAGCTGAATTTTGTGATCAGGAATGCTTCAATTCTCTGACATCCAGGGCCTCAGGCTGGTGTTACAAAGATAACTGACATGAATCATATAAAACATTGCAATAAACACATCACCTATATTTCACTGCACTGAGCATCCTGCCATTACTGCTGGTTTTCCCTGTACCTCCCTCTCTGCCCCTGAGTTGATTCAAACCTCAAGCAAGGTTCTCTAGATACAGGAGGGTTATGTATGTCATAACCCTTGCTTTTCTGGGGGAGAAAGAACATTAACTTCTGGTCTGCTCAGTCTCTTCAGGCTGAATATTGTTTTCCTCTGATGCGTGCGAATTTCTTGATTTATAATGATTATGATTCTCTAGCCTTCCTGACTTCCCATGATGTGTAATATTGCATTTCTGTTATTTTAGTTTCTGATAGAAGTCAAGAATTCCCATAAATCATCTGTGCCATCTGACTGGGTTATGATTAGTAGGTACGTAAAATATCTTTGAAGTTGTTCTGTTTTAATATAGAAGTAAAACCATGGTATTTTGGTATTACATTTAATTACATACACATTCTCATTGCTTCATTTGTTTGTGTTTTTTTTTTTTAGCTGAACCACACCGACCACAATTGTAAATTTATTGCTTAAAAGCAAACAAAACCAAGCAGAAAAATGGAGTGCTTAAAGCATTTGTTTTTACACAATAGATCCTTAGAGCACTGTATTATTTACCTAACCTTTTAAAGTACATGTACTGGTGTTAAAACCATGGTCTTGATTCAGTTGTGCCTGTAGCTTGCATGTGCAAGTGCTTCATAAAATTTTGATTGTTCTTATTTTATTCAGAAGGGTTAAAGTAGCTATGCAAACATCTGTTTGTACATCTCAATAAATTCAGTTCTTTTAAAATGTCATTTTGCTTACTCATACAGACAGGCTTTTCTTGCTCTGGTACTTGGTGCTGTGTAAGCATGATTTTAGATTGTTCTGGATACTTTTCTAGGTGAAACAGAGATGGACTGAATTATGTAGTTGGCTTTTATTTCCCTCCAGTAATTTATGATTCAGAGGGGTTGAATACCTTAAAGTTATAATGTCCATGTAAATGCTGAATTTTCTACAAGACCCAGTTTGTAATATGTGAGCACAGATATCACAGGTGAACTCTGAAGTGATGTTCTATTAACTTATGCAAGAGTTCAGTATTGAAAGTGCAGAGATTAGACCGAAATAATATGGTGAACAAATTGCAGCTAATCTGGATTCTGTAAAACAATGCCTGGGTACCCCACAGTGAGTCCTTAATGAAAATACATAAACAAATACCAAGTGCCCCAAGTGGAAACTAGCAAGGCACGCTGTATTTACAAAGTTCATTTCAGGCTTGTCATGAAGTTTTCCTTTTTAAAGTAATTTTCTTTGTGTAGTTCATTGTATATGCAACCAGCTACAGAAAAGCCATCCATTTAGGCAGTGTTTTGTGAACAGAGTTTTGTGGAATATGTAAACTTTGATGATATATGCCACACTGTGCAAAACATTTCAGAAGCCTTGTGAGTGGACAGTGGTGTAGTAACTGACCACTTTATTCACAATAAATACTAGTGGAATCAATAGAGTTTGGTACCACAACAAAAGAACTTTTTTTTTTTTCTTAATCATCCATTTTCAAGGCTCTCAGTGAGTAAGGAAACTATTCCAATTTTGCATGTAGATGGTGTAGCTGATTGCTTGGTGACCTTGATTTCCTGTTTGGCTTTTCTCTCCCTTCCAGCACAAAAGCTGTGAGCCGCTTCCACTCTCCTTTTATCATAGAAAATTACAGGCATCTGAATCAGCTCCAGGAGAAGCTCATCCTTGACTGCAGCGCTGAGTGGCTGAACTTCTTAGAGTGAGTTTACAAAATACAGCCCGTCCTCATCATTGTATTTGCTGTAAGAGGAGAAAAAGAAAGATGTTTATCTAAAAAGAAGTTCGTAGTTGAACAGAACAACCTTATAGGTAGTCAATTAAAATGTTGCTTAAAGCAGTTGAAGGCAGGACCTTGAAGTCTGAATCCTGAGACTAGCAGTGATATCTCTGTATTTTCACATTCTAATGAAAATACACTATTAATTATGTAAGGTGTCTCTCAAAGTTTGAAAACTAATATCACATAAGATATTAGTTTTATTAAGAGCAAAATAATAATATAATATTAATACTATTATTCTAATATATTAATAAATTAATATTAATTCTTCTTAAAATAATTAAGAATCTAAAAGTACAGCGGAGTGAAACTGAATCGAGTAGTTTTATTGTTGAAGTAGTACTACTATTTATTAATATTATATAGTAGTGTTATTATTAATTATATTTTTTACACTGTCCTGAGTTTGATTATGATTATTTGCTAGAAAGTAGTGGGAGTTCTGTTGTCCCTCACATCTGGCACATCTGTTTGTCTGAGGTCAGAGTTTTTAGTGGTGTAATTTGACTATTTGGCCAAAGGATCTTTAAAATGGGAGTTTAAAAATTATTTCTGGGACTTCTGAATGCCTTTAATTTTTCAGTCGTCCAGTTATCCGTTATTTTTTTACTTCCATGAATTGCAAAGCTGGTGGAATTGTTCCTCTTGCCATGCAATGATAGTTTGCAAAAGCTTAGCAAGTCCGCTCTGAAATTGTCTCACTGGATTTACCCCATAGTGGGAACCCAGCAATTCTCTAAATTTGATAGAAACTAGAAAAACATTCCAATTCTCACTTCTCTGGGTGTGTTTCATGTGCAGTGCTAAGAAAATGGTTCTCTTCATGTTCCCTTGGCTGTTTTCAATAATGTTGTATAACAGCAGACAACAAGGAAAGACCTGGGTGTAGGAAAGTGCTCTTCTTTCCCACTCCTCCATTCATTTATGTCTTTGTTTATTAAACTTTGCTCCCCTGCTGGTTTTGTATTCTATATTGTACCTTTGAGACTAGGAGAGGGGAGAAAACAAATTCTTGAGGATGAACAGAATGAACTTTACTCAAAACTTTGCTCCCTGGTAACGTCATTATTGTGCTGGGGAAGCAATACATAAAATGAAATTTAATTCTTGAATTTTCTGCTGTAGATACCATACTTTATTGAAATTGTAGACAACTCCTGTGTCGGACACTCTAGTTTGGTTCTTTTCTGATTGTAACTTATGGTTGAAGTTGAACCAGTGATTGGGATTCAGCTACCACTGTGACAAATTGTGGCATTTTTGCAGACCTCATTGAGGCAACTGCTGACCCTTAATATGCTACCTAATGAATTTCATTTTTGTCTGATTTTTTGTGCTTAAAAATAAGTCACTCTTAGAATGTCATAAAGTCCATCTTGATTAAGATTGTGTTCTCCTGTTGCAGCCTAAATCACTGCTGAGAGATTAGAATTCAGAGCGATTTAGCAACCACAGGAGCTCTGTGAAGAACTTGCATGGAGTGTATTTTGACAATGCTTCTGTATCTGTGCAGAATTATTTTTTCCCCTTTTCCTCTGTTACTTTTCCCTGTTTTGGTACAGCCATTTCAGTGAACATTATCACTCTGTGTCTAAAGCCATTGGTCACCTAGCAACTGTCGACTGCCTGTTCTCTCTTGCCCTGGTGGCTAAACAAGGAGACTATTGCAGGTAATCAATTTTTAATTTTTATTTGGGATTTTTAAGGGAATTATAAGAGGGTGTTTAAAATAAATCAGATTTTTAATATCTGTACTATGATAAAATGCATTATTAAAATTGTTTACAATAGTTTCAACGTAATCTGATTTTGCAAAACAACACTTCTGGGCAAAACACAAATCTGTAAACATTACAGTTCAAATTTTATATGTTATGTCAAATTAACAAATCAACAAACAAATTATGTTTTTTGTTTGACCTGAGTCTAGTGGATGATATCTCACTATATATAAATAAATGTTGGACTTTACATGGACTTCTTTTTCTCATTTTTTTTTTCTCAGTAAGATCTGAGTTTATAATATCTTTATACTACCTCAGTTTCTCAGGTATTTGAGGTTTGTTTCAGTGATGTATTTCAGATAAATAATAGATAAATATTAGTTCCAGCTTGTAGAGCAGAGGCGATGCCTCACCTGGGATCAGGTGTGATGAGTTGTGCCCCTGCCCGAGACCCACATATAGGCAAATGAAATCAGCTTACATGTACTTCTGCTGTTATACATCTTTAAACATGATATTGATCACCTCTGGACTCTTGGGATCGCATGTGCCTCTGTTAAAATCTCTTTGAAAGTAATTGCTCACTTATTTCTGTATACTCAGATGAGAAAACAAACTGAAGTCTGATTAATTCACTGTGCCAGGGTTTAAATAATTCACTGAATTTTAGAATGGCTTAGAACTTATAAACTGGCTGGAAAGAGACTTCTCAGTGAAACTTCAGCTGCAGGGAAGGTGTCACTAATTAATTTTGGAGGGCTGCTGAAGGAAAGATTAGGATAGTAATACTAAGCATTTTGGAGGAATGTTTTTTGACTCAGTGAGGATTGTTTCCTATAGCTCAACCTCAGGTAGGTTAGTGAGCCAGGTCAGGAGCATAAGTGCTCTGCATAGTTGTGGGGGAGAGCTGAGTACCTCTCATAGTTCAGAGGCATCTGAGGATCCCTGGGTAGGGACACTCTTCCTTTACACAGATGATTTACAGCATCAGGGCTCTCAGGCAGCAACGTTAGGGATGTAAAGGTGATGGTGTGTGTAGTCCAGAGACCATCATCTGATGTTTGGGTGTCCACTCTCCAGGCTGTGAATGGTTTAAGGGATGCTGTTGAAAAGGTAGTATAAGGCTCAAGACTGTCTATATATTGGTTTCATCTCAGCTATACAACTGCTGGGAAAAAACCTGCCATTATCAGTTTGCATCTCTTTCCCCAGTGCTTTGTGTTTCTAATGTGCCATTTATTTCATCTCCATTTTCCTTCTAAATTGCATACTCCCACTCCCCACATCTTCCCTTTAAAGACCACCCAGAGTATCAGTTCATTTCCAGTCTTAAAATTCTATGGCTTTATTCCAGTATCCTCTTTTTCCCAGAGCTGCTGCCCCTCTCCCTATGAGTTACTGCTCTTATTTCAGAGTGGTTGTACTTCTGGGGTAGGAAAATGTTGCTGAGACATGGAACTGCATTTACCTCTCCATTGAGTGCTGCAATTCAGTTTACAATGGAAAAGAAAAAGTAGGTTGCAGAGAACAAAAAGAATTAATAGAATTCAGTGGAACATGCTTCTTTTTCGTTTTTTGTTCTGTGAAGAACATTCAGTATTTTGAGATGGAGCTTTTCAGACATGGAGATATATAGTTGTGATCGATGAAACGAGGCTATCAATTTAGGTTGCAAGGTAACAAAAGATTTATCAATGCCAACAAGCAAAAACGGCCAGCCGGGTGACCGGAGGAAACCCCAGTTCCTTCCGCGTCCACGAAAAGGGGAACAGAAACAGCACCAGTTATACCCTCCGCGGTCACCTCCCCCCAAAGTCACGTCATCAGCTCATTGGTGGAGGCTTCGCGGGCTGCATCCTGCCTGGTTCCCTCCTCGCAGGCCAACTCCGGGTTGATTCCTCCCTTCACGGGCAATTGCCGTTACCGAGGGGTGTCCACCAATGATTTTAAAGTCACTAGTCTCTGTGAGGCCGTGGTCCCAGAAATTTCCATCGGGATGACGGTTGATCACCCGGGTTCCCTGTGGTCGACCCCTCCATATTGGTTCCTATTAATATGCTTGGAACAAACAGCTTCTAAATCATAAAGTGCCAAATCATCATTGCGTTGTGGTAATCATCCGCAGCTTACAGAACCCTATGGTTAGACATCGCACAACAACTTAACTTATGATTTTTAACTAAGCAGTCAACACAATATAACAACTTTATTAATTCTCCCATTTGAACAGCAAATTTCTTTAGATCACTTATCACAATCCCCCCTCCTAATTTCCTCATAAATTTGCTGGTCAAATTCAATTACTGCCTCCCTAGCTACTTCCAAGAGAGAGGCTTGATCTTCACTAGAAGATTTCCCGCTCATATCCTCGTGTTGTTGTTTTACTGTTAATAACTGCACGGTTTCAATTCTGCTTTTAACAAACTTCATAACCTTATTTAGAATACAAGGCCCAAAAATCAGTGATGCAAACAACATTATCACAGGTCCTGCTAGGGTTGAAATCAGGATTGTTAGCCAAGGGAACTGATTATGCCATCTATTTAACCAATTATATGATGTATCTTTTTCTCTTTTCCTTTGTATTATTCCCTCACGTAGTCTGGTCATAGATTCTTTAATGATTCCCGAATGATTGGCATAAAAACAACACTCTTCCCCTAGGACCACACATAAGCCTCCTTGCTGTAAGAACAGCAGGTCCAGCCCTCGCCTGTTTTGTAAAACTACTTCTGATAGAGAGTTAAGGGATGTCTCCAAATATGAAATTGATTTCTCTATCCTGTCCAAATCTTCATCTACTGCTGCCCTTAAGGCAGTCAGTCCGTGGCCATGTTGTACCAAGGATGCAATTCCAGTGCCTGTGGCTCCCAACCCTAAAATCATCGCTATGGTCACACTTATAGGTTCTCTCTTTTGTATTTTGTGCTTATCTATTTCCCAGGATTCTAAAACTGACTCCTCAGAGCAGTATAACATGTGAGGCAAAACTGTTATTTGAATACAAAATTCATTATTCTTTTCAAACACGGGTAGAGGCACACACAGAACTAGACCGGATTTGGAACATATCCACCACCCACCCTGATATGGTATAGCCCACTTATTGGTTCCTTTTCTTAGTTCATTTATTTTAGTACTGCATAATTCTTCACTACTTGGAGGAACATATCCAATACATGTCCCTTGCCCACTGACTTGTGACATTGTGAGACCTATATCTCTCTCTCCCCATCTGCATTGGCTTGGGTCGTCTTCTGCACTCAAGCTGAAAGTGTAATTCAGCCCTATCCCTTCATAAAAGGGAGGTCTCACATCATAGCATAACCAGCAAGATTCAGTCATGTCTGGGTCAGTGTAATTTATAGCTCGATAAGAGGCTTCTACCATATTTAGTAAGGTTTCAGTTTCTTCTTGTGTCACTCTTTCTTTCTCGAATGATTTATTAGGAGGAATTTGAACAACTTTAGATTCTTGTGGCACTAAATTAGCAGGGACTTCCTTTACCTTTTCTTTCTCTTTCTCTTGGAGGTTGTCTCGAGATGTTTTCATTTCTAAATTAGGTCCTAATGGCTGATAGTAAACAGTTAATGGCTGTTTCTTTATGGTTACATACGCTCCTGGATCTGCGGAAAGCCTGTCCAGCCTTACTCCCCATGTCCGTCCCGTCAACCATCCTCGGTCCTCGTGATTTAGGACCTGCACCTGTAGGTATTCACAATTGGAAGGACCATTGGGAAGTACAAGTCCTCCCAATTCAGGTGGCTTACAATGTGGGGGTCCCCACTGTGCTCTGAGATATTTGTCAGGTCTTTCAGGTCTCCAGGCAGATGCTATAGTTTCACAACCCCAATATCCGCAATGGTAATGCCCAGGATAATTACAGTATGACTTTCCCAGATTAGAAGTTGGACACCAGTAGGTGGCTCCCTTATTTACTGTAACAGAGGGTTTACCTCCCCCTTTACCACATTCTTGGGGTATACTTGCAATCAACAGATCACAAACAGTCACATTAAATTTAGGACCTGTGGCTGTTATTACCTTCTGAACAATCTCCGAACCCTTAGACCTGATTAGGGTCCATTCAAATGGCTGGTGGGCATTTCCCAGAGAACTTGTTAACACAATTGCAATAGTGATTATTAAATTTGGTCCCATTTTGTTTGAGTCTCTCCCTTTGCACTTTCGGTGGCTTTCCTTTTGAGTCACTTTTTCCCCACACTCTTTACCCCTCTGCCTCCCTTCATCTGTTCCTGTGCAGGGAACAACGAGGTCTCAAAGCTCTTCTTGGCAGCAGTGATATTCTTCAGGGGATAGACTCGGTTTATCTAATCTCTTTCCACTGATTCGGAATGAGACTCATCTACGTCCAGATTCTGGATTCTGTCAGTTAGTCCCAGCAGTTCAGTATGTCTCCTTCGATTTGGTTTGGCCAATTTCAGGAAAATCTAGTTCGGCACAACTCTATCAGTGCCCTGTTCCAATTGGTTTCGTAGATTTCCCAAGTCTCTGGGACTAACCACTCGCAACCACAAAACACTCCCAATATTTCTGCATTTGCCAATTACTCCCTTATAGATTCTGTAGATCTCGTCCTACACTTAATACAATAAGATTACCCCTTTATGGAAACACAACGCCACTTTTTGCCACACTTTTTACACTTACACACTACCCAACTGAAATGAGTAGACTCTGGATGTTTAATACAGGGTATTCCGTGTGGATTATATTCCTCTGGTATATTTGTCTCTACCTCACAACAAAAGGGTAAAACCATTTGGGTTCCAACTATCTTATACAGTCCTGAGCCTCCGGTTTGTTCAGGCAGTCTCTCTAGGCTCCAGGAGGCAAAGTTCACTTTCCTTAAAATTTGTCCTTGGGCTATCTGGAAGAAAGTATACAGACTAGGTCTTACGCTCTCTCCATCAGGATTCATCGGTTGTCTGTACTTTCCTGATCCTCATTTGCAGGTCTCCAGGATTTGATGTTACTTTCCACTCACAGTCTGTTACTAGTCCTTTTACTCTGGAAGCATGGGTCCACCCTCGCTCAGCCGTCCGAATCGCTGTATCTGTGGTAAGAAGAACGACAAAAGGCCCCTCCCACCGTGGAGTTAAAGATGTTTCCTTCCAGGTCTTAATCAGTACTTTATCACCTGGCTGGAATTTATGTATGCATATGTCTAGAGGCGGCCTCTGAGTTACAAGTCCCTTTTTCCTTAACTCTTGCCTCCTTTTCATCAGCTCAATAATATATTCTCAAAGGAGGGTGTCCTCAACCTTTGGGTTGTCTATGGGAGTCCCAAAATCATATGACATACCGTACATCATCTCGAACGGTGAGATACCTGTATCCATCTGGGGTTGAGTTCTGATATACAGTAATGCCAGAGGAAGACACTTGACCCATTTCATTTTTGTTTCCAGCATCAATTTTGTCAAATGCTTTTTAATCTCGCCATTCATTCTCTCTATTCTTCCCGAGCTTTGTGGATGCCATGGGGTATGATATTCCCATTTAGTCCCTAGTAATTCTGTTACTTCTTTAATTACCTTTGAAGGAAAATGGGTCCCTCTGTCTGAGTCTGTTATATTAACTACCCCATACCTAGGTATGATTTCTTCCAGTAAAATCTTAGATACTACTTTGGCAGTGCATCTTGCAGTGGGAAAGGCTTCTACAAAGTGTGTCAGATGATCCACTAACACCAATAAATACTGGTACCTTCCTACCTTCGGTAACTCAGTAAAGTCAGCTTGGATTTTCTCAAATGGTCTTTTTGCCAGTTCCCTACCTCCTTTAATCTTCTCTCTCAATTGTCCCCTATTCACCTTCTTACACGTCAAGTACCCCTCTAGGACCTTCTTTGCTATATCATGTACTCCAACACATACATATCTGTTTCCAAAATGGTCTACCAGGGCCTGGGTGCTCCAGTGTGTTTGCTTGTGCAACCTTCTCATTATCTTACGAGCAAGGCCTTTAGGGATCAGCTCCCGTCCATCTGACAACAGCCATTTTCCCTGCTCCTCTCTTGCACTGACTTGCAATAGCTTTTCTTTTTCCCGATTACTAAAGCACTTGGGAACCTGTTCGTTTTCTGATTCCTGTTCATTCACTACCAGTAAGGCTGCTCTTTTTGCCTCCGCATCAGCTAAATTATTCCCTCTTGCTGTAGCCTTTAATCCTTTTTGATGACCTTGTACATGCACCACTGCAGTCTGTGCTGGACCTCTCAAAGCTTTTAGGATTTCTCTAATTAGGCCCTCATGCACTAGCCCCCTACCTTTCGCATTAATCAGTCCACGTTCCTCCCATATTTTCCCAAAAGTATGAACTACTCCAAAAGCATATTTTGAATCTGTATATATAGTTCCAGCCTTACCATTCAACAGCTGTAAGGATCTCAACAAAGCATACAGCTCACAAACTTGGGCAGACCAAGTGTTAGACAAAGATCCTGATTCCCTGACTTGGAAAGTGTTTCCATCCACTATGACATAACCGGACTTTCTGCTCCCATCCACAACTCTGGATGACCCATCAGTGTAAAGTTTTTCGCCTGTAGCTAACTCTTCTTCTTCCAAATCTTCCCTAATCTTAGTCTGGAGGCTGATGACTTGTATACAGTCATGTCCTTCAGGTTCTCCATATAGGATCTGAGCTGGATTTTGCAAGTGGGTTACTTCTAGCTCCAGCTTAGAAGTATTCAATAGAATACTCTCGTATTTCAGCAATCGGCTATCAGTCAGCCACTTCTCTGCCCTTTTCTTCAACACTCCCCTGATATCATGTGGAGTATACACCTTTAATTCTCCTCCAAAAGTGATTTTAACTGCCTCCTCCACCAATAATGCAGTAGCTACGATTGCTTGTAAGCAGGTGGGCCATCCTCTACTGACTGGGTCTAGGATTTTTGAGTAATAGCCCACAGGTTTCTTATGCTCAGCCCACTTTTGAATCAGCACTCCATACGCTGTTCCACTTTCAACGTTCACAAATAAATAAAAAGGCTTCCTAGTGTCGGGAAGACTGAGCACAGGAGCATTTATCAGATCTTCCTTTAACTTCTCTAATTTTTCTTCATCCTCTTCGCTCCACTTTACCAATCCATCTCTGACTAATTTTTCATAAAGAAACTTTACTTTATTACTGTAATTCTCTATCCATTGTCTGCAGTACCCCAAAAGACCTAAGATTTGCCTGATCTGCCTTTTATTCCTAGGCGCATGCGCAGATAAAATTCCGTTTACTCTATCAGGGTCTAATCCCTTACACCCTTTACTGAGCCAGTGTCCTAGGTATTTCACTTTCTTTTCTGTGAATGGTAGTTTGGACTTGGACACTTTCAGACCCTTTTCACCCAAGAAATTCAGTAGT
The DNA here is from genome assembly GCF_009829145.1 of Chiroxiphia lanceolata. Classification (NCBI taxonomy): domain Eukaryota; kingdom Metazoa; phylum Chordata; class Aves; order Passeriformes; family Pipridae; genus Chiroxiphia; species Chiroxiphia lanceolata. The sequence continues at coordinate 38,574,745 of NC_045671.1, forward strand.
CTGATACTTTTGTCCCTTACAGTTTCAACATCTTTCCCTGCTATCAATAGGTCATCAACATATTGCACTAAAACTGCCCCTTCACAAGGTTTAAAAGACTCTAATAGCTGTTCTAAAGCCTGTCCAAACAGGTTCGGTGACTCAGTAAACCCTTGAGGTAAAACTGTCCATCTTAGTTGCTGCTTTCTATGAGTGTCTGGATTTTCCCACTCAAAGGCAAAGAAATTCCTGCTTTCCACCTGTAGGGGGCAGGCCCAAAATGCATCTTTCAGGTCTATGACGCTATACCATTGGTGTTCTGGGGAAACTTGACTTAACAGGGTGTATGGATTAGCTACCACTGGGAACCTTGTAACTGTTCATTTATTTATCTCCCTTAGGTCTTGTACCAATCGGTAAGTCCCATCTGGCTTTTTCACAGGTAAAATAGGTGTATTATGGGGAGACATACAAGGTTCCAGCAATCCCTTTGCTAATAATCTTTCTATAATATGTTTAAGGACAACTTTTCCTTCGTTAGGGATTGGATATTGTTTCACCCTGATAGGTTTTTCTGGATCTTTTATAGATATTTCAAAAGGTTTAATGTCCAATTTTCCTACTGTCTCTGGGGTATACCACACCTCTGGATTGATCTTTGTTTCATCTTCTGCTGTTAGTGCATAAATTTTTACTTTTAGCTCCTGTTCAGACACCTCTAAATTAATCCCCAGTTTTATCATTAAATCTCTCCCCAACAGATTGTATTCTGCCTCTGGGACTAATAAAAAGGTTCCCAAGGCAAACTTGTGGGAAGCGTCTATTTCAACATTTTTAATTATAGGAACTTTGAAAGGTTCCCCTTTTGCTCCAATTACTTGAGCTTTATCTGCTGAGATTACACAGCCTTGGGGGAGTTGTTGTAAGGTAGATCGTTCTGCCCCCAAATCCACAAGGAATTCGACAACTTGTTGCTGAGGACCCACTTTTAATTTTATCAAGGGCTCTGTGCTTGTTCAGGTCCCCAGCAAATAGAGCCCCTGACTCCCTCAGTCTTCTAAAAAGACTTGTTCCTCCTGCAACCGCTTCTTGCAATTCCTCCTTATATGTCCCTTCTGACCACAATGATGGCATTCAGTCCTTCTTAGGTTCGCTGTTCTATATTTTTGTGGCTGCTCACTATCCTCAGATCTAAAGGACTCTCTTCTAGTTTGTTCTCTACTGTTTTTCTGCTCTCCCTTGATAGCTGCTACTAGAATTTTTGTTTGCTTTCTCTGAATATCTTCCTTTCTCTTTTGTTTCTCTTCCTCTTTCACCTCTTCCCTTCTCACATACACTTCCTGAGCCTCTCTCAGTAGCAGATCTAAACCCTTTGCTTGCCAATCTCTGTTCTTTTCTAATTTCCTTCTAATATCCTCCCACGATCCCTGTACAAATCTCAGCTTCAGCACTGCTTGTCCCATAACATCGTCTTCGGGATCCATGCCTGAGTACAACTGGAAGCTCTTTCTCAGTCTCTCCAGCCAATCTGTGGGAGATTCATCCTTCTTCTGGTATTCCTTAAATGCTCGATCTGTATTTTGTCCCCTAGGGACAGATTCTCTTATGCCCTGCACTATTATACTTCTCAGGTCATCCATCTGAGCCCTATTGGCTGCCCTCTGATTGTCCCAGTTGGGCTTCTCAACCGGCCACTTTGTATCAGCAGCTGGTTCTTGCTGATGCCTTCTGTCCCAGTTTCTCATTCCGGCTGCTCTAATCATCCCGCTTTCCTCCACAGTGAATAAAATTCCTAAAATAACCTGCATTTCCTCCCAGGTGTAGATATTGGGCCCTAGGAATTGATTGAATCTTTCGGAAACCCCTATAGAGTCTTCTAACAGGTTTCCCATTTCCTTTTTAAAGGCCCGTACATCTCCGGAACTTAAAGGCACGGACACAAACCCTATCCCGCCTTGCCTGCCTGTCAAGGCTGTCTCTTGGAGGGGGTATAATTGAGAGTGAGGAAGGGGACCTTTAAAATCCTCAGGCTCATTTGAACTTAAAACCGTCTCAATAGGCTTCTCTGTTGGTGTATGTATAGGGGTAGGAGATAAGATGGCGGCTCCCCGTCCCTGTGCAGGTAAGATGGCGGCCTCTTGCCCTTGAGCAGGTAAGATGGTGGACTCCCGCCCTTGAGCAGGTAAGATGGCGGATTCTCGCCCTTGAGCAGGTAAGATGGCGGACTCTCACCCTTGAGCAGGTAAGATGGTGGATTCCCGCTCTTGAGAAGGTAAGATGGTGGATTCTCGCCCTAACTCCACCGGGGCACTTGGTGTGGTTGTGCTCCCTCCATTACAAGGGGAATATAAGGTGGAGGGGAGCTCCAGGACTCTGGGTTCTCACTAGAGTCTACCTGCTTTCTCTTTTTCTTAAAGGGAATAAGTGAGTATTCGTACTTGCTCCCAACCATATAACAGCGTACTGGCTCTCCTCTGGACAAAAAGGTCTTTTATCACTAACATACCAATTTAGAAGTTCACAGACCCAATTCTCAAAGGTACCGTATGTTGGCCAGTAAACACCTTCTCTTATTTTTCTACATCCCCACACTTCAATACAATAATGTACCATTTTCTCCCTAGATCTCTGGAAAGTGCAGGGGTAGCTACTCCAGTTTCTCAATAGTATACCTAAGGGGCTATCTGGTGGAATCCCCAGCAGCCTAGCCTCAAAGCCGCTTATTACCAATTTCCTTTCCTCTAGAGAATTATTTCTAATCTCTCTCAGAGGTTCCTCTTTTTCATTATTTCTAACCTCACTCAGAGGTTCCTCTTTTTCTTTGGTAGATACTTCCCTAATAAGGTTCCTTTCGCTCTGAGAGCTGCAGCTACCTAGCGCAGACTGTCTTTCTCTCAGAGGGTACCGCTTCGAGTTTCTATACTTACTCCTGAGCCCTTCTCTCAGGAGCCTTCCTCCACTGCTGGAGGGACCACCTGGCTGCTCTACCGTACAGCCACCCATGGGAGGGGAAGCCTTGCTCTTCCCCGAACCCATCTTCTGGGGTGCCTTCTTTCACACACACAAACACTCAGATCACAAACGCTTCCCCCTGTTCGTGGCCTGCTCCCTCGCGGGATACAGGAACCGCACTACTGAGGGGTCCTCACTCGCTTCGTTCTCAGAGAACGTCTCACACAGGCACACCCCAGGACCCCCTCCCCACCGCCGGAGGGGCACCACTCACCTCTCCCTGGATGAGTCTTCGCTCTTCTGGCAGCACCCCGCAGGAGCGCTGGACAACCAGACAACCCCAACCAGACAACCACCGCAGCTGCCTTCGCCCTGAATCAGCTGCCGGCCCGCAAACCGAGCCTACCAATTACCTGTCCAAGCTCCTCCCTGAGCTGGACGTTGTCTGGACCCACATGCAGAGATTACAGAGGTCTGCAGAAAACCCTTCTTTTTGCTTGAATGGCCTTAATAAATAGGTCGGTATGAAGAGGCTGAACAATAGGATCTCTCCAGGGCCATCCAAAAAGGGATGGGGGCGCCCTCCCCAGAAAGTGGTCCTACCACTCAGGGGTCTTCATCCGAGTCACGGCACCAATTGTGATCGATGAAACGAGGCTATCAATTTAGGTTGCAAGGTAACAAAAGATTTATCAATGCCAACAAGCAAAAATGGCCAGCCAGGTGACCGGAGGAAACCCCAGTTCCTGCTGCGTCCACGAAAAGGGGAACAGAAACAGCACCAGTTATACCCTCCGCGGTCACCTCCCCCCAAAGTCACGTCATCAGCTCATTGGTGGAGGCTTCGCGGGCTGCATCCTGCCTGGTTCCCTCCTCGCGGGCCAACTCCTACCCCAGTAGCTACCCCGGGTTGGTTCCTCCCTTCGCGGGCAATTGCCGTTACCGAGGGGTGTCCACCAATGATTTTAAAGTCACTAGTCTCTGTGAGGCCGTGGTCCCGGAAATTTCCATCGGGATGACGGTTGATCACCCGGGTTCCCTGTGGTCGACCCCTCCATATTGGTTCCTATTAATATGCTTGGAACAAACAGCTTCTAAATCATAAAGTGCCAAATCATCATTGCGTTGTGTTAATCATCCGCAGCTTACAGAACCCTGTGGTTAGACATCGCACAACAACTTAACTTATGATTTTTAACTAAGCAGTCAACACAATATAACAACTTTATTAATTCTCCCATTTGAACAGCAAATTTCTTTAGATCACTTATCACATAGTGAAGAATTAGACGTTCCATTAGTAGACTTGTAGACAAATTTGCAGCTAAGGTGGAATTTCCTTATCCAATTTGCTAATATATTCTTTTGTAACTGATCAAAAGTAAGGAAGTCATTAGAAATGCTTAATGTCAATAATTAATTTTTATAATTTGAGAGTTTTTTTCACAAAAATTTACATCATAGGTGACCCTCCTGCAGGCTTTAGTTGCAGTAAATTAGAATTAGTTACAATAAATTAGAATTAATATATTTTCTTTTTTTGCAGACCAGTTGTGCAAGATAATCGGCAAGAAATAATTATAAAAAATGGGAGGCACCCTGTAATTGATGTACTCCTGGGAGAACAGGATCAGTATGTTCCAAATACCACTAACCTTTCCGTAAGTACCAAGATACTTCAAAATCATTCAAGGGAAGGAGTCTGGGATCAGCTTCTTGGCCAGGAAATTAAAATAAGTAATTTAATCATAAAACTGTCTGCTTGGTTGCATTTCAGAGAGATATTGCTAGATGTGACCACATCTTTTTTGTCCCTTTTCTGATATCTGGCAGTCAGACACTCTTTTTAAAACCTTGTTCAACCTTAATGGCATAAGTAAAAGAAAGGTTATCTCAGTATTAGGAAAATATGTTTTAAATGGTTATTTTTGAAAAACAAATGGATAATTATGGAGTTTTTAATGGTGTAATCAGAAGGAGTCTTAATTTTGTCAAAATCTTTTCTCAAAATTGTGGAGTGTTTTAATATGCAAAATAGATGTGACAGGCTCAGTTTTGCACCTTGATTCTAAGATTGCTCCTGTATTTTTTTAGGCATTTCTCTACTAAGTGTTTTCCTTTCTTTCTGAAATTGTTAATGTGATGCAGACTTCTTTTTCCTGATAAACTCTGTCCTTTAAATTACCTGTCTATTTGAGGTTTTTCATTAAATATTTACCTGTCTATATATTTTTTTAAATATTGTCTCTTCTTAATGAATATTAAAGATATCCTTGCAACTTAACGCTGAGCTCTCTCTGCCTTTTTATGTAGTAAATACGGAAAAGGTATGAAACAGCTGTCAGTGTGGAACATTTCTGTGATAAACAGCATTCAAATTTGTATGTATTTCTTGGGAAATATTTTTAAATGCTGTTCTATACTGAACAATGATACAGATATTTTGCAATACTGCAGGGAATGTTTTCAAAAGTATTTGTCAACTCCAAACAAGCAACAGATGGCACTTAAAAAAAAATTCAGCATTTCATTCAGTAATCATCATCCACTTTTCCCTGTTTAGCCCCATTCTTTTGTTGGCTTTCTAAATACTGAATATTACAAAATTAAGTGATCATAGCAGAATCACTTTTGCCTCTACTGTTGAGTTTTCTCTTTCTTGAGAGAAGAGGTGGGTGGGAACTAGTGTGGTAAAATGTCTCTAGTTTTCAACTGATGTGTTTGAATCAGCAGGAAAATACATCTCCTGTCATGCTTTCAGATGAAATATTGTCAAATATCTAACTTGAGGAAAAGCTCTCTTGCAGTGCCCTGAAATAAACATATTATTTTTCCATTCCCCTTCTCCTCCACAAATGTTCATGGATTGTTTTAGAACTTTTAACTTCGGCCATGGATTCCAATAAGATGGTGGCTTATGACTGTGTGCATTTTTAAGGGCAGATATTGTTGCGTTCCAGATTAAGCTATGAACTGCCCAGTGCAGTTACATTTTTATTTAAGACTTCTTAAAAGCCTTTTGGTTCATTATAACCTCTAATTAGCATCCGGAGAAAGAGTCACCCACTCTTATCTGAGAGAAATTCTTTTTAATTTAGTGAGAAAAATAAGATATTTTGGCAAAAAGTTTTTACAGGAGTAAAATACAACCAAGAAAAAAACATTTCACTAAAACATTCAGCACAAAGACCCATTACACAGGAAACACCCACTAAAAACTATCCATATACCAGCTTTAGTAAAACACAGTTCATTGGTTTTAATTCACTTACCAGAGAAGGAAAAGAGCAACAGGAGAAAACAGATTAAAAGGGTAAAGAAAGAGAGAAGGAGAGAAAGGAGAGGAGAACAGTTACCGACAAGATTTGATGATTCACATGGTACCAGCTGGAGGGGGAGAAGAGAGAGACAGGGAGACCACATGGAATCCCATGTATTTCTGGAGTTCAGTTTTTCCCTCCCAGGAATGTTATCCCACCAGCACTTTCCAGTCTCGGGTGAGTTGTGCTGTAGCCAGTCCCAGGCTGCAGGGGTGTGGTGTGGGCGAGCTGCCAGGCAGCTCTGCCTTGACTGACAGCCCGACTGACAAGGCTGCAGGGCCTTCAGCTGCGCCACGTGCTCTGCGTGGGCTGCAGGCCTTGCCTTCAGCTCTGGCCTGTGCAGGCCTTACCATGGACCTGCAGGTCCAGGGCCAGCCCTTCCCCACAGGCACACACACACGCTCACAGTGAGTTGGTTCTGACCCATATCAATAATTCACTGAGATTCGTATCCAGTATCTCACAGATGTGTTCTCTGCTCTGATGTAACAGTAGATGTTCTTTCTGAAAACCACAGGATTTGCAAACCAGCCACCAGTGTCACAGCATGGTTGGAGGGAGCCTGGGCAGATTGTGGATTTTAACAGATGAACTCGTGAACTCATTCTGGTTTTAAATTGTGTTGGTTTGAGCCCTGACAAAGTTTTAGTAGCAGCATTAGAACTATAGCCTGGAGACTAGAATGTTATGCATTTTGTTCTCATACAGTCATGTGCATTTTATTACATTCATCCTTTATTCCCAATAGTGGCATTTGGCATTTTCTGAGTTTTGACTGTATTACGACTTCCGTATGGATGAGGTTTGCTTTGCAAAAGCTGAGCAGCTTTTTACATATAATAAATTCTGATTGCCTGTATCTTCTGTACTATGACATAAGTGACAGTCCTATCTGAATTTTATGTGTGTCTCTATAAACAGAATGAAAGCCCCATCAAAAGTCAGATCTGTAAAGATCTTGAGACTTTTTCCATGGAGAGTTTTTTGGTTGTTGTTTTCACAGTACCTGATCAGTTCCAAGTTTCCCAAGCAGTGTGACTAACACAGCTTGTCCTGCCCTCTATGCCTCTCCCTTGGGGCAGTAGAGTGTGCTGACTTTTGTGTAGTTCATCAGTTGCTGCATTTCTTTGGATGCACCCAGGGGAAAGGAAAAGAGTGCCTGTGTGATGTCCTTGCATAACTTAATTTCCTAGTCTGGATTTGGGCTGTGAGAAAGCTTTATAGATTCATTGATGAGTTTTAATTTTGTATGAGCAATTGTCTGGCACTGGAGTAGGCAGTCTTACAGCTGAGATGCGTTCTTACAGCTGAGATGAGTTCTTGCATCTGATTTAACTTTCTATGTGGTTTCAGTGGTCAGATACACTTACTGACTGGAGATTGGGTAGAGTCTGCTCACTGTATTTGTGTTGCAGTCAAGAACTGCCAAACTCAGCAATGTCTTCATTTCTTGTTGTAGCCAGTCTGAGTGTACTTATGTCATACCAAGGCAGGCAATTATGAGTGTAAAATCCAGGTCAGGTCTTTGTCTGTCAGATCTCCCCATTTGGCAATGAGGACTCCAGCTGGAGAGGAGTCCAGATCACAGCCAAATTAGGACAGCTCTGGCTATGCTGAGAGCTCATGAGTTTCTGCTTTTCTCCAAAGAAAATTGCACAGAATCTCAGAATCCCAGAATGGTTTGGGTTGGAAGGGACCTCAAAGCTCATCCAGTTCCACCCCTGCCATGGGCAGGGACACCTTACACTATCCCAAGTTGCTCCAAGCCCCATCCTACCTGGCCTTGGACACTTTCAGGGATGGGGCAGCCACAGCTTCTCTGGGCAACCTGTGTGGGGCCTCACCACCCTCACAAGGAATAAATTCCTTCCCAATATCCCATCCAACACTGTCCTCTGTCAGTTTGAAGTCATTCCCCCTTGTCCTGTCACTGCAGACCCTTCTAAATAGTCTCCATCTTTTCTATCAGCTCCCTTGAGGTCCTGCAAGGCCACAGTTAGGTCACCCTGGAGCCTTCTCTTCTCCAGTCTGAACAATCCCAATTCTCTCAGCCTTTCCTCACAGCAGAGCTGCTTCATCCCTCTGATCATCTTGGTGCCTCCTCTGGACTCACTCCAGCAGCTCCATGGCCTTCCTGTGCTGGGGACCAAGTTCTTGGATACTTTCTTAGCTCCTTGATGGAGAAGAGGAAGGCTCCCCCTCACTGTGTCCATTTTGCTCAAGAGCAATCAAAGTTGATTTTGATGCATCTGGGACTTCATAATATCTGGAAAAGCAAATGTGATGAATAGGAAGTTTAGACCTGCAGACTTCTCCTATATCCTTCTAAGCAGATGCACACACCAGACTTTCTTATGGAAGCACCACATGCAGGAAAAAATATTTGACTTCTCTTTTGTGTTTCCAGGGAGATGGTGAAAGGGTCATGATAATAACTGGGCCTAACATGGGAGGAAAGAGCTCCTACATAAAGCAAGTGGCCTTGATCACAGTCATGGCACAGGTCGGTTCTTATGTTCCTGCAGAGGAAGCGACAATTGGAATCGTGGATGGTATTTTTACCAGGTAATCTTTCAAAACTTGCTGTATGTATATAGAAAGGTTGCTGTGGCAGGGGTGTGTGTGTGTATCTGTATATCAAAGTGTAATTTCATTTTTCGTTTAGAACTCCAGAATTTATACCTGAAGTTTCTCTTTTCATTTTAAAGGCATGTATTCATTGTTCAGTTTTGACTCTGATTTTCTGGAAAGCTAATGGTATTTGTATTGTAATCTTTGAATCTTTGAAGGATAACAATTTTAATGTATATGTCTTGATTAAGATCCAGATACCTAAATCATCTACCTGAATGGACATCTCAGCCAAATGTATTCTGCTGGGTGGCAGCCAAATGGTGTTTCCCCTAAAACGAATGTTGTCACCTCTGAAAGTCCTGTCACAGTTTTTGCTGTCAAGTTCAGTTGTATACATTGACAGTATTTAAGACTGAGAATAATGGCAGTTTATTTCACTCAGTCTCATTTTTGAGGCAGTGCTGAGTAATTTGTAAAGATTATCAGTACAGTCAAAAGTCTGTATTTTATAATCTAATATTACTAAGGTTTATCCCTCCGATTTTCCCACTTTTTCTTTAATAATTTTTTTTAATGAGCAAAAATTCTGTGTTACTGATGATATTTGAGATGGATTTATATCTATGGTTATAAGTTTCACAGCAGTCATGTAATCTGTGCTAGAATTTCGTGAAATTCTAGTTCTGTGATGGCAGTAAGCATTCCAGAGTTAACTTTTAATGAGAACCTGAAATAGTTCTCACCTGGGATTGCTTCATCATATAAAGTGAAGTGAAGTGTTCTTACTGTTCATTGTGTAATGACAAAAATGAATGAAATTGCACCTTGATGCAGTTCAGAGCTAAGCAAATTAGAAAACATTTGTATCGTCTTTCCAAAATTCATTGGAGACAAGAATTCAAAATGGTTCACTTCTTTCCCTGCCCTGTGTTGAAAGAAATTAACTGGTTGGTTGAATGAGCATTTTCTCAAGGGGACACAGAGACACACAGGACCTGATTTGCTTTACAGAACAAACATTAAAATGTCACTAACAATTTGAAGATGATTTTTTTCTTCCTCTGTGTTTTGTAGCTGAACTTCTCTTGGGTTCACACTGACTGAATTTCTAATCATGCAAGTCTGCTACTCTAAACCTGAGTATCTGCTTTCCTCTACTTTTCTTAGACTGTCATTGTAACAGGATGATTTCTGCACAAAACATTAAGTGTGACAGAGTCATTGGGAGAGATATTTTGTTTTGTGCCTGCTTGAAAGAGAACAACTTGGGGTTGTATCTGAGTTCCACCTGTTCCCCAGTGTATTTCCCTGATTCCACACCAAGTATTTTTTGCAACTTTTCTGTTAAAGTAGTGTGGTCGAAGGTAAAAGTTATGCTTTCAGATTTCAAGCCAAGCAGACCATTTAATTTGTAACCCACTCACACTCTAAAACAACGGATTGATTTTTTTTTCCTCCCTGTCTATATTAGTTTTGGAAGCTCAGCTGGATATGCCACTCTTCATTTAATGTGAAATGTGTCAAACACCAGATGAATATATGGAAGAATGACTGAAATTCATGTAATTGCACTGGCAATTAAGAGTAAACTAATTGGCTCAATATTAATCAAGAAGAAATTGAAAATACATTATTAAGATAGAAGTAGTTATGCATTAGTTGAAAGGTAGCAGGAAGCAAAAGGGAGAAGGAGTAGCTTACCAGATGTACAAAGACTACAGGAAGTAGACATCTCTGGTTTTGTTTGTTTGGGGCTTTTTTGGGGGTTGGTTTTGTTTTTTTCAGGGTCCTGGAAAGGCCTTAAAGTATGGAACTCTGTCAGGCCAGGTTAATGTGGTGTTGCATTCAGGATATTTCTCAGCCCTAGGAAGTTATCCTTGAAACAGTTTTTAATGCCTGCTTTGAGAAAAGAATCAACAAATGAGCTGCCACACGTTGTTTCTTACCTTGAGGTTTAATGCTCTTTTCTAAAGTTTCAGCTTTTGCCCTGGACTCTCTGCTGGTAGGGAATGACCTGGAAGAGATCAGAAACTTTCTCTCAACTCACACCCAATTTTGCTTTTTTTTGTTTTCATCTTCCGTGTTTTGTTTTGGAGATTGGCTTTGCTTGTTTTTTTTTTCTCTTATTAGTTGTTTTGATTTTATTTTTTTTAAGAACACAATGACAGCTATACGGACCTCCTTTCTGCACTGCCACTCCAGCCCAAAAGGGTCTTGCTGAAAAATATTCTTATTTCTTTTTTTTTTTCTTTTTTTTTTGTTGTTAATAGCTTTGATATATTTTTAATACTTTAAAAACTTTGCATAAGAAGATTTACAAGTTAGTTCTGTCACTGCTGTGATGAGTTGTTTGTGGGGGCTGTTCTTAGTGTCACACCCCTGAGATGCTGTGAGGATGCTGTACAGGCTGCCTCTGCATCAAGGGGTTCTGTGCATCAGGAGCACCAACAGTTCTGCTTGATAGATCTGATAGATCTGAATATTGGTGCTTTATACTGCAGCCACTTTTTTTGTTCATAGGCTGCATCTTCAAACTGTGGATTTATATAGATTTAAGAGATTTGTGTCTCTAGGATTTGTGAGTTGTGTTCCAAAAGGGTTTCCATGGAAATTGAAAGGCTGCCACTATGGTTATTCCTTCTGATATACTGTATTTGTGTATGGTATCTTCCCTAAATTGACATTTTTAAAGATACGAAAGGAGTTGCTTACAGGTGGAACGAAAGTAGGAGTGATCCAGCTTCATTATTAGTGTATAGACACAAGACTAAGGCTGGTCCAGACATTTGTAATATGGAGGGAGTACACAGTATTTTGAGGAGGTTTGCTGCTTAATATTTGCTTCTTTTTTTTTTTCCCTTCTCCAATCAGGTTAATGTTTTCTTGCCACCTTTCCTTAAAGAATTTAACTTAATCAGTGTCATTTTATTTAAAAAATTTAGAATGGTTTTGTAAAGGTCAGCACCTGATATATATTGATTTGAGTATTTAGTTCTCTGATGTTTGAAAATTCCCATCCAAGTTTCTCCTTGCAGCAAATCTTAAAGCAGTTTTTGCTTTAAATTAACCTTCAGGTTTTTTTAGTTCTAATGTAGTTATTCAGACATTGAAATTAAAATGTTGTTTCTCTGCATGTTTGAGTAGAAAGACAAAGCAGGGGTGGACAGGCAAATATGGAGGAATTAATTAAAGGAATTTTGTTGGCCCAGTCATGCCCTCAGAAACGGTGATGTTTAGCTGCTGAAGAAAGCTGACCTTTAAAGAGGTCCCACTTCCAATCTATTATTGATGGAATTTCTCATAGCCAGAAGACTTCAACCTAATTCCTGTAGGTCAGCAGTAGCTCCTCATGAGAGTCAATTTTCAAAATTGAGAGAGAATGCTATAGCACTTTGAAGGCAAAACATGTTCAAATATACAGGCTAATTTAATAATTCAAATTATCAAATGCCTTGATTTCAAAATTTTGAGATCAATTTTTTTGAAATCACAAGCTACTGTAAGAAAGAATACTGCAAAGGACAGGAACTCTTGCCAACACTACATGATGCTACAGGGACAAAGAATTTCCTCTTACAGCACTTACCTGCCTGGCTTTCTCTTCTTGTGTTGAAATAAAAGCTATTTCACTTATTTCAGTGATCAGATGTGAGAAGGCACAGTCACACTACAGTGACCCACGTCTTGCAGTGAGGTTTTATCCCATCAGCCAGGCTGGGAATGCTTTTAAAGCTGCAGGTTCAGTTATCTACACTAATACAGTGCCCTGTGCTTCAAGTACCTTTCAAAACTGCCCCTTGCAAGTGATCTGCCACATGCTTAAACATTAAAGGAATGAACAGAGGAATCAGTAAGATGCATATAGATTATTCTCTCGTGCACTTTATCTCTCCTTGCTGTTTGCAGACTCTCAGCATGACTTGAATTCTCATGGTATCAAACACAGTTTGAATTGTCTGCGAAGGTAAATTAGGAAGACAGAGGGGTGCAGGAGGGTGGCAGTACAGGTTAACAGGTGAGGGTAGTGGGTTGCCTAGGTGAGCAACAGTTCAGTGTTCCCACTCTACCTGACACATGCAGCTGCCTGCACTTTGAGGCCGTTGTCTGAGTATAGTCCCTGCACCTCACGTGATCTGCATTTAGGTGTACAAAATTTTGTCCTACATTTTCTCCTTGTAACAGATGATCTAAAGCTATTTTTAACATGGAAGGTACTCCTCATTGCTGAGTGTGCTGGTTTAAAGGTAAACCAGCAGGGGAAATGAATTCAACTCAAAAGAGAGATTATAAGTCAGAATAACAATTTAAGAAAATAATACAATAAGTACAATTATACAGACAAACAATTGGTTTTAACCCACAAAACCCAAATATATAACCCAGCACCCTGGGGCATGAACAGAGTGGTGTTCTTTGGGCCCCCTGAGTCCAAAGGAAAAGGAGAGGGGAAAAACCTGTTGGTGAGAGTGCTGTTCCAGTCTGGTCAAGGGTGGTGATTGCAGTCCGGTCGAGAGTGATGGTTGCAGTCTGGTTGAAGAGTGGTGGTTGCACTCCAGTCAAGAGTGGTGGTCTCAGTCTGGTTGAGAGCAGTGGTCTGCAGTCTTCCTCTGGATCCCATGAGTGGTAAAAAAGGTCCCAAGACTCCAAGATTATATATCCTCCAGTTCAGGCAGTACCCTCAGTACCTCCCTCAGAGCGGGAAGGGGGGGGGGTGGGGGGAGGGTGGTGGTGGGGGTGGTGTTCCTTAATCGGTGTGAGGACAAGAGCAACTCCTATCTCACAGGCCTCTTAGCACCAAGTTATACCCTGAGGAGTCAGGCTCTATGTGCAGATGCTGTGAATGGTTCATTGATAACAGTTTCTGGGAAATGGCATGGAAGGCTATAGAATACATAGTTTTGGGTTATACCCATCCAGTGATGAACTGGTCTCAGCTGTCCTAACTAGGACACTGAGTCTGTAGTTAGGAGATATAATTTTCTTCAAATTCTACTCTATATCTGAAAATGTTGTGAAAACAGATGGTGATTGCTCACCTTGGCTAGGGAGGGACAGTTTTGTTATTCTAGCTTGTATTACATGTCTATATGCAAAGTCTTTCAGATAGACACAGCCATGGGTGGGATGCTGAATCTTCTCTGTTACAGATTTCAAGCTACAGAGCTGTTTTGGTATTTTTGTTGTCCTTGTATAATGATTTTGAAGATGTGTAATATGAAACTAAAACTTAAACCACAAAAATCTTTGGGCAGCTGACCACCGAAATAATGGAGGACTTTCATTCCCCTCACCTGGCCTTAGTTGGGTCATGTTATTTCCAGCAACCAAGATTCAGTTCCAGCCATGTACCTTGCCAAGGAGTGGCAACTCTGAGTTGATCAATGGATTCAGTAAAGGGAGGGGATTTTGATCACTGAAAGAGATAACAGAACTACTGAGAGATTTGCCAAGTTAAGATCCTGTTGAAAATTGTTTTTGGGGACCTACTCATGTGAGTAGCTCTGGTCTCTGCTTTGCGTGACCAGGGACAGGACACGAAGGTGGATGGAGCTGTGTCAGGGGAGGGTTTGGTTGGATTCCAGGAAAAGGTTTCTTCCCTCAGAGAGTGGTCGGGCACTGAACAGGCTCTCCAGGGCAGTGGTCACAGCACCAAGGCTGCGGGAGCTCAAGAAGTGTTTGGACCTCAGCTAATTCTTCTTTCTCTTTTAAAAAAACAAAATAAGTGCAAGGAAAACATGCTCCTGCTGTGTTCTCTGTTTTTTGGACAAAAGTACCCATGCATGTTTTTAACATGTGATGCATTCCAGTTTAAAGAAGAAATGGTATTATTTATACATATGCCTGGCTTAGCATGGTGGCACTGGTGAGATTGTCTGTTTGTCTTCAGGAAGCTGCTTTAATGGCAAAGACATTTCATCACAGAGTCCCTCTAAGAGGGTAACTTGGTGCTACTCTGCCAGCTAGGGCTATACTTCCCTTGCTCTGCCACTGCTCAGGTGGGATCTTCAACTGATCCTGAAACCCACAAAGACAAGACGTGTCCCATTGCACTGAAATCTGTGAGCATTGTACACTCATGGGAGAGAGCATGATGTTATATCAAAAAACATCAGTATTTGAGTGCCTGCTTGAGTGATGTACCTGACACTCCTTATCTCCGTCATCCCGGGAGCAGAAGGACCCACGTCAGTCACATGCAATTGGACCCACAAAGATGGAAGAGGAAAGGGCATTTATGTATCCCAAAGTGACATCTCTCGTATATAGACGGCAGGAGTTCAGGAAACACCGCGCAGATGATCAATATGATCAAAACGATGTTCAATTTATTATTTAAATGAGTTAGCTTTTATACAGTTAGTTTGTTCTGGGTACATGATTACAACAAGATGTTTGGATAGCTCAGTCTATGCACGTGTCTCATGCCTTCAGTTCATTGGTTCTGATGCTCTGTCCACGCGGCCTGACATCATTTGTGTCACCCAAAGTCCCTCCTATGGATCCGCCTTTAGGGACTTTCCCGAGGCTTTCCAGGTGTCCCTTTATCTCCAGTTTCCCACAACTTTCAACTATAAACACACGATTTTCTCATACCTTACAACTATAAACATACAGTTTCACACAGCTAACAACTATAAACATGGGGAGTTTTCACACGGCTTGCAACTTCCAAAGTTATGTTAAGTGAGGCCTAGTGCTTCTTAGGAATATGGGTTGTTCATAATGTGTCCATTTTCCTGCAAATACTCCACACTCGTATGATTCACTACAGGCATAATGGATCTTCTCACCCATTTTTTTTCTATACCTTGATCGTTTTCACCTAAAAGAGGATTTACAGGGCAGAAAATAAGGGAATGTTTGTGGTTGTGCCTCTGTGGGCTTGTGCAAGAGTGCAGGATGTGTGGAGCCCTTGGCCTCTTTTCTGTAATCTGAAAATAAATGCTGTTAAAGCCTAGAGGACAGTTTAGAGATGACAGATTTCTTCAAAGTAAACTAAAAAAACCAAGGAAACTCAACCCCGTTAATCCAGGCTTCTGCAAAGGCTGTGTGTCAATAAGCCGTGGTACTTTCTTCTCTATGGTTTATTCAGGCGGTTTTTCTGATCTGTAAGTGGTGGAACTGACCTTCAAAAAGGTCATGTCTTAAAAATAGATGTTTTGTGAATGTTACCTCCCTAAATGCTTTTACAGCTATTTAATCCTGACAATTTGACAAACTCAGGTTACTGTTTTGTCAAGAGTGTGTGTAGTTGAAACAAACAAGTACACAAACATATTTTACCTGAATAAAATGTACATATTTATGGCATTATCATGAATTTCAGTAGGGTCTAAAGTCTCTATGGAAAGCAAATATTTTGCTAATACCTCCAAGCACTTTGGCAGTTGACCTGGGATGCTTGTACTTTAATTTTTCTTTTCTTCATTGGAATGCCACCATCATTAAAAATTGAAAGATATTTAAAATTACACAGTGCACTTTAACAGATTACGGTGTTCCAAGGCTTGTTAAGAGTTTATTTTCTAAGAACTCTTGAGAAATTCAGAAAGCACAGGATGAGTGGTATGTGAAGCAGGGAAAAGAATGTTTCTGTCAGAGTGCAAATGGAGTAGAAGGTGTTTTCCAAGTGTTTTTCACAATTAATTGAAATCTGAGGTAAATCACATAAGAATAAAATCAAAATAATGCTTGTAAATATTAATGGACAAAAATATGCCGTTGATGTAACTTCTGGTGGCAAAAAAAATCCCAACTTTTTGTGACTAGGCAAATCACGTTGCACTTAATTTCATTCCAGTTTTACTGGTTTATTGGTACAAAGGAGCTGCACAGGAGGAGCACAGAGGGGGGAAATTTTGAATTTAAAATAATAAATAAGTAACAATCTCTGTTATTTCAGACTTCACTGCAGAAATGGCCCTATTTGCATAGAAATAGGCAAATATTGCCTTTCATTTTTATGACGTGCGAAATTTGTTGGTCTTGTTAACATAGAAGACCAGTCACCAAACTAGAAAATTCATTGCTTCCATTTATTTCATTATTAAGATTTATTGATTTCTTTGAAGCTTACAAGGTAGGATGATGGAGGTAATTTCTTAATAGAAATACCAGTTAATATCACAAAATTTGTCATGAATCCGGCTGGTCAGCTTCCTCCTTCCTTTATCCTAAAAATCTGTGTGGAGAGGTGATAGCAGTGCTTGGCAGGGCTGTCTGCAGGTGTGTGCAGAAATCACCAGGAGATGAGTGCTGAGTCAAAACTGGAGGAGTTTATCTCAGCTGAGCAACATGGTCGTACATGACCTGGTCTTGGGAGGATTTTTTTTTTAAAGTTCTTTAAAACTGAAAATAAGTGTTTAAATTTAAATCAATCAGATTTTCCTGTTGGGGGGGAAAAAAACCCATAGAAGTCTCTCAATTTGCCTGTGCAGTTTGGCTCTGAGGGATAATGGTCAGAAAATTAAAAAAATCAAAGGCACTTCTTCGCCTCTTTGTTCAGTCTGTATATGTGTGGTGATGCCAAGTGGTTCTGCCATACACATTGATTTATGTATTGTGCGGAAAAGTAGGGAACTGTTCGCACAAAGCAATCCCAAGTGAATGGCATGTCCACATGCGAATTTTATACTGATACATCAAACAACTATAGTTTGTATTGCTCTGGAAAGCCCAGTGAGTCAGAAAAACAGAACTTGTTGGTTGTCAATAACTCCAAAGTAATTTTCAGAATTGTTGCTCCTTTATGGCACAGTAATTTGTTTCATTTTGTTCTTCCTTAATTGTATTTGTGTTTACTGCCAGAATAACAAAAATTACTTAAGTCTTTCATTTATGCTCACAATCCATCATATAATTGCACCGCTGGGGTATACTGTTCCCAGCTTCCAGGAGAAAAACAGGATGCCCTATTAAATTCTTTGGACTTTTTTTTTAATCACATGGACACAAGTGGTTTTTTGGGTCATTTTTCATAAGAAAAGAATAAGTAAAAGTTGTAGGTAGCATTGTTACATTGAAAAATTATTTCATTGTGTTTTTTTCTGGAAAAGTTATGTGTTGGACATTTCACAGTACATTTAAACTGTAACTATTTCTGACAGTGTTCTGTAGCTCTGTACAAATAAATTAAGCTGTGCTTTGCATATATCTGTAGCTAATTTAGTCTTGTGTCTGCTCATTTCATAGAAACATGCATCTGCAGTGTTATGTTTGTATCTTTTAGACATGGTAATAATACAGTATTTAACAAAACAGTCTTTGGTTTACATATATGGCATTTGATGAAATCGGTGAATACAGTAACTGTTTTACTTTCAGAGGTTTAAAACTGGCCTTGCAAATTCATTCAAATTCAATAAAAGGCAGTTCTTTATATACATAGATTTATAGGACAATTTCTGCTGCATATTTCAGTGTTCCTGACAGAGATTGAGAGGATTTTCCCAGTTCTTTTACAGTGGAGTTGAATGGTTGTATTTACCTTTCTAAAACTCTTCCATCGTATGGTTTAACCTGATCACAATTTGAATTGGATTTTCCTTGCTGTCCACAGGTTTAAAGGGGAAAAGTTCACTTGTGCTGAGTGTTTCAGCCACTGTCCCTCTCTGTTGCTATAGTTTCTGCTCCTTAATCCCCCTTGGCCTCAATCCTTCAGCTGCATATGCACATTAACTTAATTACCTTGAGTTACCTCACTGGTATCTGACAGTAGTACAGTGAAAACCTGCATACATTTCAGGGTTGGGTTTTTCTTTGTCTTAATTTTTTCGTCTTTTTCAGGCTAACATTGGTGACTCTCAAATCAACACCTTAATTTGAGTGTCTAAGCTTATAATTTATCCTTTAACAAAATGTTTGTACTCACAGAGTTGGTCTTTTTCTGGGCCATCAGTAACATTTATACAGATAATTTCAGGAGTGAGTGATGTATTTTCCTCAGGTTAGGTAACAGGTATTTTTAAGGACTTCTCATATTATTGAGAGTCTCATTGCTGAATTTCAGAAAACAACTTTCTTGGGTGTTTTCACTAGGTAAGGTAACATAAACTTTTGTAAAACAACTGAATTTTTGTTGCCTTACAAAGCACTAGGAATGAGAGAATTCTGGTAACTCCTTGTTAGTGACTGTATTGACTCCACTGGTCTTCTTGTCCTCCCAGCTCAGTATTGTCCTGTCAGTCAAGGTGAAGCTTTTAAAAATATTGAATCCATGGATGTTTTTCCTTCCTCTGGCTTTTAGCAAAAAAAAAATCAATGCACTTCACATCTTGAAAGTTAATCCTGTTAGATCTGTTTCTTTTAATATACTGGGGTGCTTGTGTATGCAGGATTCCCCTGTGGGACAGGTCTAGAAGGAAATGAGGATTTAAGTGACTACTTGTTCTGGCTACTTCAATTATCCAGTGATAGGGGAAAGGGGAAAAAAAAAATTTAAAAACTGCTATGAAACTTGACTTTTGAGATCACTTTGGACTTGCTTTTCTTTCCAGGGTAAATCAAAGTTTATCCATAGGAGTCTTAGGTTTTAATAGTTTCGTTAATTTCTCAGTGAACAAGCAGGTCACATATCTACAACAATGTACAAAATAAAAATGCATTTTACATTAAATGCATTCTGTCAGGCTTCTCAACAACTGTTCTTCTAAACTGGGTAACATGCCATTAGTATTTCTTCATTTAAAATTTGCAAAGAAGCAGTTGTAGAAATGGTTGAGCAGTAAACAGGTTAATATCATGAGCATCTTCTAATTTCCTGTCCTCATCCATGTATGTTTGCATATATTTACAGGTCACTGTGAATAATGAAAAACTAATAACTGTCCTGATAACAGTGTTTTTTGTCTTGCCCTTTTTTTTTTTTTAATTCTGTAATTACAGTTTCTGTACATCGTTTTTCTTAGTGTCACTTTTTGGTTTGAATCAGTGAGATCTTGATGGGTATGAAGTGAATGACATGCCAGTATTTTTGTGTGGAGTGTGAAGCATTAGTTTCTTGACAGTGAAATGTTACAAATTTGCACATGGGATCTTCAAAGGAATTACTTAATACCTGTTCATTGCTTGTGGAAAGCAGCCAGAAGTTACAAAATCCAAGTTGGGCTACTTTCATACTCACCATGTGACATTCTTGTTAGAAGTCTGAATGTTTCTGAAATACACAAGGTTTCAAGCCACTTTTGTGGGCAAAACTGAACAATTGTTCTGGTTACACTTTGGGACTGGAGCAGCCATCCTGTTCTTCCTCCATTTGGGATGCCTGTTCTCATCTTCTTGGCAGACCAATCTGAAAATTTTGATTTTTTTAATCTGTGAAGTCTCAGTAGGTGTTGTTTGTTTAACCCAGTTCAATAGGAGAAGTTTAAGTGTTGAAATGAAATTTTTCTAGTGTCCTTCCACTCGTGTCAGGATCAATATCAAATTTTTCTGTTGTCATAAACAATATCTTCAGTCGCATCTTAATACTCACACTTTTGCAACCATTTGTTTTCAGCAGAGACCACACAAATCTGCAGCTGGGAAGAGTATTTTCTGCAAAAAAACTCCCAAAGGATGCAAAACAATTGTTGTGAGATTTAAAAAAAATAAAATTAACTATACATTGTTGTTCAAAAACTGGTTGTAGAGAACAGTGTCATGTCAGAAAAGGGATGAACTGCAAGGCAGGAGCAAATCTAATCCTTTCTTTTTGTAAACTAGTTATTTTAATTTAAATTACTCCTGTTCAAATGTAATGATCCTTGAAATGACATTTCAAAGGGTTTTTTGTGAGAGAGTAACTGGAATGGTGAAGTTACATTATGAATTTATTTTATTTGTGTTGTTTTCAGTGTTATCTTTGGATCACAGAAAGTGATTCTTGTTGATGCTGAGAGTTCTACACCTTATTCTCGAAGAAAAGAGTAATTTCCTTTTAATGTTAATTGTTCTTAAATTGGGTTTATTCTTCTGTAACACACACTTGGTTTTATTTCTCCAGTAAGTATTTTAGATGAACTTCTAAACTCAAGTGGATGTTACTGAAGTGAAGGTGGAAATGTAATTTAAGCTGCTTTTTTTTTTTCCCAGCATTAAGTATTTTATAAACTAGGAATCAATAAATAGCATCAGGATGTTGACAACTGCATGAAAATAATGGTTTTGCAGTCTTGTTTTCCAGGATTCATTTGGTGATATGTGGCTGGGTTTTTTATCAGTGGGAGCTCCTGGGCTGCCTGTCATTTTCACAAGCAGTGTGAGAGATTCTCACTAAAATAAAAGTATAATAAAATACCTGACGTCCACGCTGTGCTCTTAATTTGATAACCAAACTATTTAAGAGCATGTTGGATAACTTCTTTAGAAAGGTAGCACAGTTATATCATTGAATTTATGCCGCAAAAAATTTATGAAAACATAGCCTCCCTGTTGTTTTTTTCTGAGGCCTTTGACAGGAATCTTTGCTACTTGAACCTGTCACTGAAAAGAGATAATGCCTCCCATTTTTTTACAGTTTACATAATAAATGTGTTGAACATCTTAAGATGAAGAGCTTTTAATTATATAAAATTTGGTTGGCTGTCAAAGAGAAGTTATAACAAGTGGCTTCCAGCCAAACTACGTCTGCTGAGGAGGGATGGATCTCTTCCCAGCACTAGAGAGGCACTCATGGGCAGAATATTATGGGGAAAAGTTTAATGTTTTAATGTATAAAAACATTTAGGAAGCAAGATACATTAAAATGGAAATTTAAAGTGACTAAATCTTGTAGAAGTTTGCAGGGATTTATTATGGCTGTTTTAAACATGAAAAAAAGGTTGTTTGAGCAATAGGGGTTTAGAGTCGAATACTTTATTGTATCAGGAAATATAAAGTTAGGGAGCAGTGCCTTGGTTTTATAAATGCAATCATCGACGTTAAAACATTTATTCTTGTTTTTGGGGTAATATTACTTAGCATTTGTGTATAAAGAACAAGTATAATTCTTTTAATGTTAAGGACAGAGGCAGAAAGAACAATTTTATCCATTTTCAAAGGATGACATTTAGGAGGTTTTATGTCATTTAAAAATGACATTTTAATCTGTAGATAAGCCCTAGTCAGATTTGAATGTTTTAAGATGCTGAAAAGAAAGGCTTCTTTTGCAGCTGTTTCTAGCAACAGGGGAAAGATAATGCTCATTTCTGTTTGTATCTTGAACATTTAGTGTGAAAGTTCTGAAAATTATTTTTGTGAATGCAAATTATATACAAAACAACTAAATTATTTGACTCTCTGGAAATGTTACAATCCAAAAGAAAAATAGATCTGAGAGCTCTCAGTGTAATCACCACAGAACAGCTTGTTAGATGCTGCCTCTGTGATGAAAAGACATAAATAATGAGAAAATAATAATACTGATAATTTTAGGATTGGAAACTGAGGTTGAAGTTACCCGTTATGGAGAGACATTGTTCAAACATAAAAAGTATTTGTCATTCTGGTAAACGTATTTGTAGTTAATAGTGTTAAAATAGACCAATTATACTGTCCTCTGTAGATCTGTGCAGGAAGGGGGATTGTTTGATTTTACAGCAGGACCTTAAATTCTTCAATATAATATTAAATTCTTTAATATGTTCATTGTTCTTAACGCAGCATTTAAAAGGATTACAACAGTAAGTGGCTTAATAAAATGTTAATTTTGCAATGCCTCAATATCCTGAATTATATATTTAATTCAGAAAACACAATGTACTAAACCCATGAGTCAGTTTTCCTTAAATCAGTATGGTTTGTATGTAATTATATATTGGCTGATGAGACTGAATAAACCCAGTTTTACATCCCTTACCGGTGGCTGGTGATAACCTGTCTCAGAAGGAATGCTGTAAAGAGATTAACGCAATTGAAAAGTATTAAGTGGAAAAAGAAAATGTTCATTCTTCCAGGTGGAAGTGTATTAATTGAACAGGTAAGGAAAGCTGCAGAAAAAGAGAAGAAGTGGACTAACTATTTCATCAGGTTTCTGAGATGAAAACTGCAAATTCACAATTTAAGGTAGAATTTGAAGCTTGAGGGTTACATGAGTCTGAAATGGGGATAAAAGAGTTATATGAAATGCGGAGGAATTTGTGCGTGGGGAGGTCACCTGCTGGAGGCTTGGCAGCCCAAGGACAGCTGTGTTTTAAAAGAATGAGGAGGAAAAATTTTAAAATCTCTTAAAATCATGTTTAAGTATGCTGGTATTGTATACCTGTGTAGTTAGGGGAAATAATTGTCTAGGGGGCTGTTGTAATTTCCTGAAGGAAGTAACTGCTCTGTGTGTTTGTATGCAAAAATACCTGGTCACATGAGTGCCCACTCCATGTGGAAATGCCAGTATCTGATATTTTTGGGTATTATTAGCGTTAGAAACCATACAAATTAGATGGTCAAAGTAAACCAAAGAAGTAAAATTCATCTTTATAGCTACCTTTGCTGGAGTTCTTCTTATGAGCTGCTTGGCCTGAATTCCCAAGGTCCTTTTCGGACTGTTTGTGAAGGTGGGAAAATTGTGTGCCGAGCAGTTGTTCTGGAAGGTGAATGTTCTGGCTGGGTCCTTCTGCTCTGCTTGGAGCAGCAACAGGAAATTTATATCAAAATGGTGTCATCATCATGATTTTTTTTCCCAGCATTACCTGACATTTTTCACAAGTTGGTGTGTTCTGTGTCCCAATGCAGAATGGGTGCAGCAGACAATATCTACAAAGGCCGAAGTACCTTCATGGAAGAACTGACGGATACTGCCGAGATAATAAGAAAAGCCACGCCAAGATCCCTGGTGATCCTGGATGAGTTGGGCAGAGGGACAAGCACACACGATGGAATTGCCATCGCTTATGCTACACTTGAACACTTTATTAGAGACGTAAGTGTTCATCTGGCTGTGAACACTTTTTCAGCTTGGCAGGCTGACTTTGGCATTTCCTTGTAGAAATGTGGCATGTCTTAGTTCATAGCAAAGTACTGTGGATAAGGAATACCAGTTCTGTGATGCTGTGTTTAAAAAACAATTAGAGCCAAACCTTGTTATGTGTCTATTTGTTGTTGTAGGTGGAGTCCCTGACCCTGTTTGTCACTCACTATCCCTCGGTTTGTGAGCTGGAGAAACTGTATCCAGACAAAGTTGGTAATTACCACATGGCTTTCCTGGTGAATGAGGAGGAGGAAACTGGTGAACAAAAAGGTGCAGTATAAACCTGAGTGAGTCTCAGGCACTGTAGGTATGGGCATAAATCAAAATTGTTGTGATAATTGACACCTCAGTGTGAACGCAATGCATCCAAACTCAGAGTGTCAGCCTTATGTGTCACATGTGTCATACACACATTTTGGGGGAACTGAAATCCATTTCTCTCATGTTTTACACAGGATGACTGAGCAAGGTGAAAGATCCACCCAGCCCAGCATCCAACTTTCCACAGCAGCAGAACACAAAGGATTAGGGAGCAGGGATTAGGGATCAGCAGCTCCTTCTGAAAGATCTTGCTGTGTGCAAACATTTGGTATTTATGGGCCTTCAAGGGCAAGTTGTGTTTCCTGCTGTTTTGTATTTCATGTTTTGGATTTCATTTCAATGAGACTGCCCAGTTTATTCTTGTGTATCCTTATTGTCTTCATCCTTCTGTGTCAGGGAGATCCAAAATTTGGTGTTCTGTGGACATCAAAACACATTATTGTTTTGGAACTGTTTTGAAACATATACCTTCACTTGATGGTACCAGTTCTTGAATTATAGGAGGCATCATAAAGGCTTGTTCCCTGAATCATTCTTGGAACTTTTTATGTTTTCTTTTTTTAATTGCCATGCTATTTGCCATTAACTTTTCCCCTAAATAATGCTTAGTATTGTATTATGTGCTTATATTGTGAGCTAATCAGGACAGGGAACTTCTGTATTTGCCTCATAGAGGAGGTTTTGACTTTGGTTTTATTTTTTTAGGATCTGAAGTTGAAGAGAATCCTGAATTTATCACTTTTCTTTATCAAATAATTAAAGGAATCTCAGCAAGGAGTTATGGGCTAAATGTTGCCAAACTGGCAGATATTCCTGAAGAAATCTTGAAGAAGGCAGCTCACAAATCAAAGGAGTTGGAGAAAATAGTGAATATGAAAAGGTCAGAGCAATTGTTACTTTTTTAAAATTATTTCCTTCTCTAATGCCTACTTCTGTTCTCACAAGTGATCCTGAAAATATTACTTAATTTAATTTAGGAAGTATCTTTCTTACTTTGGAACCTGAAACTGTGTTTGCATATTATAGTATAGAAGGGAACGTGGATATTCTTCTTCTGACTTAACTTGAAAATATGTATAATATATTTTAGTTGCTCCCCAAGCAGTCCAAATTTTTACTAAAAGTTCGGGGATTTTAACATTTTTCTGATATCCAGTTTTCATTTAGGGTGTATGTACCTTATATATTGGACTAGTTATGAAAATTTGCATATACATCAAATAGCATAATCCTTCTAAATCTCGTAACATTGTGTACACAGTTTAGATATAAATATTTACTATATTCATATTAATTTCTACTGGGAGTTTTTTTGTTATTATTATTTTCAGTGGCAGTCCTATGACCAAAATTCAGATAGCCTCTCTAGGAACATAATAAATCAAGATCTTGGTTGTCTGTGACTGTAGCTAATCCTGACAGAATAATTTCATATGAGAACATTGTGACTACTAGTTATTTATAGGTGCAAACAGTTATTTTGAAACTCAACAGTTCTTGGTGCTTAACAGTGGTTCTTATCCCCTTCTAATAAAGCAAAATAAAAACATTCTATTTGAAGGTACATGGCAGTTTATGGGAAAAATAATGTGTTAGCTTATGTTAATTGGAAATAATAGTCCATAATTGACAAAAGTAAAACAACAAATTACTAGCAATATCTTAACTCTGTTGTTATAGGCTACATAGGGTTCTGAAATCAAGAAAAAATTCTTCAGAAAAGTGAGAGCTGGAAGGCCAGAGTTACTGGGTAATAAAGCTAAAATGTGAAATAATTTCATTTATCTTTTTCTGTAAAAATTTTGCCAGCATATTACTTGGACAGGGTGCAAGAAAGTTCTAGCATGTCTTCATTGCTAAAAAGGGTGTTAACTGCATACAAAACCCATGAGCAATAAAAATAGTATGGGATGATGTAGTTGGAAGCCTGATTTAGAGTGGTCAGAGAGGGGATTTGAGGGCTGACTGAGCAGTAGTAATTAAGGGACTTGATTGTCCCATTTTTCAGCCTTTGGATCTGAAAGCTGCCATCTGTATTTTAGTTTTGGTAGGTAATTTGTTATATTCTCAGAGTGGAAAAGGACAAATACTTACTCTAAAACTGTGATGAGCCCTTTATCCTGTCTCATCACTAGGGCCAGGGAGTCCCTGTGCCTTCTTCCCAAAAGAGATGTTAACAACATTAAAAGTGGGTATGGTACATAAAATAACCATGGTCTTGCAAATCAACCTCAGACCTGTTCTTTGCAATGCATTTGTGCTCTCACAATACGCATGGGCCAGATGCCTTGTCTTATTTTTTTAAATCACTTTCATATTATTTCAGAAAATCCACTGGGTAATTTCATCCAGTTTTGACATCTTTGTCATCAGAAATGTGTGCTATCCCATTTTAAATGTCTTGTTATTTGTCACAGCTCTTATAAATCAAAAAACACTAAGAAGAAAATCAGAATGATGTGTGCACTCATTTATATTGAGAATGCCTTTTCTCTATGATTCTACAAGTGCAAATTTATAGGGACTGAGTGATGAAAATTAAACAGTGCCAACTACAATGCTGTTTATTTAACATTTTACTCTTTCTCAGTGTTTTGTATCATTTTGTCAATACTTCTGGTACTGTAAGTTAGTTACAAAGTTAATTTGTTGGCTGTCCTAGAGCAGGAACATGTATCTTAGAAAACATTAACTGGCTGTTTGAAGATCACATAACATTTTGAGCTGTGCTATTTTTAACTATGTATAAAATTTTGCAGATGACTGTAGGGCTTTCAAGGTTTGATGTGCTTCATTTAAAAACGTGCCTGTATTTTGATTATTTTTTTTTCTCTTTCAGAAAGAAAATGAAGTGTTTTGCTGAAGCGTGGAAGATAAATGATTCTCAGGAACTGCAGAAGTGGAAAAGTATGTGTGAACCTGAAGATGAAAGAAAGGGCAGTTTTTAATCCTCAGATCATGGTTAAAGATGGAAGATATTGGAGGTGCAAAATATATAGGTCTGGAGAGTAATAGATTCTATCAGGGTGTAGTTCTGGTGCACTAAGTTGACTTTTTTGCCTTCTGAGAGATAAGAGATGCTGCATTGTGTGTAATTTTTCTCTCTCCACATCCCTTCCGTTTTCACCCTTCTTCTTAATTGCAAAATGTCTACTGGCATTGGATCTAATACATTTAGAAAATATGAAAAAAATTACTGATAAATTATTAGGTAAATATTTTATAAATAAAATAATGTGTTTCATCTTTATTGTACTTCAAGTTCTAAAGAAATATTTCTCTGTGTTAGGAGAATGTAACTGAGTCTCAACTGTGCTGTACTGGTAAGAATGGGTACTATTAGAGAGACCTTTTTTCTTGTTACAGTGTTAATGCATTTAAAATTCACTGGTTTTTTAGAGCACCCTTTGCTCCTGATCTTGTCCCTCTCTGGCATGGTCTGGATAAAGACTTAATGCCGAAAATAATCTTGGAGTATTGTAGGGTGAGTGAAAGGGGCAATTCAGACTGTGCAGCTGGTGCAGCCCCAGTGCTCTGTCACGAACAGAGCAAAGCTGAAAAATACAGAAGTGTATTTTTATTTCTGGTTATCAATGCCAAATTTCACATGGGAACATGATATCCAAATTGTTTTTCCCTTGTAAATAACCAGGTTAAATATGTTGCTGTGAAAATGGACCATGATGTTGGCGGACATATTCCTGAGGGACTGACCCTGTAAAGGGACCCACACTGGAGCAGCTGCTGAAGGACTGCAGAAAACTTTTTTACCTGCAATTTTTTTACCTGCAATTTTTTAACTGCTAATGTTAAACAGACACTTCTGTCCAGGTTCTTCAGATGGCAAAACATCATTTAAACAAATACTTTGCCACTCAAATAGCAGCGATCAATGTGAGCTCCTCCTTCCAGACCCTGCAATGCCTTGACTTAAACTGCAAGAGCTGAAGAGGAAAATTAGCCTTTCAGGGTGTGATTACACACGTGTGTTTATCTAAACCAGACATTGTGGAACCTAATGAATGCAATACTCTGTTATTAATGTGCACAGATGCAGGGCTTTGGATCTAAAGGCCTCTGACCAGAGGCCTTTAAAGAGAATAAATGAGCCATTGCTAAATTCCTGTATGTGCTAAATGTGCTTTTAGTTGTTTCCCTCAAGGGAGCAGTCAGACTATGCTCTGACAGGAAGAAAAAAGACCTGGATGCAGTGAAAAAAGTGAAGAAATACAATTAAGTGTAGATGTGGTATTGCTGTTTGCTCATACTGTTGAGAACAAAGCAATCACAGCAGCGTTGTAATGTCTGTGATCACACTGGAAACAACTGCTCATTTCTAGCCCTGCTGAATCCAGCAGTGGAGGTTATCTTGCTATCCCAGTAAGGTTTCTTGTAGACATACAAGCTAATTACTAAAGCTGCTGTTTTATTTGCTGTCCTCAGAGACGGATGAGAAGCTCTTCTTTTTTTATTTTTAAATTATTATTATTATTCTTTTATTTGCAGTTCCAGCACATTGCTGCACAAGTTGGCAGCCGGTCACTAGTGGTGTCCCCCAGGGATCAGTGCTGGGCCCAGTTCTGTTTAATATCTTTATTGATGATTTAGATGAGGCGATTGAGTCCACCATCAGCAAATTTGCAAATGGCACTAAATTGGGGGGGAGTGTCGATCACTTGGAAGGCAGGAGGGCTCTGCAAAGGGACTTGGACAAGCTGGAGAGATGGTCTGATTCCAACGGGATGAGGTTCAACAAGGCCACGTGCCTGGTCCTGCACTTTGGCCACAACAACCCCCTGCAGCACTACAGGCTGGGACAGAGAGGCTGGAGAGCAGCCAGGCAGAGAGGGACCTGGGAGTTTGGATTGACAGAAAGCTGAACATGAGCCAGCAGTGTGCCCAGGTGGCCAAGAAGGCCAATGGCATCCTATCATGGATCAGGAACAGTGTTGGCCAGCAGGACCAGGGAAGTGATTCTTCCCCTGTACTCAGCACTGCTGAGGCCACACCTGGAGTGCTGTGTCCAGTTCTGGGCCCCTCAGTTCAGGAAGGATATTGAGGTGCTGGAGCAGGTCCAGAGAAGAGCAACGAGGCTGGTGAAGGGACTGGAGCACAAGTCCTATGAGGAGAGGCTGAGGGAGCTGGGGTTGTTCAGCCTGGAGAAGAGGAGGCTCAGGGAAGACCTCATCACTCTCTACAACTCCCTGAAAGGAGTTTGTAGCCAGGTGGGGGTTGGTCTCTTCTCCCAGGCAACCAGCAGTAGAAGAGGGCACAGTCTTAAACTGTGCCAGGGGAAGGTTAGGTTGGACAGTAGAAAGAAATTCTTTATAGAGACAGTGATTGGCCATTGGAATGGGCTGCCCAGGGAGGTGGTGGAGTCACTGTCCCTGGAGGTTTTTAAGATGAGACTCGATGTGGCACTCAGTGCCATGGTCTAGTAACCACAGGAGTGTTGGATCAAGGGTTGGACTTGATCTCAGAGGTCTTTTCCAACCCGACTGATTCTATGATTCTAAGATTCTATGATTAGGCTTCATCCTAGAAAGAATTTAAAGTACAGTATTGGTAGTCGAATCATCCTGGAGATGTGCCCTATTTTTAAATCAGAGTAACAAAATTTTTGTCTGTGTTCTGAGTCAACAGGTTTTATTCTGTAAGTTTAAGGTGTAAGGTTAGAGAAAAGTGGCCTGTGCTTAGATGGGTCTTTGTCATAGTGGGAATTCATGCTAGTCTTGGGTTTGCTTCAAGAAACGAGTGTTTAAATCTTGTTATCTAAATATTAATATTTTTGGAAACCTGCATAAGGCATTAGCTCCTACTGCTGTGCCAGCGCGGTATTGACGTGGTTAAAATTTAATATTCATATGAAAAATACAGCTTTTTGCTATACATCAAGGTACAGTCTGCTTGAAAAACTTCTGCACTTCATGGGTTTTACCCCTTTTTTTAAAGGTGATGTTTATCACTTTTGTGAGCTTTTTCATTGTTCTCTTCTCTGTTCTTAACAGAAAAATTTTAATGCCTTTGTCCATCTTGTCTTGAAGGTGTCACCTTCAGAGATCACAGTGCCACAGGTGAGCAACAAAAACTGGCAGAGCATTTTGATGGGAGAGAAGGAGAGGGAGGGCTGGGTGCACTGTCACTGCCTTTGTGTGTTTGGTTCTATAAAAAAGTCCTTATGGAATACGCAGAGTAAAATACATTACCAATACAATTACCTCTATTGCTCACAGACAACATCTGTCACTGAAGTAATTCTCCAGAGGATTTCTCTTTGTGTTGCAAAGTTTTCCAGCAGTATTTATAGAAATTACATGAATATGCCTACCACATATGTTTACAAAGTGTAGAAATCAATTTAAAGATCACTGCAATGTCAGCTCGGTCAGGTATTGCGATAAAGTGTGTTTACTGCAATGAAGTTAATGTTTATTTTTGAAATCTGTCTGAAAGTAAATTATCCAAATATTTCTACTATATGTAAAATTATTGAGAATTTGATTCTATTCTTTTAGTAGAAATACCTTGCTAGTTCTGATATGTTTCCTAGGGAAATAAAGGTTTGGTGGATTGTGTTGCACTGAGAGAAGTGGGACTTCCTTAAGGTATATATATATATATACCTTGCCTAGACTCAGAGATAGGCAGAAAGCAAAGGATATTTTCTTAATTTCTTAAAAATCTTAAGCAATTTCTGAAACAATAGTCTTGACTTGTAAGATGCAAGGCCTTGCAGGCTATGCTGTGTATTTTCTGAGACTGGACTGGTTTAAGCCATACGTGAACTGTGGGGAGAAACATAAGGCATTTATAGTTTTCAAATATTTATGTTCTTTTGAACTTGCAAGGAATCTGTAATTTATTTTTTTTTTACTGCTCTCCTTCCAAAAGTTTCCATGTAAGTGAAAGTGTTTTTTCAGGTGTTATAAAGTAAGGTCATTTTTATTTAAAATACTGGTAGCTGCCACTAGTAATAATAATAATGAAAAATGCTTCTGATGTTAATGGAATTTTTAACCCTTTTTCTTTTATTTTTTAAGCAGTCACTTTTTATTGTGCTATAAGAAAATGGGTGATTCTTGGGAAAGAAGGGATTGGAAAACACAATATGCAGCAAATATCAAATGCACAATCTGCAATAAAGAAGTAGAAATCAATGTTGTTGGGGTTTTTTTAATTGTAATAATCCAAATATCTAGGGTGACTTAAAACTCAGAGTGTCCTGAATACTGGGAAGATTACTAGATATAATTATCTCAGTCTTATGTAACACTAAATAAAAGTTTCAGTCAAGTACTGAGCTGTTCCCTCTGCCTACATACTGAAATATTCTTCCTTGCATATTCCTTCTGCTCAACACATTAGAAATTGACTCTCGTCTTCAGGCATTCCAGAACACTTCATGCATTGTATGAGCACATATTTATAGTTCTTATTCAGAGGAGGAGGGAACAAACCTCGGTCATGCCCCTCAGAGGGCTGGGATGTTTAGTCAACTTGGATTTCCAGTGCTGGAGAGGAGAGGAGAGGGAAAGGTCTGGTTTTCCAGGCTGATCCACCACAGCGGATGAAGCCACAGGTGGGATGCATAGGGCAGGTGTTTGTTTTGCAGTGGGAAGGCTGAGGATCCTTCTTAAGGTGTGTCCTGGCATGGGACAGCTCCAGCAGCTGGTCAGACTCCGAGTGCCTGGGACACTCACTCAGTGGAAAAACAAGGGCTTTGGAAGGAGAATCAGAAGGGAGTGGGGGATAATCAAGAATAAGGCCTCAAACCAGCATTTTTGTCTGGGTTTAATCCAGTCTACCCAAAAAGTGCTTCGTGGGGGAGTGATAATTTGGATTTTTTCTTTCAAAACTGATCTCAAAGCAATTAAGTTTTAATAATGCTAAGAATACAACACCAAGGTATGCCAAGCTGGCTTTTCCAAGAATATTCCCAGCTCTTAGGCAGCACAGGGTCCAGTGGGACCACCCTCCTTCCCCACGGCTGGTATCTGTCATGTTTATGCTCGTCTTGTTTGTGTTTTATGCACACCTTGAGTTCATGTCATTGCACAGTGAAGTATTTCTGCATAAAGTGAAATACTGCACTCTATTTTCAGTACTTCACCTAACGCAGACTCTATTAATGCAATTAAGTGTTAAAAGAGCTCATCTTCTATGCAAGTTCCTATTCTTAATAGCTCCTACACTGGAAAAGAAAACTTTGCTAATCCTTTAATTAAACTACAAACTAAATCTGTGTAGCCTTTTGACACATTTATTTGAGTAGCAATTAAGTCTTAGAAGTGATCTGTGGCTGATGATATGTTTGTTCTGTCCCACAAGCCACTAGGCTGAGAAGCTACAGCGTTCCTTCCCACCTTTTCCCCAGCAGTAGGACAAAAATCTTCACCCGATTCCTTCAGGATGTAGCTTTTTTCCCCCTTTTAACTGTTCTAACAAGTTTTGCATTCTGTTCTTCATATCCACCGATTGTTTCTCATCTGGTATGTGCTGCAACCATGTCATTTATCACTGCCCTTTTAGTCCTCCTGATAAAGATGGAGGGTCTTCAACAAAAAAATAAATAAAAAATTTTATTAATTTAAACTTTATTTAAATAAAAATTTAAATAAATGTACGCTTTTCTCCGTATGGCAGCTCCTTGCAACTAATTCATTCTCCCTCAGGAATCCAACTGCTCCAGTGGAAGCTTCCATGGTGCTCTGGATTTTATGTTCCCAAAAAGTGAGTGAGAAGGTGTTCCATTACATGCCTTGTGGTGCTGTTCTTTAAGCCAGTATGTCCTGCAACCTCTCATCTCCCCCAGTTTCTGTACAGACCTGTCCCCTCATTCACAGTCAGGTGCAGGATTGGTTGCACCAGTCCACTGTAAATGAGCTGCTGAGCTGCACAGATCCCTCCCTGCAGGAGTGTTCCCCTTCGCAAGGGTGAGTCAGTTCACCCTGATCTGTACCACACCCTCAATTCCAACAGTTTCATTTTCAGGATCCCTTAAAAATATTCCCAGGGATTTCAGCAAGAGTCTATTTAGGGTCAGAAATTGGTATGTTATTTCCCTTGTGTTTCATCAAATCTCAGCCGACATCCTCTGTATAATTTTGCTTTTAACTTACATATTTAATTATTCCTGCTTTCTGTATTTTTGAAATGTAGGTGAGAGAATGATGAGAAGAATTTTGACTCTTCTCCCACCTTTACACAGTAATCCTTTAATGCTTTGCTTATTACCACTGGATTGGAATAAAGGAATATCTGACTTCCTAATTTCAGGTCTCAACCTTGTTTGGTCTCTCAGTTTTAGATTCATGGAGTTTTAAAGTGAGTTGGTACCAAGTGCCTATGTATCAGTTTACTTGAGCTTGACAGATCTCTGTGGTCACCATTAAGCATTTAAAATTTTTCCCTTTCCTTTCCTGTTCCATTATCTTTTCACATTACAGAGGGGCTGCCTTGTCAAGGACTTCACATATAAGAATCTAGGCACTGCATTTGATCTGGGTGTGCAGGTGAGAAAATGATGCTTGTTATGGGACCTGAGGTGATATAACCTTTTCTTTGCTGGCAATACGAGGCAGGAGTATCAGAGTAGTTTATAAGGTTCCCAACAGGGAGAAGAGATGAATTATTTGCAAGAACAAATCCTGGCCCTGCACCAGAGCCAAAGCGGTCTTATCACACACAGGTTATGAGCTAAACAGTGTGGTGAGTGCTTGCCTTCAGGTTTACAAGCTGTTGTGAAGAAAGTTATGGAAATACTTAACTGCTTGGAAAAGTGCAGGTTTTGCCTGACTCTGTTTTTTCAGAATCCAAGGGCTGTACGTGTGGCACATGCCTTTTGACTATCCCAGGACAAGCCTTGTGACTCACTTCAACTCCAATCTACCTCACACTTATGAATAAACTCCCTTGGATAGTCAGACCTCCATACTGTTTTGGAATTTACAGTTTTGTGATTGGAAGTGACTCTCCAAAAATAAATGGGATTATAAATGAACTGAGGGTAGGATTGCATTTATGGACCATACAATATTTTCAGGTAGTGCCATCCAAAAGCCATGAAAACAGGATGTTTTTGTATCTCTGTGAGCCTCTGCTTTATAGATGAGGTTGGGCAATTTCAGCCAGAGGGAGGAAAGCTCTGCTTTTCCCCTTGTAATTGGGATGATGTTAGAAATCCTTACTTGAGGCACAGTTGTGTTGTGAGATAACAAAAATTTGTGTGTGGTTCATCTGTGCACATCCACACCTGTCCATACTCTGAAAGACACGTTCTCACCTCTCAGAAGAAATTGTTTTGCATATACATTGTTCTTGTTAAGTTATATTCATTCTGTAGGCACCCATTTAAAAGTTCCCATTGGACTGGATCCCTGGAAGTGTCCAAGGCCATGTTGGACGGGGTTTGGAGCAACTTGGGATAATAGAAGGTGTCCCTGCCTATGGCAGGGGGTGGTGTGTCCCTACCTATGGCAGGGAAGGGCTTTAAGGTCTCTTCCAACCCAAACCAGTCTGGGATTCTGTGGTGAACTTCCCTTCACTATGTGGTTCACCTGGCTTTTCAAAAATTAGCCATTTGTGTGAAAAAGCCTCGAACCAGATTATACCACACTGGTGGATTCACTTATGCAGTAAAACTCGTACTCAGACCACTCAGTTCCAGTGTCACAACATGTCGCAGCAGCCAGAGGTGACACCGGTCAGTCATTCCTGCTTCCCGTGTTCATTCCGAGAAAAGCACAGGACTGAGGGGTCCTTTTGCTCCCCACAGACCTCCATGTACATGAATTTTCCATCATGTTGTTTTTCCCCTCCCTTGCTGAGCTGCTGAAGAGCTTCAGTGCCTGGCACACCAGGGTATGACATTTTTGAGCACTGCTGCTGGGTTGTGGACAAAATCCACCCCTTTTAGAGGCCCAAGATCCCTCCTACATCTCAAACACAACCAACAGTAATTCTCACTGAGAGACAGCTTGTCTTTTTTGATTCTTACCAAAGCTTTTTTTTCACCCTCTCCACATTCACTAGGAATTCATATTGTGCTGCAAACAAGTCACAGTTCAAGGACTTTTTTTATTTTTTTTTTTTTATTCTAAATGGAAAACAGTCTCTTGCTATGTGCAAAGTGAGAGCTTTCAAGAGGGCAATTTATTATGACCTTCATAGAAAATACAAAACTAATGTATGAAGCTCTCAGCTGAGGGTTGTTTGTGTGCTGGAGCAGTTCACTCACTGCTTCACCTCACAAACAGGAGGTAACAGTCTCTCAGTCATCTCCTTTAAAAGCAGACACTGTTTGGATAGCATTGACATCTCTTTCATGTCTGTGCAAACTTGTCAAGGTAAATCTCTCTTAGGTGCACAGAATGAGTATTTTAAACATTCATGTAAGCAACAGGATTATCCACTGTTTGCAGCCCAGAACTGGGGTTTGCCAGCAGAAATCCAGGTTCTCTTTGCTGCTCATTCATCTCCCAGAGGGAGACAATGCAGGTCTGATTCAGGGTGGCAATGCAGTGAATGTTCAGTATTTGCTTTCTGGTGACATGCCTTGTAAAATGGAAAGAGGCAGCTTCTAAAGCCAGTGGTGAATGGATAGAGGTTACCCACCTAACTATTCTGAGCTGAGATCTCCCTTACATAAAAACATGTTATACCAAATCTTTATTGCTGGGCTCATTTTCCCACATCATTTTTCAGATACGGAATGATAAAAAAACAGGACAAGGTTTCCATGCCAAAGCACATGTTAAAGGCCAAAGGGGCCCTCTTTGCACACAGAGCAGGACCTGGGAGGAGAAAATGTCCAAATGTGCTCCTTGATCCTTGGATGCCTGCTCTTAGAATCATTAAATCACAGACTGGTTTGGATTGGAAGGGACCTTAAAGCTCCATCTTGTTCCACGCCCTGCCATGGGCAGGGACACCTTCCACTATCCCAGGTTTCTCCAAGTCCTGTCCAGCCTGGCCTTGGACACTTCCAGGGATGAGGCAGCCACAGCTTCTCTGGACAACCTGTGCTAGGGCCTTACAACCCTCACAGGGAACAATTCCTTCCCAATATCCCATATAACCCTGCTCTCTGGCAGTGGGAAGCCAGTCCTCCTTGTCCTATCCCTCCATCCCTTGTCCAAAGTCCCTCTCCAGATCTCTTGGAGCCTCTTTAGGCACTGGAAGGGGCTCTGAGGTCTCCCCAGAGCCTTCTCTTCTCTAGGCTGAACACCTACAGCTCTCCCAGCCTCTTTCTTGCCTTCTCCCCACTAAATTCTTTCCTCTGACAGCAACAGCAGAGTTGTTGTGTGCTTTGCCCAGTCTAACACTCAAGAGGCCCAACAACCTTCTCCAAAAGGTTGGTCTTCCTCAAAATCAGTCACAGATGGGGACTATGATAAGTGGCATATTAGAAGAAACTTCAGGTCATGTTCCCTGCCTTTTTTAAGTTCTGTCCTTTCTATCTCTTTTAGAACTTATTTCCAGTGAATACTGAGGACTGTGACAGCTGGGGGCACTCAGGATGGGGGGAGGTGAGACAGCCATGACTGCTCAGGGAACTCCTTTCAGGCTGGTTCTGCTGATGGACCAGGATTCTCCACCTGCTGCAGGGGTTTTGACAGGAGTCCATTTATGGCAAGTAATTTTTATGCTGAATAATTTTTGTGCCAGTAGAAATGTGTGAACACAGAGAAAATAATGTGGAGGAGGTGGATCAGGGCAGCCCCGAATCCTGCAGTTGTGTAGAAAGGAAGAATTCCGAGTGCCGCTTAAATCCTGCTGGCAGCCAGGATTCCTGCACAGCTCCGTGCTGCGGGAGGAAAGTTAATGATAAACTCATAATCTCATTGCTTTACATGAGGGAGAAAGTGCCATTGTTAACACATAAGGGATAGTTTGTTTTGTTTCTAATTTACATAATTAGAGATATTATCTGTTTTGTTCTTAGTAATCTTGAGAGCCTGGCTGTTATTTATGCTGTTATACCTGCGAATGAGATAAAGTCTGTCTCTGCTTTCACACCTTAAAAAACCACATTTTTTGCCTCTTGGGAATGAAGTCACTTTCTCTGGATTTGTGGATCACTCAGGGCAGAAAGCAGCAGCTTCCCCAGGCAATAGGTAATGGTATCACTTCTCATCTGCTCACCCCTCAGTCATGAATTGTGGACAGTGCAGTGTAAATCAGGAAATAGATCGTGGAGTGGAAATAGCTTCAGGCTGAGCCAGACCAGAAATCACCAACCCCTGCCCAGGCTTGGGTGAATGGCTCAGGCAAAATCAGTCCTGGATGTTAAAAACCCCAGGGTGATGCCGTGTGCATCTTCCCCAACAAGGAACTAAGAATCGTAAACTACCAGAATGGTTTGGGATGGAATGGACCTGAGAGATCATCTCATTCCACCCCCTGCCATGGGCAGGGACACCTTCCACAAGGAGTAGCAGAAGTCGAGATGGAATCTGGGGTAATTCTCTGTTGTTGGGTGATTTTTACATGTCAGTGGATGCTTTTGTAAGAGAGACAGAAATTGATTCAAGGTACTGATCTGGACTGTGATGTTTACAAAGCACACTGCTTTCTCTGCAGAGCTGTACTTGTGATGCAGAAGTACAGATAAAATCCGTAATAAGGGAGACACATGGTGAGTAACGAGGAGAAGGGCTACAAGCTGGGCAAAAGTAGGTGAGATTAAATTGAAATAGTCTACAGCACTCATGATGGAAATTTATGTAGCAAATGAAAGATGAAGATAAGCTTTCAAGGCACAGTGCAAGCTCTGCTGCAGGAATATATGCTGACTTTTTTTTTCCTTTCCCCCCTACTTTTCTGGGTTTTTACTTTTGCAAAGCTTTATTGAGAAATAAATCTGAGAAGATTGTCAGACACCAAAACTACCTTTCCCCAATTAACAAATCAGTTTAACCTGTTCAGAAGATTCGCAGGTGAATTATTTCAACAAACGACACAATACAGAGATTCATTATAAAGGTCACAAATGAAAAAAATTACCCTCTCTTTCTCCTGGTTTCATAGTAGAATCTTAGCACTTAGCAAAGTGCAAGATGGGCACTTGAAATTTCTTGGTGTTGTCGAACCATGGAGGGAGGGGAAAGTTTTCACAGTGAATAAAAGGATTAAAGGGATATTAGCTTTCTTTTTTTCAGCATATGGAAGCCACAGCATCTTATAACTCAGCTAAAGTTGTTAAGAACTGAAATCAGCCAATACAATACCATCTCAAGGGTCCCAAGATGAGTTTTTAATGCATTCTGCAAATAGAATCATGTTGATTTCTTTCAGAAACAATGAAAAAAATCCATCTACTCTTGCTAATAAAATCACAGTATGTCTCACTACGGTTACAGGCTGCAAATTGTATTTATTTTTCACAAAATGAATTATATTATGTTGAGCTGCCCAAGTGAACAATAGTTATTGTTGGGAAATAGGTTAAGATAAGTTGTACAAGCCACACTTCCTCCCTTAGAGTTTCCCAAATTGAAATTGCAGGTTGCAGCTTGGGGACAAATTGTACCCTGAGCTCTGGAAGCAATGGGATATTCAGTCCTGGCTGGTTTCCTTGGGGTCTCCATGGGAGAAAACTGCCCTGGGCAGACCCAGCCCAAAAGTGTTTCCTGCTCTGTCCCAGGCCCATCCTGCAGGAAATGCCTTTGTTGTTGCTGATGCTGCCCAGGGTCTGCAAAGGAGCAGTTACAGCTGCTCAAAGCCATCTCCTCTGCCCCTCCCGTGGCTGCAGAGCCCCTCAGAGGCGGCTGTGCCCACTAAACCCCTGACAGAGCCCCTATTGCACTCTGACAGCACAGAGCATGTGAATCCTTTTGTGTGTGTGCTTCTGAGCAGACAAACAGCATGGAAATGGTGTCTCCTGCACAATGCAAAGCACCTGCTGGTTTGGCTGGTTTGGCTCAGAGCACCAAGCACAAAACAGCAGCCCGTGCTCCATGCTGGCATCACCTCTGGTCCCTCTCTGGGCAGGGACCCTCGGGCTGGTAGCAGCTCTAGACTCTGCAAACTCTTCTCTGCCTTTAATGCCATTAAAAAAACCACATCCCCTCCTCCCCAGACAATTAGCACAGCAGCACAAGTCTCTTCTTACTTTGTGAATAAAGCACATCAGTACTTAGGTTTTCCTTGCTGCCCATATGGCTAATCCAGCACAGCAAGAGGAGCAGAGAGAAAAGAGTTTTGCACTCACTGGATAAAACACAATTTCCAGTGAACATGTTAGATGTAACAGTGTCAGTCAGTTGGAGGAATGTGACTGTAGAAAGAACCCATTTGCAAGGGACTGTTTAGTTTTCTAGAGAAAAAAAAAAAAGTTGTTCTAGAAAGCAACTTTATTGAAGTTTATTCAAAACTTCCCAATGTGTTTAGGGAATTTCTCACAGGGAATGAGGAAGAGAAGCTGTTGGAGAGCGCAGCTGCTTCTCCCTGACCCCTCTTAGCAGTTCTTCAGCTGGCAGGAGTGTCAGAAGTGTCTGCTGGGCTGCAAGGAGGAGACAGACACCATCCCTCGGGTTCTTTCAATTAGTTATTTGGGATTATTTCACCCCCCAGCCCCATGTGTCCATGTCACATCTACTGCCTGAAATATGTTGGAGAAAAGATGGCATGAACCATTCTGGCATCGTCCCCCAATTCTTCATGTGCATGAGGTCCTTTTCCTTATTCCTTTTCTCCTCTCAGGCAGGTAACTAACTGAACAAAAGTTAGTAAGTTCAATGTTTTCTTCTGCAGATGTTTACTAAATTGTTTGTAGTGTGTGTTGGCCATTGGCCATTGCCCTGTGCTTTCAGGAAGTCATTTTAATCAGTTAATAAATATATATAATTTCTGAAGTAATAGTCATTTATCCAAAACACCTATGAACTGATTATTCTTGCTGTTCAAAGTCACCTTCAACATTATTGGCAAAAGAAGGTCATATATAAACACTCTCTCACTCCTGCTGTGTTATTTCCTACATGAGAAATAAGCACTAAAACAATGTTATAGAAATGCCAGCTTTCTTCTGGAAAGGAGTTATCAGAAAATCACAGAATATTCTGTGTTGGAAGGGACCTGCAAGTATCATTATTAAGTCTAAGGTATGTCCTGTGAGCTGGGTTCACCTAGTATTTTAAAACTTAAGTTTGTCAGTGAGGTTTTGTTGGTAATTAATGCAGGTAAGGGTTTAGTTTCATTAAATGCATTTATGTCCCTTCCAGAAACTATTTCATGTCCCCAGAACTGAATCTGGAATGACAAAATGGTTGGGGTCGGAAGGGACTTTAGAAACCATCTAGCTCCTATCCCCTGCCATGGGCAGTTATAGGTCAAGGGAAAACTGCTAAAGGTGAGGTGAGCTGATCACTTGCAGAGATGATGTGGATCATCTGGGAAGAAAAATCCAAAGTCTTGGAGATCTGAGCCTGCCCCAGGAAGGGAGGGGATTAACTCTTCAAGTCCTTCCAAGCTCTTCTCTACTTAGTGTGAGGTTTTATACACACAGGACTGGATAATATATTGCTGCATCACGTACCAGTATTTCTGGGTTTTAGCAATTGTTGTAAGAAGCCCTGTGATTTCAGGAGTCAAGGGGAGACTGGATTCCTGCAAAGCCCTTTCTCAAAGACCAGAGGGTATAAGTGAGATTTTTTCTTTTTTTGGTCACAATAGGAAAAAAGCATTTGAAACTGCTTAAGAACAAAAAAGATCAGAGGGTGTTAGTGCTTGTAAGACACAAGTATGTTGTTGTCTTCTCTGTCTCTCCACTTAAATTATAAACCTAAAGCAGTTACCTAGGTCTTTCCAGCACAAGCTTTACCCCCACTTCAAGCATTTGAAGCAGAGATGTTGAAGGGGCTGTTTCTGGTAATGATTTTTGTGGTTTGAGGACAAGGGGAGCACTGAAAACTGTGGACATGGTCCCAAATGCCACCATACCCCAACCAGTTCCTTTGGGGGAGGCAGGAGGCTGCTGCAACTCTTCCACCTCTACGTGACATGCTTTGCTGCATTATGACACTACATCTCCACTGGTTTGTTTTTTCTTGAAGAGTTTTAATTTTGAGTATATGATTCTTTTTACCACAAGCTGTGTTTGGTCAAAACTTCCAACATAATTGATTATAATGAAAAATGTGTTTGGGGAATAAACTCTTGTTTCTAATGCAAATAGATTCATATTTCTGCTCTTCTTTTTTTTTTCTCGGTAGATGAGCACTGCAGAAAATCTGTGCTTAGCTGTATTTCTGTTTGATTAATTAACAGGATTAGCTGAGAAAAGGGTGTTTTATCAGTAGCAGAATAAACAAGCACTTATTTTCCTGAGTATTTTCTATCTGAAGTGTTTTGGTCCATCTAGGAAGAAAACAGCAAAGAAAATGACAACAGTGAATATTACTAAGAAATCCAAATGAAACCAGCATTATTTGGTTTCATCCTTGTCTACCAAGCTCCTTTACCCAACTCCTTTCCTTGACTGCTCCTCAGTTGACCTAGTACTTCTAATTTTAACAGCTATTCTGATGCATATATGTTAATAGACTTATATAATTTATACAGTACATCCCAGTCAGGCTGACAAGGTACAGCTCACAGCTCACTTCAAGCTGGAGCAACAATCCAAGAAAGCAGAGCATAAAATTGGTGTGAAGAGAAATGAAATCAGAACAATAGTTTTTACATAAATTATATACATTTCATCTATATTTCATATCCATTTTTATGTAATAACTCAATTTTAGTCCTATCTGATGGCTCTAATTTTAGGCAGTTAGTATCTTTTATCTTATGGACAACAGTTATAACTGTCATGAAAAAAAGACAGTGTCACTGAACAATAAAACCTTTATATCCAGGTATCTGTGTATTATGTGACATATCCAGATGTGAGTCAATCATTTATCACAGTTTAAAGTGTTCTTGCAGCCATAGATGAACAGGCAACATGATAAAATTAGTCCAGCTGTGATGGGTGCCTAGAGCTCCTGCAGGGATGTAGGTAGGATTAATCACACAGGATCCATTTCATTCCTACCTGCAGTGGAAGGAGCAGAAACCAGCAAGAAAGTCGTTAGCACGTTCGCTTTCAAAAATGCCATTTTCTGAGCGTTTAAATGCTGTCAGAGTCCCAGAGGTGGGCTGGAATAGGGAGGAGATGCAAAATGCACATGCAAAGCCTGTTCACACCTGGAGGATTCCTCAGGGGGCTGTTGGGGTGTTTCTTCCCTTTTTTTGAGCCTTTGCCCGGAGGTAGATGCTCTTCAGTGAGCACAGACTGACCCTTTTACATCCCCCACTGTCCAGACACCAGGCAAAAACTCAGAGATAAATGAGCAACCACTTGCTGAAGTGGATACTTTATAAGTGAGAGCAGGATTTGTCCTAATTGCTCTCTTTCAGTGAATGTGAACCCGTGACTTGAGGGCATAAAGCTCTGTGTCCCATTACTAATTCCAGATGCCATTCACTTACCTCACTCAGAGCACTTTAAAAGCTTTTCTGAAAAGGCGATTGGAAACCTTTTAAGTGGCTATTGGAGGGATTGTGAGGAATAACTCGGAGTTGTTCTCCCCTCCTGCACAGACTCCAAACTCCAGGCTTTTCATTGTACCTGAGAAACACAGAACAAAATTCCCCAAAACTATTTTAGTACATCCTGTGTTTGCCAGGAAAGTGCCCTCCACTCCAGACCTCTCATTTTCCCTCCTTTGGATTATACTGGCTGTCAGCTTGAATTAGAGGGGAGAAACACTGAAATATAACGACAGACTCTCTGAAGGTAAAAAGTCAGTTTTATAGGATGAACAAGCTTAATTATTCATAGTAATTGCCTCAGTAACTGATAACACCTACAGTGTCCAAAAATGTTCCTTAAACCCAATGGAATTAACATGTAAAAGAGAAATGTATAGATGAGCAGTTAATGAAGGTAACTACAATCTGTATTAAGAAAGTGTATATAATACACATATATAATAGAAAGATTTCTGTCAAAGAAACAGAGGCTGATTTTTGGGGATACAAGTTAAACTTCATCAGAGTGAGAATACTGTAGATACCATGGAGAAGTACACAGGATGTATTTTCCATCAGAAGAGGACAAATGGTTGAAAAGTATAATTTCCCTCATCCATTTCTTTCCCAGAGTTTTGGAAAACCTCTCTTTTAGAG
Organism: Chiroxiphia lanceolata; assembly: GCF_009829145.1. Classification (NCBI taxonomy): domain Eukaryota; kingdom Metazoa; phylum Chordata; class Aves; order Passeriformes; family Pipridae; genus Chiroxiphia; species Chiroxiphia lanceolata. The sequence goes on from NC_045671.1 coordinate 38,617,984, forward strand.
ATTTCTGCATTAAGTACAGTGGATGATGGATAAGTTTGTTTAAAATCTGAAAACTGAGACGATGTTTCTCACCCACACACTGTGGGTGTCACATCCCTGCTTTACCTGTTCTGCAGGCTCATGTACCTATAGGATGTGTTAATTCCAGATATTTTTTGCTCTCCCTGAAGAAGACTCTAAGGCATTATCTAATTAGCCTTTCCTAATATCTGACAAAACCACTGTGCAGTAGCTATGTCTGATCTTATATCTACATGTGTCAGAAATTTAGAATTATTTCCCCAAAGCCATTAAAAACCACAGCAAGAAATAAACCCAGTAAAGATCACCTCTCTTTTAGTGAAAAAACACACCACTCAAACAAGGAATAATCTCACTCAAAATTCTTGAATATTGAAAATCTAACTTTATTATTGTGAGAAAAATCTCCCTTTTCAATTTATGAAACAGCAAAAAATATCTGCAGGACAAGGAAACTTGCAGCAAGAAATCTTATTGCAGCGCTGGGTGCAATCCCAAGCCACGCGCCTGGAAAAAGCACACGCGGTTTGAAAAACGCGCTCCCTTTGTCCACCTAAGATGTTGAATATTCAACAGGTAACAGGTATTTTACCTTAAAAGGTAATTTTTTGAATTCAGGAGGGGGTGTCACCCTCCCTCGTGATTGATTGATGACGTCCCTCTGCACACAAAGGCCAGCCATGTGGCCAGGGTATATTTCCCATTTTTATATATTTTTCCCTACCCCGACCACGACATTTCCTTGGTGTCAAGCCCTGATGGGGCCTTTCACCTTACAATCTCCATGAGGCACCTAAAATTCTTGAAATTAAATGAAAGAGAAGAAAAAAATCCCAACACCCCCTGCTTTCCACTTAAATCAATTTACTTATAATAAAACCGGATTATTTTATTTCCCATATTATTGATAAAATCAAATAGGATGTCAAATTGGAGCAAATATACATTTTACCTCCCCTCGGTAACACCAGTATTTACCAATTGGGTTGTGTTAACATTCAAAACAATACAACTGACCAAAGAAGACAAAACAAACATAATAATAAAGGGATGAAAACAAATTTTACTTTTTAATGGTAAAATTATCAAAAATCAAAAATATGTTGATTTTACATTCTTAGTATGCATTCAAGAGGAACCTACTTGTGAAATAGATTATATTAATGTATTAAAAAGGTCAAGTGTAATTTTTATATGGATTCAGGCCTTTGCTCACTTTTGCATGTAACAGTAGGGGCTTTGTAGAAAGTACAATAAATGTTATTTTTGTATTGCATTTAAAAATATTTACGCATTAATATGAAGTGCAATTAATACACTTTTTCCTTGGAAAGCATTCTACTATTAATGATGAAGTTACAAATTTTCTGTAAGAGTTGATATAATTGTAGATGGATATTGTGTTCATTTTTTATTTTTTATTATGTTTCTCAGCTTTTTTCCTTTTTCTTTTTTTCTTATTTTCTTTTTTTTTACCTTTTTTGTCTTTTTTTTTCTTTTTTCTTTTCCCCTCCAAAAATTGCAATCCAAGCAGCTATGAAGGTTTTCAGCTGAGAATGTGAACAACATAAACATGGACTGGGAAGAATGTTCATTATCAACAGTGGGTCAGCAATTGCAGACACCTGGTATCCACTTCCCACCTGTCCAGAAATCCCCCAAATAAAAGGGACTGATGTTAAGCTCAATTTCCTTTCTGTTGTTAAACAAGTCTCTTGTTTGGTGTATCTCTGCTTGCATGCGAGGGGTGATAATGTTGGCTTAGATCACTGTTTTCAGGGATGCTCTGCCTACAGCCTTTTAAGATTATTTTTTCTTGTTGTTACACACATTTTCTCCAGGCCTTTTTACAGTCCCTGCTGCATCTGAACGGAGTCATTAAAATGGTTTTCAATGGATTGCATCTGTATCAAAAATAAATGCAATGTTCTCGTACAAAGGCATTGATTCAGAATTCTTACATGATCTGGAGATGATGTGGGTACCCTGCAACGTTTGATTTCTGTTAAGAGAACCGTGGATTCCATTTCCCATAAAGCTGATTTTTATGGTCTGTGGGTCTGCCTGCCCTCAAAGTCAGGTGCTGCACCTCTGAAAGCTGCTCAGATACATAACACATTAAATGTCTCTTTCAAGGTGACTGTGGGGAATGCAACTTCTGGATCATCAAACCTGTTTCTATAGAATTATGCATCCCTGTGGCAGATTATTTGCAGGCTTCATGCCAGATGGATAGAATTCTCTGTATTAGTAACAAGCCTTGTAAACATCACAATTTCTTCCCAGGGTTACTTACTTATTCTGGATGGCACCCACTGCACTCTCTCTTTCTTCCAATCTGTGGGGCTTACTTTTCTCCAAGAAATGAGTGCACTTTAATATTTTACACATTTTCCTATTTCTATGCCAAAATATGAGAGCATCTTGACAAAATAAGCAAGGAGTTATTTTCATTTATACTCAGTTCACATGGAATAAGAAAAAAAAAAAAAGAAATTTTATCCTACTATGTCTTTTTAATTCTAAAGCCATTTTCCCAGTTACCAAGGGCTTTCTTAAACTTAGAGTAATCACAGCCTGTGTCTGCTGAACCCTTTGCTTTCAGCAGCTCAGCCATCAGGCTGCCTCTCCTGACTCACATTTGGAGAACATTATAAAATCTCTGTTACCGCATGCCAGTGTCTGGAACACTGAAAGTACTAATTTAAAATATCTCCCAAGAATGTTGAGACAGTTTCATGCCTTGGCAATTTGTGAGCTGTAGGACAATACTCTTCTTAAGGGCACCACACTAATCACAGGGTCTGTGAAATTCTTGTTACACAGCTCCCAGAGCAGGGGATAAGGGAGTAATCTCTGCTAACTTTAAAATTCGGGGCTCAGCTCTGACGGTCGTATTCCCACTAAGTGAGTGTGTATCTCAGTATGAAAATTGTAGCCATGTGAAGGAAATTTTAAAATGTCTTTTTCACTATGCTTGCATCTAGAGCTTAGCTTATGTTTGTTATCTGTATTAAATAAAATACCCCTGGAGCTCTCAATTAATATGTATGGTCAACAAGCTGAATACTGACTCTTCCATTTTAGTCCCAGCTGGCAAACCTTTGCTGAAGAGGAACCAGCTGAAAACAGGCTTACGGAGAAAAGCTGCCTGTCTTTTCTTTCCCAGTGGTTTTAGTGCTGATTTGGACTACGAGCATTTCCACATTTGAAATGCCCCTTCCTTTCCCAGCATTACCCTGATCTAATCCTCTCAGTGGATGTGCCGCGTTGAACTGACCCTACATTACCCTCCTCTTTCTCTCCACTTTATTGCCCACCAGTCTCCTCAATTCACCCCCTCTGTGTTGGTCTCTTCTCCTATTTCAGAGTCCTGCTCTCACCACCCCCCGGCATCTCTGGGTGATTTTAACCTCTTTACCAACTGATTCTCCAGCCTTACCCAGCACCCACGACTCTCCTGCTGTCACTCCCAACTTTGTCTTCTCCATGATTCCCTCCCTACTATCACGTCCCAGTTCCTCCTTCCTCTATTCCTCCTGCATGTCCTGCTAACCCCTAGACATGCCCAGCAATTCCCAGCTGTTCCCAACCCTTGATCTCTCATACTGGTTTCCTCTGCACTGTATGCTCATTACTATCACTCTGCCAGCCAGGCTGAATTCTTCCTCAACCCACTTGCTTTTGCCTCCTGTCTAAATAGCAGTATTTTTTCAATTTAATTGAGTCCCTTGATTCCAGATTTTCTCCTTTTTTTCCCCCTTCTGCTTTTGATTTTCTCCAGCCTGCCTGTGAGACACCTTCTACCACACATTCTTTTTCTCCATTTCTTTTCAACAGTCCTTTGTATTTTCCCATTCTGTCTTTGACCACAGACAAGAATTCCCCAATGACCTCTGCAGACACATCAAACTGTTTCTTTCAAGAGTTCCTCTAAAACCTTATTTTGCTATTCTTCTCCCTAAATCCCAGCAACAAACATGCAAGCTGTGTCCTGAGGATGCTGCTGCCTGTCATAACAGGCAGTGTATATTGACTAGTCCTTGTACATTTTTTGACTGGCTCTGGGGACCCAATCTTGGGCTTAGGTTAAATTGTTCTTGGTTTGGATATTTTTCTGGTGTTTACGCAGCATTTAGAAGTAAGAGGTTAGGCATGATAATAAAAAATGATGATGATGTTGATTGACGATGATGATGATGGTGGCGGTGATGGTGGTGATGGTGACGATGATGGTGACACCCTCACCTGCATAACAGGTAAATGACCTGCAGTTGCCTGCCTTCTGTTGAAATCTCCCACTGAGTATTGGCCTGAGATTCCTGAAGGAGGGAATCTCATGGACACCTGTGTCATTACCTTTCTCATACCACCGAAAGGTATTGTAGTCACAAGTAATTCCACGAGGAATGAATTACCACGAACTGGTGTTCACAATGACCTAAAACCGGTTAAACAAGGTAATTCCCAAAAAAAAATGTCTGCATAAAACAGGAATAGTAAATCTTCTCAAACCACATCAGGAGCTGTATTAAGCCCAAAATTGTTTGTAGTAATTCAAAAGGTGATCTATAAAAGGTAAATTGCATTTCCATACATGAGTGTTTCCCATTAATTTCAAGATATTCAGGACTTACTATACCAATGATGTATAACACAGGTTTGAAAATTTTCCTGCTTTATCATAGCTGAATATTATAAATGCCTTTCAAATAGCCAAATTACACTCTATGCTTGGAGGAGTAAACACTTATATCAGCAAAACTAAGTAAACTTCCAGAGAAGATATTAGTTCAGTTCTACTTTTCAGACAATCTATAAGAAGAATTCAGGAAGGATATTGAGGTGCTGGAGCAGAAGAGCAACAAGGCTGGTGAAGGGACTTGAGCACAAGTCCTATGAAGAGAGGCTGAGGGAGCTGGGGTTGTTCAGCCTGGAGAAAAGGAAGCTCAGGGGAGACCTCATCACTCTCTACAACTCCCTGAAAGGAGGTTGTAGCTGGGTGGGTGTCAGTCTCTTCTCCCAGGCAACCAGCAGTAGGACAAGAGGGCACAGTCTTAAGCTGTGCCAGGGGAGGTTTAGGTTGGATATCAGGATGGAATTTTTTAGAGAGAGTAATGAGACATTGGAACGGGCTGCCCAGGGAGGTGGTGGATTCAGTGTCCCTGGAGGTTTTTAAGATGAGATTGGATGTGGCACTTAGTGCCATGATCTAGTAACCACGGGAGTGTTGGATCAAGGGTTGGACTTGATGATCTCAGAGGTCTTTTTCAACCCATTTTATTCTATGATTCTAAGAGGAGACATGTAGGGATATTCTTAGTGAAACATATGTGTTTTTTTCCCCATAAGTTATAGAGCAGCTGTTTAACAGCTTTACAAATTTATTTTGTATTTGGTACCTTGGCATGAAAATATAAACAATAATTTAGTGACAAAGAAGCATATAAAAATTTAGAGCAAATACATACAAACCCAGACATGAAAATAATAGCATAACTAATTTTTTTCTATTGCTTCAATGGTTTTTATTACCATTACATTAACAGTGGTTTTTTTAAAGTGTTTTTCAGAATAGAGGCCTAAATTTTATGCAGTTTCTAAAATAGATTTTCCTGTCACCCAGAAGAGTGACAACTTGCTGACTTGTCCCCCAAGCACTTCTGGGCGTCAGATTCAGCAATTCCACTGTTGTACAACACTATCTATTTCCCTGTTTATGACAGCTTTGAACACACTGGACTAGGTTCCAATGGGAAATTCAGGGTAAATGCAGACTAATGGGGTCCTCTCTGCTGAGACAGGACCACAACTTTCCACTATAGTTCTACACAAATCTCCTAGGGGCCCATGACGACAAGACTTGGGAATGGAGCTCTACAAATGAATCCTCTGGAATTAAAATACACCAAAGTGAAGGTTAAGATATAAAATAAAGTAAATCAGTGTTCTTATCTGTATGTTCTTTTTCTTCAGAGTCCTATGGAATAAATTATATCCCAGATTCCTTTACATCTGTTTACACATATAACTCATTTGTGTTCATATATATGAATTTGGCGTAGCATTTTACTTTTTTAAAAAGCACAAACAACCCCTTCCTTATTGTTGTTAATGAAGAAATTTTTAAAAATCATGTATGGTTACATTTAGATGTTAGATAGCATATGCTTTTCACAGATATGCAGTAGATATTTAAAGCAATAAAACCTAAGTTGTCCTTGTATAAGAATGATCAAGTAATAAAGAAAATATCATTGAGAGAACTAAATTGTACTTCAACAATAAAGGTCAAACTGATAGCTACATGAACAGTGTTCACTGTAGTGAACATGAACATTAGACTCCCTGTAATTCCTACGGATTGCTATGCAATGACATATTCCACATTTTCAGCTTAGGAAAAATGCCTGCGTGTCTTGGAGAAAATGATGTAGTCAAAGGAAACCCTCACTTTATTTACAGATAGAAATTAACTCCTGTCATTTTTTTTTTCCTGTGTGTCTCAAGTAGTCTGGTGGAATAGATGATGTGTGATCATTTGTGATTTATGCAAAAGCTTTATTAAAGCACAAATTATGTCAGTTGGAACAAAAGCTTGCAACTTTATCTTGGCAAAGATGTGTTCTTGCTGCAGCATTTGGTCGTGATGTACGATGTGCTTGTTTTGGAAAGCTGTGAGTATTCACTGGATGTCAAACATCTGAACACTCTCTGGAGTGGCAGTCTGCTTCTCTCTCTTGGTTTTGCTGCCTTGCCATTTGCTTGCACCAAGAGATAGGATATTCCATGGAATCTTATACACTGAATTAATCCACTGACTTGGACAGCAGCATCTGAGTGGAACTCAGGCATTGAAAGAGGCTAGTAAGACCCCTGTCACTGAGATGCAGGAACACAACTCATCTCACACATTCCAGTCACAGATACGGTGTCCAATCCCTGTCCAAAACCTAGACTTCCCTAGACATGACCTGTTAAGCTCAAATTTCTATGTGACGCTCAGTTCCAGGAGGATTTGTGTATCTGTTTGTTTTTTCTATTATGAAATTTTCTGTTGACAGGACAAGAGCCTTACGCCCCTGCATAGGTCCAGAGTTCCTGTAAATAATACTAAAACCCACAATTGCTGACACAGATTACACAAGGAATGTTTTCTAACTCTGAGCATTATAAAGCAACGCTGTAATTTTCACTTTTTTTTCGAACAGTCAGTAACAGAATGAATTTTCTGTTATTTTTTGACTCCTAAGACTTAATAAAACCAAAGAGATAGAAAGCTACAGAAGAAAAACACATTATCAGATGAAACAGCTCCTGAAAGAACCTTAAGAGGAAGTTTAAATTGCTAAATCAAAGGTGCAGGGTGCTCTGGTTGTTAGAAAGTTCCATATTGCTTATGTTTTATGTAAAATAATTTTTCCTGCCAGCTCTCTTGCCAAAATTTATTTGCTGTAATTAAGGTGTGGAGGTACCACTGTCCTGAGTGCAGGAACCAGATCGCACCTGCTGCCATCCTGACTAACCCAGTGCGAAAACAAACCCGCGTAACTCCTCGCACATTTTTCTTTCGGCATGTGTTGAGCCGCCCCCTTCTCTCGGCGGTCCCCATGCACCCTCCTCCTGCACCCGCGTCCCCGCCCGCGATGCTGCGTGTTACAGCCGCCAGCTGGGATCTAAAAATGGTCCCAGCGTGCCTCAAGCGATCCCCGGCACAGGCAGAGCCCCCCGCACCCCGAGCCGGGGTGGTCTTTGCGCACCATGCGGTGCTCGGGAGGATGCGGTTCCGCAGGGTGACATCTGCGACGCTCCCCCCCCCCCCCCCATCCGCCTTTAACCAGCGCGAGTATCGGGTTAAAAGTGACGGGTTTCTGATATTTCACTTGTGTTTCACTGCTGCATTTCGCTGCAATTCGCTCGAAGGAGAAGTTGCCGGCTCCGGCAGCCGCGTTCGCTCGGCCCTGTCACTTTCTAAGATTTTCGCTCGAAGAATCGGAAAGGCGGAAACTGTCGAGAAACCCACAGGCGGCCCCAAATAACCTGGAGGCTCACGGCCCGTCCCGGCCGGCCGAGAGCACCGCTGCCCGCGGGTTTCAGCGCCCGAACCCCCGCTCCATCCACCCCCAGGGAGGGACGGAGGGACAGCGGGATGGAGAGATGCAGGGATAGGGGGATGCAGGGAGAGAGGGATGCAGGGATGGGGGAAGGGAGAAGGGGGGCAGGGACCTGGGCGCTGCGGCGGCGGCGACTTTGCTCTTTAAATCGCTCTCCAAAGCGGATTTACGGCTGATCCCTCGCGTCACTGCCCGCGGAACGCTCCCGCCGCCGGCGCCCGCTCCGGCTCCTGCTGCGGAGCGGTGGGAGGTGTTGTGGGGCGGGGCGGGGCGGGGGCCGCGGGGAACACACGGCTCGGCCCCCGAGGGCGGGCGTAGCGCGGGGCCGGGGCCGCGCCGTCGGTGCTGCCCGAGCCCATGAGGAGCGGCCGCGGAGCTGCTGAGCGGCCGTGGGTCCGGGCACGATGCAGAAGAGCGTGCGGTACAACGAGGGGCACGCCCTGTACCTGGCGCTGTTGGCCCGCAAGGAGGGCACCAAACGGGGCTATCTCAGCAAGAAGACGGCGGAGACCAACCGCTGGCACGAGAAGTGGTTCGCCCTCTACCAGAACGTGCTCTTCTACTTCGAGGGTGAGCAGAGCGCCCGTCCCGCCGGCATGTACATGCTGGAGGGCTGCAACTGTGAGCGGGTGCCGGCTCCCAAGGGATGCTCGGCCGGCAGTGCCAAGGATGCTGCGCTGGACAAGCAGGTACCGCCCCGACGGCCGCCCCGCGCCCCAGAGGAGGAGGGGGAGGGGGGGAGGAAAGCCGGGTGCTGCCACCCCCCTCGCATCTCCCCGGAGGGGTCACGGTGTCACTACGGGCTCTCGCCCCCCACGGGGAGTTCCCTCCCGCTCCTGGAGCCCTGCGAAGGGCAACAGCCACTCAGAAAGCGGCGAAGCCGGTGGCTTTTTTGTCCTCTGCGGTGACTTTTCCCTCTTCCCTGACTCTTTTTTTTCCCCCAGTGACTGCAAGCCGAATTTCTCTGGGGTGCCCGAAGAGCAGCATCCCACAAACGAAGTGTTGTGTCATCTTGATGCCAGCACTTCTTTGGTGCAGCTATACGTCTCACCAAACTCAGCAAACAGAGGGTGCGAGGGGCCAAAGTCCCAAAAGAGCACAGGGACACTCTAAGGAGTCACTGAGTCTTTCTCTGCGGGGCTGCCCCTTTCCCAGCGATGCTCTGAAGGGGTATCAGGCTCTCAGCTCCCCCTCGGGAACCCCTGCCCTGCAGGGGCGAGTCCGTGCCCTGATTTGCAGCCTGCACAATCTCGCAGGAGTGGGCAGGTTCTTTGCCACGCAAGTGTTGTGAAGCCGATCTTGCTTGAGATGGAAATGGTGGCACGACGCCCGAGCCGGGTCTCCCCTGGCTGTTCTTGGGGGAGGACCCTCAAGGCTTTGGTGGGATTCCTTCCCAAGAGGGGTGGTGGTTCATAACCGTGAACTGCCGAATTCCTGGCTCCCGCCCCCAGCTCATCCTCCCTAAAGCTGATCTGTTTGACATGAGGCGGGTGTTTAAATACTCTCCGTGCATTACATAATCCTGAGGAGAAGGATGCCGTGGTTGTTCAGCGTAGATAGAGATCGAGTATCTCAATCACACGCCTCCAGTTGCCTCACTTGAATTCCTGATCTTACTTGCTGCGGGTTTGAAATGTGTTTGTGTCTGTGCCTGCCGTGCCCTCGCGCCTTTCTTCCGGAACTGGAGAAACCCAACAGGTGTCAGACGGGTTTGGGGAAGTTTGGGTGGTTGCGAGGAGCGTGGTTTGAGCCGCCCGCAGGCGTTTCCCCAAGGTTGTGAGAAAGGGACGCAGACCAAAACCACACTCTGAAACCCAGCACATCGCCCTGCTTGGCTAGAGTGGTCTCCTTTGCAAAGAGAGCTTTGGTGCTTTCTTGCCCATTTAGCACAAATACTTGTGCTTCAGCAGCCTTCAAATGATACACGGTTAATGAGTGAACTTTGGGAGGCTGGGATGGTTGTAGTTTTGTCATATTCACCCCTCACACTCTCGCTCGTTACTTTGAGTCATGTTTTTATAGCATTATAAATGGAATATTAGAGGATTCCCCAGATGAAATTAAACGTGGATGTTGCCGTGCCTGCTTTAGATTGTATACTTATCGATAGTGTTGTTAAACCACATCTTGATGAAGAGAACTGTGTGAAAACAAATCCTTTCCATATCTGTTCCCTTAGAATCTTAACTTGTGTTTTTATATTGATGAATGAGTTGTTCATAATTGCATTTAGCAGTGCAGAGACAAAATAATTACAGATCATGAAGCTGAGCTTTACTTTGGTTTAAACATCAGCTATGTTGGTTTTCAGCAATAGCGGCAGAAAAGAGCTGTTAAAGAGGCAGAACACTTCATTCTTCTTATGGGGTGCTTGTTTTAATTTTCAAGGTACATTGCTAGAAAATATCTTTTTATGTTCATCTTTTGCTTCACCCAAAACGTTTATTCAAAGCTTTCGAGTGTTAGTAGTTTTTACAGACCTTTTTTCATTAAAGTGCACCCTTGTTTGCATATACATATAGACACAAACTTTTGCTAAGGTATACAGGAAAGTCCCTTAGTGACTAAAACTGATCCATCACAAGAAGAAAATAGAAAGATTTGAAAATTAATCAGTCTTTTTAATTCAGAAAATGTGCTTATATTCTTACAGGTGTGAAGTAATAAACCACGAACCTCTTAATTAACAGAGGCACACAAAGTTATTTTTTAATCAGTCAGTCATATGATGATGAAAACTCAGTGTTGCACATGTTAGTTAGTGTAAAAATAGTGCCTAGATTTAATTTAATTTGATTTAATCACACAAATGTATTAATGGAGTGAAAAAAATGAGAAGCTCTGTGCCAGTGTGTGAAGAATCAGATCTCTTTTCTGCGAGGGACAGAAGAAAAGAGGAATCTCTTTCAGTCTAAGTTTTATTTACGTAGGTAATTTAGACATTAGAGTGATAATGTGATACAGAATTACACAAATGAGAGAGAGAAAGAAGAATTAATCACGAGAGACCTCCATCGGCATATTTTGAGTGGATATTTGAAAAAGCAATGCATTTTCTTCAAGTTATGTAATGAAGATTATGGAAAATGCTTGCGGGACAAGTAGATTTTGTTTTCCTTAACTTGCGGATCCTTTTAATTTTAGTTTTGAGTTGTTTTGGAATTGATTGTCATGTCCTGTGCCAGGTAAAACTGGTAAGTTGTCAGAGCTCAGTGGGAGGAATGTTGCAGCTCTGCTACCCCGCACAGGAGACTGAATTTTGGTAAACAGATGTGTCTAGGTTTGGGTTATCTCCCAACAATCCCGACAGTTGGATAATTCCATATTTAACCTTTGTTGGTGCTGTTAGGCTCCTCCAGCAGCCTGTCATGAAGGAAGAGTAAAGTATTACAGGAACCACCATGGTGTGGAAGATTCCAAATGCCTTCATAAGATTTGCTGTAATATTACAGTGTTAAAAAAAAATTGCAATGACAGAATGTGCTTATTTTGTCTTTTCCACTAACATATTAGTATGAATTTTTTTTTCTTCAGAAGGATATTTACTTCAAAGGAAATTCTTTTTAAAAAGTACAGCACCTTTCTTAGTAATAATGAGTGGATTAATTGATATTCTGGGAATGTGGTATCAAGTTGAGTGTGTTGCAGATAATAAATGGTTTGTAGGGGGAGGTTTTGTTTTTATGGAAAAGTGTTTTGATCTCCATCAGAATTTAAAATAGTTTTTATAAACATCAAACCGTTTTTGTTATAAACACTGATTTCACATTTCAGTGATGCCTGCTTGGCTGGTGCTAAAGGAAAAAAAACTCAGGAGCAGTTAATTAGGGGTGAGATAAGGAAAGGGTTTAATTGTGCCAAGGCAATAGATGTTATATGACGCGCACCCCTGTGCCTGAGATGTTACATTTTATAATGCTATCTGTCCAATCCCAAATGTATCCACCCTGTAGCCTTTGCTCCGATCCGCCCCGGGTCCACCCCCTTAAAATTGAGTCTGGGGTGTATTTCGGGACCACCTCTTCATCATTCTCATCATCTTCAGAGCACAAAGGGTACACAGTCACCTAGTTCTTGACTCTGTTCTGTTGTTCAGGCCTAGATATGGGTGTTCTCTAAACAGTATAGGCCTTACCTTGACAAGACACTAAACATTGCCACTGAATTCAGGGGTGGATTTGATATGGGGTGCATAGAATGGAGTAAGAGGGTTAAGGAATATGTAAACTACTTGTACTACAGGGAAAGGGAGTGAGGGCTACTGCTTTTAAAACCTACTTATAAAACTTACAAAAATTAGAAAAATAAAAAACTAATAGGGGCTTAAGGCATCATCAGAAAGATAAAAACAAACATTGATTTATTGAAAAAATAACAATGTGGAAGAATCTGAGTTTCAAAACAGCAAAGTAACACATGGAAATACTACATATGAAAATTTTCTGATATTAGTTAAACTGCTTCTTCCCACAGTAATTGTGGGCTGTGAAAAAGGGCAGCTCCCAACAAGTCCTTCACTGTGACACTGAGAGACTCAGAGAGAATAAATTTCAGCTTTTCTGTTAAAAACTCTGGAAAGAGAATGGCTCTGCCCCAGTGAGTGGTTAATCTCTGTTGAAAGTGAAGTAAAATGCTTCAAACCACACTTTCTGCAGTGTTTCATAGAAGGTTGGCATATGTTATCCAGCAAGTTCATAGATACTTTTTTAAAATACTATTGGAAAACAAGTGAATAGAGGAATGTAAATATTATCATTATTATTATTGTCTGCATTGGGAGGAGGCCTGTATGTTTAGATTCCTTCATAACTGTGCATTGAATACATGGAAATGTTCTGATACAGTTATTAATAACTGTCTTAAGAGTATTTAGGCTTGTAAATGTTACACGATTTTAGCAGAGACTATTCTTTGTATCTTGCTTGCAATAATCTTCCTTCCACTTAGGAAAATTAAATGCAGTATTAAGTCCCTGTCCCCACAGATTAGCAGAATCCAATTATTTGAATTTTTTTCTGCTTACTGTAGCTCTGATTTTGTAGAGGATACAGGGATTTTGTGATGTTTGGAACCTCTCTGTTTTACATACTTTCCTTGATGTGCTAAGGCAGGTATATGCTACCAACAGCTTTTGCTGTATCTCTCAGATAGTTTAATATATATATAACCTGATAAGAGCATCTAAAGGGCATTTTTTTCTGAAGATATAATGAATTAAATGTTAATCACTTTTATTAGGCAACAGGCCCCGTGTTGTTCACCTTCCCATGCCTGTTTTATGTAGCAGGTGGCTGAGGAGTGGGGGGGGGACTTTTTGGCACCTTCAGGTGTTGCATTGTCCATAAATCTTACTGCTTGCTTGCGGGCAAGTAAATCCCTGGGACGTTCCAGTGCAAATGTACACCAGAGATGACCATGTTTTAGAAATTTTCTGTAGCATTTAAAAAGTAATAGATGACTTTTTCTTCTCAGCATCTGACAAGAAAAAAAATGTGTTGGATTTTCATCTTCTCCAAACTTCTTTTTTTTTTTTTTTTGATGGAATATCTTCAACAGAATGAGTTAATTAAAAAAGATGGTTATTAGTGTTTTAACAGCTAAATGGTGTAACTATTTAAAAGAATCTGGGATTATATTCTCCTCTTTCTTCTCGTGGAACTGTGGAACAGTGACTTTTGTCCATCTTCTGCCTTTTGAGGCTTTTGACTGTGATATAGTGGCTGAATAACATGTTGTTTAATCATTCTGCAGGCTTGAACCAGTGGGATTCAAGTTCCTAAATTCTGCAAGATGTCCATTGGAGTGCACTGTGCCCTTTGCAATCTTTTGAACTCAGCAAGCTCATTAAATTGCTTTAATTAATTTTATTTAATTCATTAGATTGCATTTTAGAAATGCTGTGCCTCTAGTTAACATTCCTTGAGTAAGCCATAAATTCTTTGTAAATGTCTATATTTGTGCAGTAGGGGAGTGTAAGACAGGGTGCTTTTCATGTGCCTTCAGGTGCCTGACCTGAGCTGGATACCCTGGCAGAGAGTGAAGTCCTGGCCAGTGGAGTCAGCACAGTCTGAAGAACTGGTCACCCCATCCCAAATTAGGTGTTTGCATCTGTTCTGATATTTTCTACACACCACTGGTGTTTTCTTTTGGCTGTTTTGGGTACATGCTGGGTCCTCACCTGTTGAAAGTGTAGAAAGGCTGCAGGTAATCACTGTTTCTTCATTCTGATTTCTGTTCCCTCCTCTGCCTTACTCAAGTTGTTTCTCCTGTTTCAGCAAATCTTCTCAGAAATTGTGGAGATCATGTTCAGCCTATTTCACAGAGTGTCTCTGGTGTCCTCCAGATTGAAATCAGATTTTATTTTTAACCCCATGCATTACAGAGGCTCAGGCATGACAAGAAAATTACAGCCTTCTTTTTGCACTAGACATATTGTCTTCAATTTGGCACTCACGGAATTTTAGTGAACTATTATAAGTGCTTCTTCCTAATTTGTTGAGGAAGAAGAGAACCGCCCACCAAGCACACCTTGCACTGCCATCCTGTCACGCAAGAAAAATGGCCTTTCGTCTTGCATGCAGCAGGCTCCAGCAGAGACTCCGTGACATCCAGAACAAGTGGTGGATCAATCTAGCTGAAAAAACTCAATTATGTGCAGATACAGGTGATCACAGAGGTTTCTATGAGGCCCTGAAAACAGCATACCGGCCTACATACCAGGTCCAAAGCCCTCTACTCAGTGCAGATGGTCAAATGCTTCTAACAGATAAAACCTCCATTCTGAATCGATGGTCTGAACACTTTCAGACTCTTTTCAGTACCAACCGTGTAGTCCAAGATTCAGCAATTCAGTCCATCACACAACAACCAGTGAAGTACGAATTGGATACTGCCCCCACTTTAGGAGAAACCCTCAAGACCATACAGCAGGTGAAAACTGGCAAGGCAGCTGGGGTTGATGGAATTCCACCCGAAGTCTGGAAACATGGGGGCCATGCACTCCATGCTAAATTTCACGAGTTCTTACTACGCTGTTGGGATCTAGGCGAACTCCCATCAGACCTTCGAGATGCAGTCATCATCAATTTGTATAAGAAGAAAGGTACTAAATCAGACTGCTCAAATTACCGTGGTATTACTCTGCTCTCCATTGCTGGTAAAATCCTGGCAAGAATACTCTTGAACAGACTAATACCCACTATAGGAGAAGGAATTCTACCTGAAAGCCAGTGTGGTTTCAGAGCCAACAGGAGCACCACAGACATGATGTTTGTTCTCAGACAACTGCAAGAGAAGTGTAGGGAACAGAACAAAGGTCTCTATGTAACCTTTGTCGACCTCACCAAGGCTTTTGATACTGTGAGCAAAAAAGGTCTGTGGCAGATTTTGGAACATTTAGGATGTCCCCTCAGGTTCCTTAAAATGATTATCTCACTCCATGAGAATCAGCACAGCCAAGTCAGATATGGCAATGCACTTTCTGAGCCCTTTCTAATAACTAATGGTGTGAAACAAGGCTGCTTTCTTGCACCAACCCTTTTCACAATCTTTTTTAGCATGATGCTCCAAAGGGCCACGGCAGACCTCGATGATCAGGACGGTATCTACATCCGATACCATACTGATGGAAGCCTATTCAGCCTAAGGCAACTGAAGGCCCACACCAAGACCTTAAACCATCTTGTCCGGGAGCTGCTTTATGCTGATGACGCTGCCCTTGTTGCCCACACAGAAGCAGCTCTGCAGCGTTTAACATCCTGCTTTGCAGATGCTGCTGAGCTCTTTGGGCTGGAAGTCAGCTTAAAGAAGACAGAAGTTCTCCATCAACCAGCACCTCAGGAAGTCCTCCATCATCCCCATATCACCATTGGCGAATCAGAGCTCAGATCAGTCCAACAGTTTAATTACCCAGGTAGCCTCATCTCCTCGGATGATAAGACTGACGGAGAGATAGACAACAGGTTAGCAAAGGCATATAGTGCCTTCGGAAAGCTTCATAAAAGAGTTTGGCGAAATAAGCACCTGAAGAAAAGTACAAAGATCAGCATTTACAAAGCCATAGTGCTGTCTGCTCTCTTATATGGATCTGAATCATGGGTCATCTAACGCCACCACTTGCGTCTCCTGGAACACTTCTATCAACGCTGTCTCCGCACAATCCTAAACATCCACTGGTCAGATTTTGTGACCAACACATCTGTTCTAGAACAAGCAGCAGTCACAAGTATTGAGGCCATGTTGCTGAGAACACAGCTGTGTTGGGCAGGGCACGTCTCAAGGATGAAGGACCACCGCCTCCCTAAGATCTTGCTCTATGGTGAACTTGCCACCGGCTGCTGCAAGAGAGGAGCTCCAAAGAGAAGATCCAAGGACTCCCTGAAACAACATCTCAGCCTTGGCCATATTGATCACCATAACTGGTCTACTCTGGCCTCCAGTCGGGAGGCCTGGAGACACACTACCTATAACGCTGCTGATGCTTTTGAGAAAGCACACAGGATCACCCTTGAGGAGAAAAGACAACACAGAAAGAATCGTGCCTTGCAGAAGACTCTAAGGAGTCTTTCTGATGTGCCTTTTGCAACCGGACGTGCCTGTCTCGTATTGGCCTTTTTAGCCACCAACACACTTGCAACAAATGTGGGTAGAGCCCTTCCCAAATCTTCATTCATGAAGCCTAGCCATGAATTATAATCACTTCTTCCTAATAAATTTGTTGGGTACAATTAAAAATGTATAGGCCAACTGCAAAGCTCTCTTGAGAGGAAGATGGGAGAAGAACCTACAGAAGAGTGGAGAGATCCAACAGAGACCTGTGCAATATCAGCACTGGTCATGTAGATATTTGTGTGTGCAAGTGAAGGAGGAGCAGTAATAAATGGCACTTTATCATACCAAAGGCAATAAGTGACTTAGTGCATTTGATATCTGAAGTATTTTTACCTATTCCTAGGGCTTGATCAGGCAAGTGAGGGCTTCTGGGATGGTGCTGTGTTTATATGTTGGGTTTGTGTCACTGAGATCTTTTGGTTGTAGCTTTCTTGGCCCAAGAAGTACATGATGGCTGATGGAAATACCAAGGACTCCTTTCTTGTAAAGTATTCAGAAAAAGAATTGTGATGAATACCCTGAGAGGGGTCATTTTCTGTAGGGCTTTTCTGTTTCCACCTGCTCCTTCTCTGGGCATTTGCAATGTGTCTGGGGTCTAGATTCTGCCTTTTGCCTGGGATTCCTGTGAAAAATGCACAAATCACATCCACGAGGTGTCTTACAGTAACTAATCATTCCTTGTTTTGGGGACCCAGCTTGGCTTGGGAGAGGTAGAACCAATCTCTGTGAATGTAGTGGTTAAAAAATAAAAGTGCCACTTAAACGCTGCAGGTCAATGGTTTTTCTCATTATTCTTCCAAATTTAGTTGTGTCAGAACTGCTGGGTTTTGTGCAGACTGTATTTGCAGTGATTTTGTGCTGACTGTGTGTGCAGTAATTCCTTCTTATCTCACTGTCTGTTTTGAAACTAGAAGTGTTAATACTAAGGAAGCATCTGAATGACATAATAAGAGAAGTTTCTGAACTCTTCTGATCAATGTGCAGGGTGATGTGCATCCAAGAATCATGATAAAGCAAACTGTGAAATCATGTCTCACTTACGTGTGGTGGCTGAACCAGCATCTCCTGAGAGAAGAATTGTTTAATAAAGGGCTGCAGTCACTGCATTTGCACTGGAGGGGCTGAGTTAATACACCAGGCAGCCTCTGACATAGTGCTCCTTCCTCACCTCCCTGTACCTGGATTTGTAACCTAATGCCAAAAACTACCAAAAAAACCAAACAAAAACCCAAACACCAAAACCACTAAACTAAAAAACGAACATGAAACTTACATACAAATGCCTGCAAAAAATGAAGCTTTCGATTAATTTTGATTCATTCATGATTTATATTGTGGAAACAACCAGACAGAGACGACTCCTTTTGGTGCAGATTTAATTTTGTGATAGGTGTAAGCTTTCAGGCCCCAGACAAGGGTTTTTTCTCATATTTTGCTGCCTGCTGCAGATGGAAGTTTCATAAGTGCATTACTAGTTGGCCTGAGGGAAGCCAGGGTAGCCTGGTGTCCAGTATTACACAGCCGAGAATGGGCAGTGACCTGAGAGAGCCCTGTCATCCACAGTATGAGAGGGGCTGCAGAGCTACCAGGGGTCATGTCTGCACCACAGACAACAGTGCTGAAATTTAAAGAGAGAGGATCTTTCCGGAATGCTGCTTTGCATCCCTGTGGGTCAGCAGGTGATAGTCTGGCTGCGGGACAGCCACAGGAAGGAAGTACTGCAGCCACTTGGATACACTTGACAATTCAGAGTAATTCCAAGTGGTTCTGTGTGAAATAAAGAAATTAATTTACCTTCTGCAGAAAGTGGGGGGGAGTCTTTTCCCAGCTCTGATTTAAACAGGTTTTCCTAAAGATTATTGACTTCCTACAAATACGTCTTTGATTTATTTATTTTATTTTTACCTTTTTTTGAAGACATTTCAATGCATGTCTTACGTGTGTTTGTAGCCTGGGTGACACAGACTAGAAGGATCGTTATTTGGGGTTATTTGCTTCCTGAGCCTTCCGGTGAATTGGTTTCCTGTGTGCTGCAGTTCTGTGAGACAGCTTAATACACGTAATTCCATCCCATATGCTGGCATATGGGTGACACCATCTGCATGGGGATGTTTGTTTATCCTCACAGTGTTTTAGGGTGTTCATCTGTGGCTCCATGGGTGAGCACAGAAGTAGTTTCTGCATTAGTCATGAGGTGTCATGTGCAAGTTTCTGCACAGGGGAAAAGCACATGGCAAGACCTGAGAAGTGACAGATTCTCAAACCTTCATCTGGGGTATTCGTCTTGTAGCTCATGGCTTATTTCCCACTCTGCCGCTGGGATCTGTTGGGTGCACCTTGCAGGTTTGTCCTTACAGGCAACATGCTCTCTCTAGTCCTGTTGATCTGAATTGTACAACTTATTATTTCAGGCAGTTGGGTTTTGGTGCACTTGGCTGAAATTGGAAAGAGTTTTTATTCCTCATATTTCTTTTGTGAATAAGTTATTTGTAATTGTAGCAGTTCTTCTCAATACTGTTTAGGCTAGATGGGTGAATTTATGAGCTTTTTAATAATTTAAGTGAATTACTAGGCTAATATTATATGTTTGTTCACATATTTGCTTCATCTTTCTCGTGTCGCCCTCTTTGAGCCTTTCCCATCAGTGTTTGTTGCCTCGTGTAAATTTCAAAATGCTCCTTTCCTCTTCCTGACGTGATTCCTGCCCCACAGACATCAATGTGGTGCTTCCAGGCTGCCTCTTGTGTGCAGTGCTGGGAGGGTTGGATGAGCTTGTAAGTCTCTGTTCCTCCCTTTTGGATCATAATAGAAGATCACTCGATGTAATGCTGGAGGGAAGACATGAACTGAAAGAAGGGCCTGTGCAGGACTTAGTTCATCATTTGTGTCCTTTCTCATGGCTTCTCCAATGCATCCTGTCCTGATTGTGCAGCTGCATCAGTAGCTTCCAGGACAAACATTCTGAATTCTTGGTGTGAAAACCTCTTTTTGGCTGAGAGATAATGACTTCCTGTGGTTGTTTTCAAAGTGGTGTCCAAGCCCTGTTATTCTGACAGTGGTGCAGTGCACAGTGGTGCAGTGCACAGTGGTCACTCAAAAAAAGCAAAAGAGGTCACTTTACTTGCCTTCCATGCAACAGTCATGGGAGACAGTGCTGTAGTGTGAGCTGCAAAGAGCTGCTGTGGAGGGTGCACACCCAACAGAGCACAGCTGGAGTATTCATAACCTCACTGGAAGTCTTTGGGCATCCACCCTCATCACCTTTGGGCCTCTCACCTGTCTCACTCTTGCAGGATGATTTCCCTTGGTTGGACTCCCTTGCACCCACAGTCCATTCTGTGATTCAGCCCCTTTTTTTAATTCCCATCTTGGCTGCTTAGTCTTGATGTTGCCAGATTTCCATACCTTTGGATTTCTAGGGTGAAGGGAATGTGTAATACTTCAGGTGGAGACCAAGTGAATTGGCTCTATGGCAAGTGTAATAGTAAATGTTGGATAACTTTAAACACCTTGTAGAATAATCTGAATGTCCAGAAGGAGCTCAGACAATTTGCTTTTCAAAGGAAACAAAGCAGTTCCAAGTAGTTTTTAAAGCAATTGTGATTTCTGTCTCTCATGTTGCTTTTTGACCTCTGTGGTGGAGTGTGAGATTTGTTAAGAATAGCAAAAACATTCACCATCCCAGGCATCTCATCTTTTTGAATTGTGGGGGTTTTTTGTCTTTCCTATTATGTTTTCTACCATACAACACATTTGACAGTTATATCCAGCAAAACCAGACTTTTTTTCCTATAAATTATTCTGCTTTAATATAAAACCTCAGAATTTTCTTAATTCTTGAGTGGCTCTGGAACACAAACCTCTTTGGCTTTGAATCTATCAGTAGTCTTTAATGATGTCTTAATGCAGTCCAGTGGTATCCAGATTTTTTTCTTGAGTGAACCTGGAAGGCTGTAGAGTGGTCATAGTCACTGAGAGAAGTTCCCAAGGGCTGGAAGAGAGCAGATGTATCCCTCATATCTTCAAGGATGGCAAAAAAGAAAGATCCAGGGAAGTACAGGCCAGTCAGTCTCACTGTAGTTCCTAAGAAGGTGTTGAAGAAAATCCTCCTGGAAAGCATTTCCACACATGTGAGGGTAAGAAGGTGATTGAGAATGGTCAGTGGGGATTTACAGAGGGGAAATCATGCTTGACCAACCTGACAACCCTCAGCTGTGGTGTGGATTGAAAGCTCTTTGAACAACCAGGCCCCGAGGACCAGCAAAAGATGATGTTGAACTTTCACCCAGGACATTCAGTTCTAAGAAAGGACTGTTGGCCCAAATAGTAGGAATTTTCTTTGTAAGGAAAACCAGCAAGGCTTCCCACTCTGCTTTCTTAAATTTTCCTCTCTGCTTGTTGTCAGGAAGTAAAACCATGTGTGAGAAGAAAAATATATGCCAGGACATTGTTTCAAGTTGCTGTACAGTGATCAGTCTTACTTGTCTTTCTCTGGAATAAATTTACTACTGGCTCAGCACCTTAGCTGATGTGTTACTGAGAACCATAATAAAAAGTCAAAATTCTTTACAGTTTTCTAAAAATCAAAAAGATAAAAACTGTCTTTTTGTGCTTTTGATGTGCTTTTTCTTCTTTCTGCATGCATTAGTGCAGCATGTATGTGGCATGTATTTTCTACTTCAGTTCTTTTTTGCTGAGGGAGTGAGAGGGGTTGTTTTCTTTTTAATCATTCCCCATCTGATTGAAATTTAAGTAGTTGTTCTGGTTTGGCTCACGTTTAAATTGTAGCAGGAAAAAATTGTTCAACTAGAATAAACTTAACTTCAAACTTTTTTTGCGCTAATGAACAGAGTGTGATATAACTGTTACTAACTGAAGCTGAAGCCTTTTTTCCCTGTCTTGAATTACTTGGAATATATCAGTAATTCAGCCTTCGTATTCTCCTTGTGCTGAGCAGTAATACTATTTACAAAGTACTCAGTTTTACTGCTCTGGGAAATGTAAAATAACTTTGGATCTTCTTCAGGCTGTGTTTATTATAGAGGTAGAAGCAAGGAGGCGAAAGTGGTTGTTTAAGCTTTAGCATTTTCAAGAATCTATGAGAAGGACTCATGTTGGCTCTAGTGTGTGTCACTTTTTTACCCATTTTCTTCCTGATTTTCCCCTTACGCTTTACTTGTCCCTACTGTTTACTCAGGTGATTTTTTCTTTTGTTTAATCTTCACTCCCTGAGGTGTATCTGGGGAATACCTATCACCTATTGAAGGTGCATGATGAGTAAAATTGAACATCCCTAAGATCAGCTCAGCATCGTGAGGGTTTTTTTATTCCTACTCCACTTTCTTTTATAAAAGTACATAAATGGTGCTTCTTACATCAAAAGCATAGAATAAATGTCTGTCCTTTACTGCGTGTGATGTAATTTCACTGGAGTGGATTATTTAATCTAAGTGACTTCAGAGTTTAGTCTCTTCTAAATATATCAGGTGGGACCAGGTGCCTGATCTGCTTTAATACCATGTACCTTTTATTAAGGGTTGATCAGCTGCCATTTCCATTTATATTTCCTGATGTTCTTTCTTGATTCAAAGTTATTTTTAAGTCACCCAGGTCAGGAAGGATATGAGTGGCATGGAGTGCTGAGGGAAGCGTGGTTAATTAATGGAAAACATATTTGGAAGAGAGCTTTGGGAGCTTCTAAAGAAGAGTATTCAAATGTAATTGACTCATTTGATTAAAAACACTTATCAGAATCAGGCTGCCCCCTTTACCCTCTTAAAACCCCCTGAATTATGAATCCATCAAATTAATTATCTCAGAGTAATACTTCTGTCAATAACAGTATCCAGTTCTGCATGTACTGTATGTATAACTTGCAGCTTTTATTGTGGATTACTCATGTCATGAGAATGTCAGTGTATGCTAATTTACAGTTGTTATTTGGGAAACTGGAGTGTGTCAAATCAGCTTAAAACACCAGCAGTTTTACATGAACTATTTGAGAGAAGCACGAGGCTACTAAGGTGAAATGATGGAAAGTTTTAGCCTGGAGTTGTTGGCACCCTTGATTGTTTTCAACTTTGGGATTACAGCGTGGCACAACAGAGTATGTCATAACATTGTGGGGTTTTGTTTTGTTTTGTTTGGGGTTTTTTTGTTTGTTTTGGGTTTGGTTTTGGTTTTTTTTTAATTAAGGTCTTAAAGGAGAACAAGTAACTTAGTGAGACACTTCAGACCCATTTTGGAGGTGGGGGTGGACTTAGCTGTTTACAGTGTTAATATTGAACAAAAGCTGTCTCATAAAAGAAATTTTCATGGCTATGACTGCCAGTGGACTGTAACATCCCTTTCTACCAGCAGTCAAGACTGGTACTACAAAGTCTCACTACGTCTTTTATTTTTCTTGTCTGACCCTTCTCTATCAGGTATCTGTGCTGGAAATCTTTGATTTCTCCCTTCCTTGATAAAGTTCTCTTTGACAGGCAGAAATAGCTGCAGGTTTTAATTATGCAGATGACGTTAGCCTTTCCTAAAGCACTCTCCTGAGAGTAACAGAGAAAATATGTGGTGTTGTAAACTGTCACTGTACAGTGAATGGATCCACGTGTGGGTCAGAGCCAGGTCACCCCTGTGTGCTTTGCTGTCCCCGTGCTGTTGCCTCTGGGCAACAGTTCATCCCTGTTCCTGGGCAGGGAGGGTGTGGGAACAGCATTGCTTGTATTTATGTCATCAAAAATATCCAAGTACCCCGAGCAAATAAACAGCAGTAACAAGATTTATTCAGCAGGCTGGATGTGTTTAAACCCGTAGCAGCCATTTGGGTGCACAGAAAGGCTTAACCAATTCCAGCACCCTCTCTTAATTACTCAGAAAGCTAAATTAGAAGGTGCTGCTTGTGTGTAGAGGAGCCAAAGCTGTGTAGCTGTGGGTGTCTTGAGAGCTGGGCATGCTTAGCTTACCATACATAGGTACAGGAAGGCACAGGAAGATACAGCAGACATCCCAGATTGCATTACATGGAAATGTTGGCACCTGTTAGCATAATAGAGTAGATAGCAAAAGTACTTGTGATCAGTAACACAGAATGTGCAATATGGACTTAGAAGCATGGAGAGATGCACTTTTTTTGCTGTTGATGTTGATACTGAAAGATGCTCCAAGGATGTCCTTAAGCTTAGCAGTTGAATTACCTGTTCTAAAAACTTACACGGAATTAATTGTTGTTATGCACTGGCTAAGCAACATTGGCTTATTTTTTTGAAATGTTTGCCAAATACTTGTTTTAAGTTGTTTCTGGAGCTGGAACATATGGGGGTCTGTAGGTGAATTCAAGTGTTTTAAAAATGTTATTTTGTGTGTTATTAAATATTACATAAAATTTAATAAATTTTGTGTTATTAAATGTTAAATGTATTAATTTTTAGAGCAGGATACCCCAAAGCTTTGGAAAATTCCTAAGTTATGTTTCCAAAGTAAACCCACTTAACCCTCTCTTATCACTTGGATGACCTCCTTCTTGCAATCCTGAAATGTACTTCCTAAATGTAGTTAGTTAAATGTATTTTATGAAGTTTGCCTACATTACTCCTGTCATCAAAGTCTTCCAAATGTGGTAGTAAAAATTCCTTTTTATTGTAATTGGCACCCATCACACATTACGTACTCAAAGTCACACAATGTTTTTTAAATTGATAGGTAACTTTCACATCCCTAACAAAGGTTGTGTTTTAAAAATAATGCTTGCACATCACCTTTAGGGTTAGCCACATTACTAGCAAGCCAAATTGTTTTTCCAGAACCAGCTGACAACCAGCAGGAATAATACGACTGTTTTAAGTATATACTGTTATCTAATGTTACTAAAAAAAAGGGGGGAAAAAAGGTATTGAAAACTCACATTAAAATTGGTTTCCTAATCAGACACCAAAACTCAGATTTGGAAACCGTTTGAGTTGTCTTTGAATATGCCTTGTTTGACTTGTCCTGATGGTTGCAGGACATGAGATAATTGACAATTATAGCTCTGTTACCCAGCAGAACTTTTCACAATAAACAATAAATCTCTGAGGTACCCCTTCCGATTTCCTGTATTTTGGTGATGTATCCTTGTCTTTATATGGAGAAACACTGCTGCATTCTCTTAGTTCAGTGTGAGCCGTTACTGTTTTCTTGAGACAATGGTCATATCCAGGACGTTAATGTAAGTGCCTACAGTTTATCTGAGAGCCTTTAAATGCTGACGCTTGCATACGGCTGGAGACCTTTAATTTTAGGGTATTTTTTTGTTGAATAAATTTAAGGGATTGGCATGTTTCTGCAGTGATGTCATGCATTGCAGTTTTTTTATCAGACAATGTTTGCCTCTTGACTTCCTTCCCTGAAAGATGAGTGAGGCCAAAAATACTGACAGAGCTTGGTTGCGTTTGCAGGGCTGCAGGCACAACACTGTGTGCTTGGATGAGGTCTGTGGACAAGGAGGTTTATTGTTGTGGTGCGCAGAATACCTTTGTAACATGTTTAGAAACAGAGCACTAGGCAACTTCTGAAGTGGTGGCACAAACACTGCAGGTATCAGCCCTGAGCTCTAAGTCAGATTTAACTCCATGCCATTCATAATGGTTATGTAACTCGTGTTAGAGAATGATACCTTGGTTCTTCCAACAGCAGCAAGAGTTGAGTCTGGATTATGTCACAGGTCAACCACCACAGACTAAAAGTTCAGTCTTCTCTCTCTCTTGGGCTCAACAACTGACAGATGGATAAAAGTGTTGTTGTGGGGGGTATGTGATGCTTTCCATAGATACTGTCTCAGGCTCCGGCAAATTGCAGCTGTCCTGCCCTGGACTGAACTTCATGCCTTTGCATGAACTCGGAGAAAATAGTAGGTTTTTTGGTGCTGTCTTATATTTTCAACCACCATTGCTCCAAATCCCCCAGGTTCCTCACCCTTTCCCTCAAAAAAAGGGCTTTGCTGCCCATGTGTTTAGATACACGTGAGAAGCAACCTGAGGCACTGGGCTTACGTTGCTAAAATCGTGTCGTATCATTTGTTGGAACACAAATGATCACTGTTCATTAGCACTGCAGCTAATGAACTGTGTGACACGGGATCACCACCACTCCAGTGTTTGTTTGCACACACTGCTATTCAGAGCTGGAGTGACACACAAAAGATTTTTCCAAATTATGCAATTTGGATACCTTGCATTCAACAGAAGTATGTCGGTTTTACAAATAATTATTTTTCCACAACATGACTTAAACATACATAGTAGTTTCACAACAAAAAAAGTATTACTTTTCAGGGAAAATTAATTTGTCTGCATGTGCATAAGAAGCATTTAACTTTTCTTTTACCTGTAAAGAACCCATAGCAAACTACATGGTGGGAGCTTTCTCATTTAGCAGTGAGATTTTTCTTTTGTGGCTCAAGAAAATTTCACAGTGGACTTCTGCCAAATTTGGCTATATACTTCAAAAAAATATGAAATACTTAGAATAGCCATCTATAATAAAAGTATATATTGGCAATGGATGACTGCCCAGGCATTTAATAGGGATGAGCATTTTGGGACAGGAAGAGCCAAGGGCAGGGAAAGGGATGAGTACACATGAAAAAATAAAGGAATAATCTAAATAAATGGGCCAGTCTGGCCAGTACAACTGCCTGTTCATGCCCTGTACTTGATCAACACAGTTTTTGCTCTGAACTCCAAACTGCAAGAAATCAATTAGGACAATGTTGAGGTGTTGATTAAAAATCAAAAGGTATTTCTTTATGATACCATGTTTTCATTTTTTCATTTTCATGGCTGGGCTTCGCAAATGAAGATTTGGGAAGGGCTCTATCCACGTTTGTTACAAGCACGCTGGTGGCTTATGAGGCCAATATGAGATAGACATATCCGACTGCAAAAAGCACAGCAGAAAGACTCCTCAGGTGGTATATTCTGCAAGACACGATTCTTTCTGCATTGTCTTTTCTCCTCAAGAGTGATCCTGCGTGCGTTCTCAAAGGAGACAGCTGCGTTATAGATGGTGTGTCTCCAGGCCTCCCGATTGGAGGCCAGAGTAGACCAGTTATGGTGATCAATATGGCCAAGGCTGAGATGTTGTTTCAGGGAGTCCTTGTATCTTCTCTTTGGAGCTCCTCTCTTGCGGCAGCTGGTAGCAAGATGATACCATGTAGTGAGACCTTAAAAAGCCACTGAAGAGTTTAGAATGAGGTATGTAGGGATTCAAAAACGCATTTGGCAAAGTTTGAGAAGAAAAATGGCCATTTTAATGGAGAGCTCTTCTAAAGCTATGTATCCAAATTGCATAATTATTTGGAAAAATCTTTTGTGTGTCACTGCAGCTCTGAATAACAGTCCTGTGTACGCCAACAAACACTGGAGTGGTGGTGATCCCGTGTCACAAACAGTTCATTAGCTGCAGTGCTGATGAACAGTGATAATTTCTGTTCCAACAAATGGTACAACATAGTTTTAGCAACACGAGCCCAGTGCCTCAGGTTGCTTCTCACATGTTGTTGTTTCAGTTACCTGCTGTAAGAATGTTATGCTCTGCTCACCTGAAACAAGCTCTTTTTAACCATGTTTTTGGTGAAAGTGGAGAGAGAGGGTTTTGCCACACCAGCATTACAAACTGCGCCTGTGCCCTATAAACAGTTTCTGATTTTTTGACTTTGGAAGTTCCCACATTAGTTTAAAAATAAAAATCTCCATAAATGATACCAAATTATTTTTTTCAATTCTTAGATTTCTTTTATGAGTCTGACTAATATGTAGCCTATAATATTTGTTTTCTTTAATATTTAAGGGTGGAAAAATTAGGATAGCAGATGTAAGATACAAGTTTTCTATTCTCTAAGGCATCATAATTATAACACATCTATTGATCTGTGTTTTCACGTGTTTTATGTTTTGTGATTTCTTTTTTCCAGTGGTAATAGATAAAAACTTTGGTATAATGGGTTTTCTCTTCTTTATACTGAATAAATAATGAGTGGTAAGTTTTGGCTGTATCTTTTGAGGGTTTTGCTGTTGAGCAAGTGATGTGATCTGCTGCATGCAGGTCATTTTAAACCCTTTAACATGAGGACAGTGAAGAGTGGAGATGGAACATAGAAGGGATTGAGCCAAAAATCCGGTTCTTTGGTGTGTGAGGACCTTCAGCATGTGGTGCATTATCAGTGTCAAGAAAGTTGCTGAGAACAATGTGTGGTGCAAATTGAAATTGCATTATCTTAATCTCAATGTAAGTGAAATCAGGGTCAGACTTGAAGACCATGGACTCTCCTCTGCATTTAGTTAAAGTTTTTCCACTTCTTTCAGTGGTGATTAAGTCTCAGCCTGGTGGTCATAATTCAGCCATAAGAGGACAAATAAAAGGACAGATTGCTATGAATTAAACACCTACTATCCTTAATTATTCTAATGGAGCTCACAGAGCTGTATGGTCAGTGTTTTGTGGAAGCACATTGAAAATCTTCATCACAACTCTCTATCTGTGTAAATAGCTGTATTTGGACTACTGACCTTCTTAGCAGGACTTAGTGTTTTCCTGTACACAAGTCCCAAATTATGCTGAGACATCTGTCACTTTGTTATATTGCAAACTCTCCCGCAGCTGATTTTATTAGGACTCTGCTATATAACTACTTTAGCTTAATGACATTATTGCTGAAAAACATGAACAAGTTGCTTTTCAGTTTAGTGTCACAAATTTAAATGGTAGTCATTTAGCTGGAGCAGTGGTATAGAATGGTACTTGTGGAAATTTAAACAATTATCTGATATAAATATTTACAAGAGATATATAAAAATATAATATTATATATTTATAATACATAAAATCACAAATATATTTGGTAACTTGAAATATCTAAAAAAACCTTTAAAAGTGTAGAGAGTGTGAAGATTTGTTCAACTATTCAAGCTGCTTTTTTGTAATAGAAAAATATAATATTTTAATGATTGACAAGTAAACATGTTTAGTTGTGCTGCAAGAAAAAATTAGGAACCTATCTCTTAAGACAAGAATAATCTCCTTTCAGCACTGTGGTGGAAGTAAAGCATTTGCCTACTGTGTTTTGTTACAGCACACGACTTTATTTTAGAATTACAGAAAGAATAACTCTTGCATCTCTATCACAGAGTAGCCACTGAGGGCAGCCACTAAGAGTTGTGGTTTTGCGATTTTACTGCCTGTTCTGGGGAACAGTTTGCTCTTCCCCATTTATCTGAATCATTTAAAGACTAGCCAGTGGCTATGGTCACAGCCAGGATAACAGGTGGCTTATTTGAGCCAGGATGGTAAAACCCATAACCACAACATGTGACTATTTGCCATGCCCATGTTCTGTGTTCTGTTTATGCACAATTTATTTTATAACGCTGCTATGTACATGTTTTTACTCAGCAGTTTTTGAGAAACAGCTGTAATTTGTGTTCACAGAGCCAACAACGTTTTGTTCTAAAGAAAAGAAATGGGAAGAGAATAAAAATTATCCCATGGGTCTTGTCAATTGAGTTTAAAGTGGTTTCCATGCTTACTGATTGCATTTTTCACACACCTTTGAGGTGTGTGAGAAACAAGCTTTCACATGTCACAGTTCACCCTTGAGCTGTTTGCTTACAGCATCTTCTTCCCAGGATCGCATAAGATTTGGGTTACTCCATCTGCACCCAAATTTGGGTTGAAGGTTGGACTTGCTGCTCTTGGAGGTATTTTCCAATCCTGATGATTCTGTGATTCCCTGTGCCTCCCTCCTGTTTCATCCACAGCTGAGGGTTGTGGATGAGCATTATGCCAGCTCTGTACAGCATTTAAAGCAGCGAGGAATTAAGGCATAATTAAAGGTTTCATTCCCAAATTGCCAAGATCAGAGCAGTACCTGTGCTTTGGGTAGGTTCTCTGTGGCTGGATCACACAGAACCTCCTCACAAACTCCTGAGTGGAAATCTGGGTGTATGTGATGATAGTTATAGGAATGTCACTTTGAAGATAGAATTTTGCTGAACAATATTCTTCCGCTTCTCATTTTTCTCCTTACTGCAGCTGGCTACATCATTCATGTTTCTGTAGCAGAAGAGTAATTTGATGTGATTTTTATGCCACTTCTTTTTTTTTTTGGACATGAGAATAAAATCTATAATGCTACAAGACAGTATGTTTCCCTAGTTGTGTTCAAAATGGGAACTTTGGAACTTCTTGCTTCAGTTATCAAAAGCACTTTTGCATTGTTTTGTCTTTGGGAAAGATAATTTTAAGGTCTTGACAGAAATTGCTTTGTGGGTTTCTCATTCTTCTTTAAGAAACCTGAATGGGGTTATATTTCTGACACCATGTCAGGCAGTAAGATGGCAATCTCTGTAATTACTACAACTCCTGCAACAGAAGTAGTATCCCATTTTTATGCAACTGATAGAGCAAAGAAGTTTATTAATTTTTTATACTACAAAAGCTAGAGAGGAGGTGTCAGAAATAGAATTGTAAGAATGAAGGCAAGAAGTGTAGGAATCCATGGAGGGTTTCCTCGGATGGTGGTCTTCAACTTTTTTTAAACATTATTTTGCATGAAAAAGGTAGTTCTGAAAGACCTGAAAAAGCCCTCATTATTTACTACATTTTTTCCCCCATGCAATTGAGCAGCTGGTTTGATTTAATAAATCAAATTATCCACTGACCCACAGCAAAATGTTTGGCTTAGAACAGAGTTGCATTAAACTTTGCTGGTCTCTAGTGCTATGGTGGCTCAAAGAAGTGCTCTCACCTTTTCTTGTATATCTTGGCTCCTTGGGGCTTCTACCCATCGTAGAGTTATACCTGGAATAAGGAGTACATCCCATTACAGTCCCTTTTAGGCATGTACAGGTTGATCTGGGACAGGCTTCAAACAAGGCAGGTTTTGGTCAATCCATCACAATTGATTTTTTTTTTTTGCTTTGATTTTATGTTTCTACATAATTCTTGACTGATAAAACATTAGAATTTCCTGTAGGATAAAAGGTGTGTATTTTTTTCCCTATTACTACTCCCCGCTCCTCCCTTGACCAACTCCAGTGTAGATCAAAGCAGAAGACATAAGTAGCATTTTTTGTTTTACTAGAAATATTCCTCAAGAAAAGATGACTTAAAGAATATTTTGCTTGTTGCTTCAGGAAAAAAATGTTTTCAGTAAGAAACTGGTTGCAGCTTTTAACTGATCTGAAAGCTGTAACTGATTTCCTACTGTATTTTTACATTATACTTTGTATGCCTGCTACTGAAGAAAATTATGTTCTTTATGGTTTTCTTAGTATAGACAATGCCTCTTTTTCTTGTTATCAGCAGCAGAACTGGATAGCTTTTTCATCCTTACTCATTGCTGTAAATTTCCGTGCCTTTGAAAAGCGTAATATTCATGTGGGCTACAAAGCTCCAAAAAAATGAGAGGATTTTGAAAAGAGAAATTGAATTTCTGACATAGTCTTCCCACAGTACATTCCAGTGAGTTAAGAACAAAAAACAACAGAAACTGTTTGTGTTTAAATGCAGCTCTTGGTGATAAACTGCTTCTCAAATGTTTTAATGGAAATTGATGGCTTAAAAATGTGGGGTTTTTTGTATGTATATTAAAAAAAAGAGAAAAATATGTATTTTGGTTAAAATAAAAGAGAGGCAATATACTTTGTTTGACAGGAAAAGCAATTTCAGTTAAAAGTCAGACTTTCGTGTGCAAATGGAAAAAAGAAATGTGAAGCAAAATAAATTTTTATATTTGCCATGTGAATACTCTTTGATCATTCAGGCTTTACTATTACAATACAAAAAAACCATGAATCTTTAATATAGTTTAGTGAAACTCCAGGAGAAGGGCAGAGATTGTAAATTCTAAGCCTTGCTTTTGTTAGCACTAAAAGAAAGTGCAATAACATCCTCCAAAATAATTTTCCTTGTATCCAAGCTGAAGCTGATTTGGTCACTCTGCTTTACTTGCTGTTCTGGGTTTTTCAGCAATTTGTTATGAAAAGGCCTGTGAAACAAACACAGCGGAAGGCAGAGCTTCACTTGAAAGTTTCTTTGATGGCAAGTTCAAGACCTAATAAACTGTGCATCGCTGTCAAACTGGCAAGAAATCAGTAAATTTGGTTGTTTTCCTGCTGCAAAAGAAAGATGAGGATGCTGTTCCGCACGTCTCAAGACAGGGCTTCATAGGATTTGTTGTGGAATAACAACAATGGGAAGGCCTTCCCGCTCAAAGATGATGTCCCTCAGGAGCTCAAAATTGCTTGTATTTATTCAGGTTAGCTGGAGAACGCTATTGCTGCTGGGGATGTGTATTGACATAGAAAGCAGATTTTGAGGTTGCATAAGAAGGAGGAACATAAAATATTCTCTTTGTGGAAAATGAACAGAAAATCCTATTGTTCTGCATACAATTTGCTCTCTTCCGGGAGAGTGAAAGTAATGCCTGTACTTTACTGCCCCCGCTTTCTCCCTTCTGTAACTCTGTCTTCCCCAAAATGGTGATGCCAGCTCAGAATCACTCTTGATTCTCACTCACCTGTGCCTTGCAGGGAGGTGACATGTGACCATCGTGTCCAAATCTCATGAAATGCAGCCCAGCTTTGCCCTTGCCAACTTTGTTACAGATCTGCGCTGGTAATTGTTGACTTGCTGCAGAAAGTATTTCAGAAAGTCTGTAAAAGAAAATGGCATTAAATAATACCAATTAAGTGGTATTATTTAAATGTGTGTAATATGAAATGCCCTAATGAGCTGCATTGCTTAGAGAATCAAATCATAATGCACACACCTTATCCTGAGCATGATCTCAGAAGAACTAGTAGTGACAAATGCTGTTGTCACCTAGGAGTTTCAAAACATGTGGAAATCTCTCAGTTATCAGAAGGGTACTTCCAGAGATCAGAATTAACCAACACCATGCCAGAATATGCTCATCAGATAGAAAACTCATGCCTAGCATGAATAAAGAGGTTCTTCAACTTTTCTATCATTAATCCTTCTGTAAAAACATTGTGCAAAAATGCACAAATTTCATGATAGAAACTGCTCAACACCCAGAGTTGTCATAGCTCTAGGGGAAAAGGAGTTGATAGAAGTGTATTACCAGTAAACAGGTGTCTGAAAGTAATTCAACAACAGAGTTGGGGAAGGGTCTGGAGCACTAGGAGTGGCTGAGGGAGCTGGAAGGCTCAGCCTGGAGAAAAGGAGGCTCAGGTGGGACCTTCGTCTCTGCAACTCCTGACAGGAGGGTGGAGCCAGGGGGAGGTCAGGCTCTGTTCCCAGGGGACAAGGGACGGGACAAGGGGAAACTGCCTCAAGCTGTGCCAGTGGAGAGTCACGTTTTGCTGCGGTCTGAAGGGGGGAGGGGAGAAGGCCGCAGCACTGCACAAACAGTCCAAGAAGGTTTGGGGTTGTGATGCAATGCCAAGTTTAATGGGGGTGCACAAGAGTTTTATAAACTCTGGCGTGGAATGCACCAGAAAATAGGGTGGAGCATGAGACAGACAACCAGGGAAACGAATCGAGGTAGGGACACAGAGGAAGGGGGAGGAACGTGGGAGGAACTGGGGAAGGAAGGGGCGGATGGTAACTGTCTCCTCTCTGCAGCTTCTTCAACCTATCAGAGAGGGAAGCAGGGAAGCAGGCATGCCTGGGCATGCCCGGGAAATACAAATCCCGGGGAAACATACAATGTATATATTTATAAACACATAAGAACTGTAAAGTTTGTATAATAAAGTCCTTTCAATTGCTGTGTGACTTTTTCCACTCCTGAAACCGCTCCCATCCTGAATCTTGCTCCTTCACAAGGTTTCATGTTGGAAAAATTTCTTCACTGAGAAGGTCGTCAAGCCCTGGTGCAGTGGCCCAGGGCAGAGGTGAAGCCCCATCCCTGGAGGGATTTAAAAGTCATGTGCATGTGGCACCTGAGGACATGGTCAGTGGTGGCCTTGGCAGTGCTGGGTTAAGGCTTGAACTCAATGGTCTTTTCTGGCATAAACGATTCCATGTTTCTATGTTTCTGTGATTTCATAACTCCTTTTGGTGTACTTGCTTTAAGCCCCTTTTACATCTCATACTCAGATGTTCAGTCAAAGTGATCTTGGTGTTTGAATGAGTGAAGGTCCTGCCAATGGATGTAAAGAGTGGTCCAGCACAGTCTTGGCCATGTGTGAATAGAAATGTGTTTAATGAGAAAGAAATAGATTATGTTTTCTACTCCAAGTAACTTCCTATTACTTTCTCATACCAGCTTTGTTCTTTGATTAATAGTGGTGGAATGACGAGCATGATTAAAACCAGAGCATTCACAACCAACTTGTAGGGGAACAAAAATCCAGCCATTGTCTAAAAGATGTGAATTGCTTCTATCGTATTATTAGAGAATGCGAGTAATTGTCGAATTACTTACAAAGGGAACTTCAACATGTCCTTTGCTATATGCATGACACTAATTTGGGTGAAAAATCAGTTATAATGGCTGCGTGCTTAAAGGACTTTACACTGCATAAATTTTAAAGTCTCTGTTACTAATCTATTGAGTGTAGCACAGCTAATGTAATTTGAGAGATATTAGCAAAAACCTGAAAAGAAAACACATAATGTAGTTCCAGTTGGGTAAATTATTGAAAACTAAATATATGCTTAAGTGGGTCTTTGACAGCAAATATTATAAAATGTGGATTCCATGTGTAATTCTATTGCTTTTATAGCCTGAAAATAATTTTTATTTTACCCAAACCATGAACACATTTCTGCAATCTCCAATCAAATTTTGGAAACTGATTTTCAGCTCTCCATTACTGTAGTACAATTCAGTTTTTATCCTTCATATAAAACATTGGTGGCTGTAACACTCTTGTCATTGTGAGACTTTTGTTAAAATATGCAAGGTGGGTTAGTTGCTTGGAGTATTTTTGGTTTACTGGTACAACAGTGTCAACAGTTAAGGAAATTTCAGTGAATCCTTGTACAAAACCAGAGGTTGACAATGGACAATCAGAAGTTGAAATAATACTCCTGAGGATTAGGGAAGGATTGTCATAAGGACTGAATCTTAATTGTTGCTTGGCCAAGGTGAGGTGCTTTTTTGTTTGGTTGGTTGGTTTGGTTTTGTTTGTATTTTGTTTTGTTTGTTAGTTTTAGTTTGGGTTTTGTTTTGTTTTTGTTTTTTTTTTAATTGAAAACTTGGAGAATTTAAAGGATAGCAGTCTCAAGAGTGTGTGCAGAAATGTCACAGAAGTTTGATCCAAACATTTTTTAGTGGGTAAGGTATGACAGGACTCAGTCACTGGATCTTTTATATCATGAGACATTTTATCTCTCTGTGTATCTCAGTGAACCCCACATACTGAGGGGTTTAGTAGAGTAGCCCAAACTATCACCTAGTGGGTTTGAACGTCCAGGTGAGCTAATAGATGGAGTTCTAGTTCCCTAAATGGCTAAGCACCACTTTTCTGCTCACAGTCCTTAGGGACAAGGTTGGGAAATGTATTTTTAATGAAGAACTTGTTTCTGTGTGAGATATGGTTACAGAGCGCTGTGTTCAACTCTGTGGAGTTTCATGGACTTCTGGAATGTCCTTCACAGTTCTCCTGAGTTCAGTCCGGTGGGCAGACAAGCCAGTACTCCTTTTGGTCGAGTGTGAGCAAGTGGAAGATGGAGGTCCAGGCTTCTGCTGTTGGAATAACCTCTTGCTTAAAACCAGGTTCTGTTGCTTTTCTTGCTGTTTTTTTACAAGGTTATAACCAGGCTCCAACTCCTTAGGGCAGAGTATGGCTGTCAGAGAGCATGGTGGCAACAAAAAGACATTTTCCCATAAAATCATTTAGGTTTCATGAAAACACTGTCTGTGGCTCTTTGCAGTGGTATCTTTTTTTTCATCAGAGCCCTGGCAATCTCTGGTGCTGGTGTGTGACTGTTCAGTCTTGTACCTCATCTCACAGATTACTGCAGTTTCTTGAAATTTGAGTATTTGGGTTTTTTTCTGAAAATGTTTATAGATAGAAATTATTATATATAACAGAGATGTAACAAGGTCTAGGATGTGCTGACTTCTTATTCTTGCTTCCCTCTTGTCATGTGTTGGCTCACTTCAGGGAGAGAAGCTCTGTTTATAGCGATCTAGAATTGAACTCTTTTCAGCAGATCTATATTTGGGCATCTTTGCACATATCCTTGTGTCTAAAATGGGCACCATAATTCTTACCTTGTAGAGGAGTTTGAAGATTAGTTACTGTCTGTAAAGAGCTTTAAAAATGTCAAATCTGGTGTTTGCATATATTCAGAATATAATTCGGAAGCCAGCCAAATAATGCTTCCTGGAAATTAATACTTCAAAATTACTTGCTCTATAGAATTTGTTTGTGAGCATGACTTAGGGTAGGTATACCTTTTTTATCTTTTTTGGGGGGTTATTTTTTATTTTTGTGCATATATGATGGTGTTTACTGAGGAACCCAGGCTCCAGTCCTGCATTGCACACTGTATGGATGCAATCTTCAAAATCGGCCTCTTTATATAATTTCATTATTTAGCCGTTTATTCATTTTTTAAAATGAAGTGGCATATTTTCAACAGTAAGGGCAATGTATTATCTAGAACAATTGAACTTGGGCTCAGGAAGGTTTTTCATTACTTTTTATGTTGGGATTGATGGAGGGTCCATGTTTCACCTTGGTCCTGTATGTTTGATGCAGGAGCTCTCTAGAGAGATTTTTCTGGTCCGTATTACATAAATAATCAGAATAGAAATTTATAAATGTTCCTTTTGGCCTTTAAAGTCTGATTGTTTAATTAAAATGCAGGGGTTTTGCAGGACAAACCAAATGCTGAGATAGTTTATAGATGAATTGATATGGAGGATCTCTGCATCACTTGGCTTTCAGAGGAGAAGGCTGGATAGCAGGGATTCTGGCTGTTGTTTGGACAAGGATGGAATGGCTGTCAGTACATGGAGAAAGGTCAGGGTTGTGAAGAATGGTGAATTAATGAGACAGGGTAAAAAAAAAAAAAGCAAAACTCAGAAAGTTGAAGTCCTGAAAAACATATAACACTGCCACTGATTACAGTAATACCTGTAGTCTTTTTCTGTGCATTTACCCCATCAGTCCATCCTTTGTTGCTTTGAATGTCACATTTTTCTACTAATCTATCTGTACTGTGCTTATTTATGTGCTAGGGCTGCAGTCCTGATTCTCTTTAGCTGTGCTATGCTTGAGGACGGACCAGAAATTGAACTGACTGGACTGTTTATTCTCAAAAATTTGGCCCCAATGGAAGCTACCGACACACTGAAATGGGGGTAGGAACAAGAAATGAGGGACTGTACTCCCAGCCCTACGTGCAGAATTAGGTCATCAGGAGGGATAATGGGATTTATGTGCTTCTTTTTCATCATTTGAACTGCAAACATTTCACTGCAGGAGATCAAGGTCCCAACATGTACCTGATCATTTGTTGAACTCTCCACATACAGGGGTATATCCTGAAACTGTCTCAAATTGTGATTAAAACTAACTGTCTCCCAGGAATTGATTTTTCCTTTGCCAGTATAAGGAATATATTATAAGGATACTGAAGATTAGAAGGGATCTGAGGCAACAAACGGGAGCTAAAATGTAGATGTTTTACTGCTAAGTGTGAACAGCAGACCTGAGTGCTGTGTCCTTTTCAAAGTGTTAGGGAAAATCAGTATCATAGGAATGGTACTGAGGGTGGTAAGAAGGATACCTATGTATACCATAAGGTATTTGGAGTAATTTTGTTTGCCTCCTGGTTTAGGCAGGTTTGGTTTGGCTATGGCTTATAGAAAATACTTCTCACTTTTTAAGAATTCAGTCAGTAGAAAGTGTCTTCAGGGCACAGCATCAGTCACCTGAGGAAATCAGATGCAGAGATGTATCAGTGCCAGTCCCAGGAGACCTCAGTTCATGTGGGAGGAGATGCTGAGGATGTGCAGAAAGGCAACAGTTCTGGGAACACTGTGAGTGTTTGCTGGTGAATAAACGGGCATTGCCTTTCAAGTCCCTAACAAGCAAGTGGCTTGTAGTTTCTGGCAGGAAATTACCACTGGACAGTGTCAAATGCACTTTGAGATGATGGTACCTGTGTTCAGTTTATTACTTGTGAATAATTTAGATGCACTTACTGTGCTGTATCTATTTCCTATAGGCTTTACTTTGTGAAATTCCCTTTTATGTGGAAGAATTTTTCCCTATTGATAAACTGCGGTGGAAGTACAAATGGTCTGCATTGGAAATAGAGCTATGGGGGCTATATTAGCCTGAGTCTCTCATCCATGAAAACAAATACTATAACCACTGTAATTTGGTGTAATTTCAATGCAAGTCATCAGAGTTGCCTGAGGATTAAGGTCTTTCAGTGACCTTTATGTATTCCTTGATTTCTGTTTTGTATGAAGGTTGGGTGTGGTATTTTTTAAGAGTTTATAAAACAAGGTACATTTATGTATAATCTCCCTAATTCAAAAACTGCTGTATGCATATTTAAATATAATTACCTCAGAGTGCTGTTGTTCTCGGCCCAGGCAATATTTGCAGGATGGCTGAGGAAGATGATTCACTGTCAGATTTCAGAGTAGATTTTATGGAGCAGATTATAACTTGATTAATCCAGTATTGGTTAGAGAGAATACATCGAGCCATCTCATTTGCCATCCAATATAAAGTAGTATCTATTTGTCCAGATTGAAACCAAAGCCAGAGCAGACACTAAAGCCCACCTCTGACTCTCCACAATGTGGGAGATGGAAATCCAAATCAATGTCTTCTAGTGTGTTCTTAGCACATAAAACCCTTATTCTCGTTTACCTCCAGAAATACCAGATTTCTACTTGCCAGGGAAGGTCATGTAACATTAAGATGGTAAAAAAACCCTCTTAATCCCAAAGTGTCACCACAAAGAAACACAGAACCTGAAATATTCCAGTGGCTCTCTACCAGTTTTGCAAATTATCTCTTTATTTTTTTTTTAAAGAACCAAAATCAAACCCAAAATCAAACTCAAAATAAGGAAAAAATACCCCAGACAATTAGTAAGAGCCAGCACTTAATGCAAGTATCTTGTTTATAATGAAGTGCAAAGCAATTTGAACGATTTAAAAGACTCTCATACCGCCAAGGGAAGTTTAATTAGCTCCTGCAAAACTATGAGAATGGCTTTATTTGGGTGGACCAAAGGTCCAACCAGTCTAGTAACCTGTTTCGCACCTTGGCCATGAGGACATGCTGGGGAAGGCATGAATTCAGGTGCCTATTTTACTATCCTTTCCCTGTCCTCTAAGATGACTTTAAGTTTCCAGTTATTTTCAGCTTCAGAACTCTTTGAATTTTTCATATGTGAATTCTATGTGTTCATTTGCTCAGAAATTCTGTACAGTGAGCTCTCCAGGCTCCCATTGTCACTGCATTTACCACTTCCTTTGCCAAAGAGCAGTGCCAGGTCACTGCCTGTTCCATGAAGAACCACTTTCTTCTATTTGTTTTGAAGCTGGTTTCTCTGACATTTGGTTAATAGAATTCTTCTTTAATGGGAAGAGAAATAGACTTGTGGAACCCTATTCATCCATTCCATATCCTTTTCTGATTTTGCAAACCTGTGTTGTATCCCCAAAGCTATTCCTTTCACAGAATCATAATATGGTTGAAGGGCACCTTTTAAAGGTTTCTCAGTCCAAACCTCCCTGCAATGAGCTGGGACATCTCCCAACTAAATCAGGTTGCTCAGAGCCCCATCCAGCCTGACCTTGAATGTTCCCTGAGATGGGACATCCACTACCTCTTTGGACAGCCTCTACCACGGCCTCACTACCCTCACAGTAAAAAATGTCTTTCTTATAACTAATGTAAATTGATCCTCCTCCAGTTTAAAACCATTGCCCCTTGTCCATTCTTTGCACAGAAGAGTGTTAGCTTAAATTTTGACTTATCCTGTTCGGACACTTGGAAGCCTTTCCATGCCACTTTTATCTCCTGAAGCTTTCCCAATTTATATTGCATTTTCTGTGACGGGAG
Source organism: Chiroxiphia lanceolata (assembly GCF_009829145.1). Lineage (NCBI taxonomy): Eukaryota > Metazoa > Chordata > Aves > Passeriformes > Pipridae > Chiroxiphia > Chiroxiphia lanceolata. The sequence continues at coordinate 38,657,777 of NC_045671.1, forward strand.
GTCCAAAGCTACTCCCAGTATTCAGGATGTTTCACAGCATAATAGCCTTGTCCACTTTCTTTCTTCTGCTTCTTTCTCAGTCATCCCTTACCCTGATTTGCCATTTTTTGGCATGTGCTGGGCATTGGGATGGTGTTTTCGCAGAACTTATCCCAGGATCTTACTCCTGAATGGTAGTACCAAGCACAGAACCCATCTTTTCACATGTGAAGCTTGGAATGTTTTTCCTCACGTGTCACTTTACATTTGTGCACAGTTAATTTCATCTGCCATCTTGCTGTCCAGTAACTCGGGCATGTTGAGTCTGCAGTTGTTCTTAATAGATTCTCATCATTACCATCTTGAATAATTAATAAACTTTGTCATCCTTGCTAGTCCCTGTCCCAGTCCTCAACACAATTCCCTGAGGAAGTCCTTTGATGATCTTATTGCATTGTAAGAACTGACAGATGGTCCAATATTCCAGCTCTGTTTCTTAGCTTGTGATCAGATGGGTTTTTTCTATTTCTTTATGTGTGGAGGGACATTTTTCTTGTACGACTTCGATGCTTAAGTGTTTCCCTAAATATCTGTCAAAAGCATTTTGTAAACCTCATTGTCGAAATCCAAATGCTTGTTGACCCTTTCTGAAAACTCCTCTGGGTTTAGAAGAGATGACATCCTTTTACAAAAGCCATTCTGACGGTTCCCAAGTACATCTTGTTAATTCTGATGTCCACTAATCCTGCTCTTATTATAGCTTCTACCAATTGGTGTATTGGCTCAGTAGATCTCCCTGGAAACTTTTGAAAAATTGCTACTCCTGCCATTATTCCATTCTCATGCTAATTTAAGAACAATAGGCTGCAAATTTCTTCTGAGTAGCAGTGGCACAGCAAGTCTCGAAGATGTGGGAAAATCCAGCCCATGCATTTATCCTCCCTTGGCTCAAGGTACAACACTCTCCTTCCCACTAACAAGCTGTTGATCCAATGACCACAGAATCACAGAGTGATTGGGATCTTAAAGTCCATTCAGTCCCACCCCCTGCCATGGGCAAGGGGCACCTTACACTAGCGCAGGTTTCTCGAAGCTCCATCCAACCTGGCCTTGGACACTTCCAGGGACGGGGCAACCACAGCTTCTTTGGGCAACCTGTGCCAGGGCCTCACCACCCTCACAGGGAAGAATTTCTTCCCTAATATCCCATCTAACCCTGTCCTCTGGCAACTTGAAGCCATTTCCTTTTGTCTTATCATTACATACTCTTGTAAATAGTCTTTCTCCATGAGTGATTGCTGACTTCTCCCTCAAACATTTCCCTGACCTTGATACCCTCATCCTTTTGTACTTGTTCACTTCTAGAGATTCTGCCTTCTTCCAAGCATATTTGCTTTGTTTCCTTCCCTTTCCCCAGGATGTAAGAGATACAGAATACGTCATGTTTTGTATTTGAGAAGCTGGGTGAAATACTATCAGTAGAACACATCTGAAAACTTGATGAGTTAATGTGTCCTTGAGTAGCATAAGTTGCTTTGATTTAGAATGCAGTTTGCTGCTTTTCCTCCTGGGATTATTGAGCAGTTTTCAATTGCTGCAGTGATTGTTCTCTTTTTCCTAGTAATTTACTAACACTTCAGATTGCATACAGGCTTCCAGATTCTGAAATGAAAATGTCTTTAGAAATCAAGAAGTATTTTTAGCTTGTCATCCTAAATTTTAATTAATCACTTCTGCCACCTTTTTCAGCATCAAAGATTTGTAATGTGCCCTTGTAAACACCAGGTCACAAACACGTCAAACGATTAAGGTGTTCCTCATGCCTCACATTGAAGACAGGCTTTTGTTAAGGCTCTTAATTTTTTTTTTTGTAGCAATCTTGGTACAAAAGACACAGACAAATTTTTCACCACTCCTTTGCATCTGAAATTTCCATTCTTACCAATACTGATGCTTGGAATTTTCTTTTTAACTTACCCTCAAAGTCCTGGCTTGAATGAAAAAAACAAGAGTGTGCAATAAATCACTGAAAAATCAGGAAATGGCATCTAATGATGTCGCACCACAATTAAGTTTTAAAAATAGTATTTCTATAGTATATGATTTTAAAATTTTATTAAGTTTAGTAAGAAAAGTTTAGAGAAGAGCAGTTCAAGTGCGAGTAGTTATTACCACAGTATAATCATTTGCAAGCCCACAATACAACGCAATTTGGTTGTCACCTTGGTGTCCTTCAAAGCACAATTTACATGTTGATATGTGCTGATGGGAGGATAAGATAACAAAACCACTGTCAACGCAGGAATCGTTTCTTCAGGGTAAGCTTTTCTGTCTGGACATTCGGTGCTGACCAAATTTAGGAGGAGCTGAAGGCAGGAGCTGCAGCAGAATTATCAAGCAGTGTTGTCCAGGGGAGCAGCAACTCTGGCTGTTACAGGGATCAGCACCACCGTGGGAAGTCCTGGGTCCTCTTGGTCCTCTGGTTTTTCAGTAACGAGTGTTTCAAAGCATCATCACTCATTTACAAATGGTAAAGACGCATCATGTTTCTACAGGTGCTGAGGTATGGAAAGGAGTAACCAAGGGGACAGACATGGAGTTATCAGGGGGTAGGAGGTGAGGGACAGGAGAGATGTCCTTTGGGGTTTCACATGAGGTGGAGGGAGGAGAATGAGCTGTGAGTTGTCCCTGTGCCTTGAAGAGAGTGCTGCCCGTGTCAGTGTGACTTTCACTCCATGAACAGCAGATGGCCTGGACAGTCCAAGGGGAGCATCATTTTACTGCGAGGAAGTTCAGTTTTAGGAGTGACTGTGTTGGTGAAGGCTCTTCCTCAGTGGTCTTAAAAGTAGTGTTTCTGTCACAGGGCATGTATCATTTGTGTTGACGGTTTTTTTGTTTGTTCATGGGGGTTTTTTGTTGGTTGGTTGTTTTTTTGATGTGTTTGTTTGTTACGGTTTTTGTTGGTGGGAATTTGTTTGATTGATTGATTGATTTTTTTTTTTTTAAACCAGAATAATGCTTGTTTTTCCCCTTGGAAGGCATGTCCCCTTCAGAGCTTTTGCTGTCTTATTTTGAATTTGCCATCATTTGGGCAGTTTTACAAGGGCAGAGTTGCTGTGTGAGCTGCTGTCAGGGGGAGCCCAGAGTCACAGTTAGTATGCTCTGGTACTGGACTTCTTTCACTCAGGGTCTTAATCTTGTTTCGGTCTTGTTTCTGGAGCAGAGGTGTCCGTCAGCTCATTCCTTAGTCTTTCCTTTTCATCTTAGGAAGGAACTGATTAGCCCCAGGTGCAAGTCAGAGGAGTTATACACAACAATATTTTTGATAAACATTTAACCTCATTGTTCTTTCCTTGAGTGGCAGTCATGCCTTCATACCTGTGCCAGGTATTTTTTCCTCCTCCTTTTTTTCCCTCAAGCTTTACCTTGGAGAACTCAGCCAAAGATCTTTTTATTCAAATGAAGACTTAACATTTTGCTTATGTGCACCTGAATACTGAAAGAACACCTTAAAATGAAATTACTTCCTCTATTTTATGTCAAAATACAGAATGTTCATCTTATCTTCTATGAGTCCAGGGATTTTCAGAATAAACAACAACAACAAAATTGTCCAGCTGAACCATGGCCTGAACTTGAAACACAAGTGCCTGCCTGCTAATCCAACAGACATGATGAATGATGATGATGAAGGCAGTTGATGTAAATATGTGGTATAATTCTTAAATATTTATTGTTACCAATTCAGGAAACTACTGTGTATGCAGAAGGGTGTTTATCACCTGTATTGTACTGCTGTATGTGGAAGCTGCACTGTTTAGTATTGAATGGCAGTGCTAAAATGATATATGTCTCTATATAATTATATATATGGGCCCACTCACATACAACATTTAATGGATAATGTAATAGTGCCTCACAGATACCATTTTATTTTCTCATAGTAAATCAGGTTTTTTATATGAACAATGTTCATTTAAAAAAAATAATTCAAAGATGACAGAGATTCTTTTCAGAGGTATGTTGTGATATTTTTCTTACATTTTACTTGTTCTAGAGCTGACTGCTTCTGGATAAATGAAGTGATAGTTTATACTGATGCTTGAGTGCAAAATGTGTGTCTGAGGGGTGAAGGATTTGGATGATTTCAGAAGTAGCTTCAGAAAACAAATGTCTTCTATAATTTACCTTTAATTGCCACTTAGTCGAGTCCTACTGTAGTAACCCCCTAAGTTTGTTTAAATGTATGTATTTTCTTGGTCTAACTAAGTGTTTAGAGCCTATCTATCACCGTAGTCACTGCAAACCTCTAAGTTTAAATTCTGCAACGATATCACCGCAAATCTTGCTCAAAAGGGGTCTGAGTTATGGCACTTTAAAAGTAGGGAGGACTATAATATTGTCCCCACACAATGAGATTATAATCCCCACACAATGAGATTAAATCCCGTGCTTTTCTGCACTTGTGTCTTTATTGTAATTTTATATGTAGCAGCTTTATGAAATGCAAATAACTTGTTATATAATATGCAGTACTGAACAGTGTGATTTCTCTTTAAATATACTTTTTTTTTAAATAGACTACTCCACTCTATAAACAGAGCACATTTGTGTGTAATCTTGCTGCACTTTTCACTGTGCTGTAGGTTATTTTCAACTGCACTATATTGTTATAAAAGTTTTTATCTTTCACTGCTATGGAGAATCCTATGGACCTGCTTAAAAGGTTTTTTTCTATTCATGGCATTCAGGTGTAAGTGATATGCACTGTCAAAACCCCACAGTTTTATAAGATTGTCCTTTTACTGATTTATTAATCCAGTCTGTGCCCTGGAGTTTTTTTATTTCTGAAATTTAGTGGATCTGAACTTCCTTATTTAAAGCCTGTTAAATGTGACTGCTGCTTCTTATTTGGCCTTGTTTCTGTTGTGTCTGTCTGCAATCCCGCAGTGCTGGTGGGTTTTGCATGGAAAGTGTTTTGTATATGTGTGATATCATGGCTGGGCTTCGCGAACGAAGATTTGGGAAGGCTTTATCCACATTTGTTACAGGCACGTTGGTGACTTATGAGGCCAATACGTGACAGACATATCCGATTGCAAAAGGCACAACAGAAAGACTCCTTAGATGGTGTATTCCGCAAGACACGGTTCTTCCTGTGTTGCCTTTTCTCCTCGAGAGTGATCTTGTGTGTGTTCTCAAAGGCATCCGCAGCGTTATAGATGGCGTGTCTCCAGGCCTCCCGATTTGAGGCCAGAGTAGACCAGTTATGGTGATCAATATGGCCAAGGCTGAGATGTTGTTTCAGGGAGTCCTTGAATCTTTTCTTCGGGGCTCCTCTCTTGCGGCAGCCAGTGGCAAGTTCACCATAGAGCAAGATCTTAGGGAGGCGGTGGTCCTTCATCCTTGAGACGTGCCCTGCCCATCGCAGCTGTGTTCTCATCAGCATGGCCTCTACACTTGTGACTGCTGAATGCTCAAGAGCAGATGTATTGGTCACATAATCTGACCAGTGGATGTTTAAGATTGTACGGAGGCAGCGCTGATGGAAGCGTTCTAGGAGACGCAGGTGGTGGCGGTAGATGACCCATGATTCGGAACCATACAAGAGAGTAGACAGCACTGTGGCTCTGTAAACACTGATCTCGGTGCTTTTCTTCAAGTGCTTATTACACCATACTCTTTTGTGGAGTTTTCCGAAAGCACTGTATGCCTTTGCCAACCTGTTGTCTATCTCTCCGTCAATCTTACCATCCGAGGAGATGAGGCTACTTAGGTAATTAAACTGCTGGACTGATTTGAGCTCTGATTGGCCAATGGTGATATGGGGATGATGGAAGACTTCCTATATGTGTGATAATGTTTAGCAAATTAATACCATGCAGAAATGAATAGTTTTATCTTTATGGACTGACCTCTTACCTACTCACATTACCCAAAAAGGAGCTGAGCGTGTGAGTGTTCTCAGAGACAGCTACGTTTTGTAAAGGTGATGTCCCCAGGAAAGAAGGGTGTTTGTTGACATCACTTCAGGTTTCTTACTGTTGTAAACGTTCTAAAGGCATGTGAGAATGCAGATCACATAGATTATACACCTTGCTGGGTGACTGGAGCGAGTTGGGCGTTTGCTGACCATAGACAGGAATCTCTGCCATATGTGTTTGTACTTGGTTCCCTGTTCACAGGTGGAAGAGTGGTTGAGCAGATCTGGGTAGTGAGGAGAAGTGAGAGATCTGGTTTAGCAGGAAGAGCTCCTGAATAACATCAAACCCAATTAGCGGATGTTTTTATGTGTGGGCAGGTCTCTCACTGGTCCCACTGCCCGTGAAACTGAATTACTAATGGTTGCATGTAGGGCACGTGGGGGAATTACAGGTGTGTGTTTAGGTAGACTGTTTTCTCACCTATTTTTACCTGAGTTGGAAGAATTCATTTTGCTACCCAGCTGTAAGTTGGTATGCAAGCTATGCAAAATAAGGTTGTAAATAAGCAACCTTGTGAAATGGAATTTAAGGCAGGTGACTGGGAGTTCTCCCCTCCTCACTAGATAATACTATTAATAGTACATTCTGAAAGAAGCATAAACTTCTCTGAAATCTCGTGTTCTATGGAATGCACCTTGGGCAAGACCCTTCATGCAAGAAACGCCATCAAAGAATATGACAATTTTTGTGTGAATAACATTTTCTTGTGAAAACAAAAAGTTGTTGCAATGACAGTTCTGGGTGAGATTTCCTGAAAGAAGGGCAAAAAAGTTTTGGGAGTGTGATGATTGAGAAAGGTATTTGTTCTTATGGAAAGGTGAGGAATAAGATACAGCCAGGTGCAGTTTTATGTGAAAAAATGCAAGAAGGAGCTACAGACACTCCATTGTATTTCTATTATTGTATTTGACTGTAGGAGCTGTTTAGGGAATTGTATTTTGTTGTCTTGTATGTGAAAGCTTAAGAACAATAACTTAACTATAAGTATCATGAAAGCTATTACCTTGATACACAGGGCAATATTTTCAGGATAGTTTCAACTTCAATCTCTATTTCATGACTAAAACTTAAAACACATCTTCCTTGGGCTGACAGTGCTTTGGGCTGAGTATAAAAAAGTCTTCTGGTGGCTGTTTTTTCCTTTTACTGTGTGGGTTGTTGGGTTTGTGTTGGTTTTTTTTCCTTAATTTTATATATCTGTTTTATTTAAGAGTTTCTGAACTTCCTTTTTTCCCCCTGTTCTAATTTGCAGCATTACTTTACTGTTCTCTTTGGCCATGAAGGGCAGAAGCCACTGGAGCTCCGTTGTGAGGATGAAGTTGATGGAGATGAGTGGGTAGAAGCTATTCATCAAGCGAGGTATGAAACTCAATTTGTAATCCTCTACTTCCTTTTTATTGCAAATAAATTGATAATAATTTCAAAAACCTAAGTCCACTCTCCAAACGGAAATAAATGTTACAGTGTATTAGTTGTGTATGATTTGCAGTTCAGGGGGGGATTATAGGAAAACCCACCTTTATAATTCATGTTTATTTCATTGTCTTTTACCTTTTATAAGTGATTGTGCTCCAGTTGATTCCAGTTGTGTTGCATTGATTTCAGGAAGAACACTATTTTATTAGAAACAAGCCCTAGGATTAGCCTTTTGTTAGAGACAAATGTGTCATATGAATGAAAAAATTAATGATATGCCAAATGAATAAATGAGTGTTTCTTTAAAAACCCTGATATGGAAATAAATGTAAGAAAGAAGAAGTAAACCATTATGATGCTGAAGGCCAACAAATGGAATTTTGACTTCAAAACTGAAGTCCTAAATCACCTGAATCACGTTCTTGTAAAAAAGGACGTGGTAGGACTTCCAGCCATGCAGTGATGTTCGCCTGAGGAAACGTCTGTGTGGCAAATGGTCAAGGTTTACAGTATAATCTAAATGAAAATCATCTAATGAAGGTATGTGGAATGGTTTGCAGAGGCACTTCTACCAGCCTCCCCCCATCGACAGTCACCTCGGCTAATCTGCAGTGCCATGGCAACGCACAAGGAACCAGGCAGCTTCTGAATTGCTCAGGACAGGAGCCATGTAAACAGAACTGATTTCGCTTTATATTCATTACAAATTAGCACAAGCAGCTAGTAGATTTTAATTTAGAGCTTGTGAAATGAGATCCTGGAGCCACAGGTCTTGTGTCACCTGGTCATCCAGCCTTTAGATCTGCATCCTCTTCTTGGTGCTGGTACCTGACTGAATGGGTCCTCTTCCAGGAGAGCACCTACTGGGTTGTGGTAACAGGTGAACCACTTTCTGCATGGTATCCGTCTTGGTGAAGACATTATTTCAGGTCCTGAGCAGCTCTGAGGCTTGGAACTTGGTGCATCTCGCATCTCAGGAGAACGTCTGTCTAGCTGAGGGAGAAGAAGAGGAAGACCCACCTTGTCCTTGGGTCTGGGTCAGTTTGTTTTGTGGACTGTGGCTGACAGCAAGTGAAGAAAGAAGCATGGCTTTTTGTCTTCTGTTAACAGCATTGAAGAGAAGCAGGATCCCGCAGTTCCCTCTTTGCTGGATGAGTTTATACTTACTGCAACCCCTCTGCAACTCCCTGACAGGAGGGTGGAGCCAGTGGGTGTTGAACTCTGCTCCCAGGCAACGAGGGAAACAGCCTCAAACTGTGCCAGGAGAGTTTTAGGTGGGACATCAGGAGGAATTTCTTCCTGGAAGGGGTGGTCAGGTATTGGAAGGGGCTGGCAAGGAGGGTATTGGAGTCCCCATCCCTGGAGGTGTCCGATGAACGACTGGACGTGGCACTCAGTGCTCTGGGCTGGGTGACAAGCTGGGGGTCGGTCACAGGTTGGACTCCTTGGAGATCTTTTCCAACCCAAATGATCTGTGATTTCTGTGATTCTTTTCTGTTGCCTGATGTAAAAGATACATAAGCAAGAAGAGCTTCGTAACACTGGGTTAAGATTTTTCTCCTGGTACTTCAGTCCATAGATGTGTCACACATGAATTTTCAAGGCATAACCTGGCAGAAGATCAAGCCAATGTTAAAACAACACGTGGGTGAAAATACTGAGAACTAGAATTAGCTAAGAAATACTTAGTTGTGATGTTCAAGGTGAGGGTGGTTGAATTTTAGCTCCACCAGAAAGCTGTAACTGCAGGACAAATGGGTCTTTGAGGTAACTAAGATCAGTCTTTTTTATCTCTATCCCTTTTGCCATTTGACTGTTTCCCCTTTATTTGTACGTACCCAAAATAACCATCCTAATGATATTGAGCTATGGGAACCCCAGAGAGGCACATTCTCATGGCTCTGTGTCATTTGGGGGATCTTAATCAACTTTTCTGCAGAGGTCTCTCATTTTCTTGGGGAAATTTTCCAGGGACATGGATATGGCTTTTCTTGTTCTAGTACAGTACTAGAACAAGAAGAGCAAAATATTGACAAGTGATGAAAAAAATTCTTAAATTTAGCTGCTAGAAATGGAGAGTCCCACTACTATGTTTACCTCTTTGCTCTAATGATTTTCTACTTCACTGGAATCCACTTTTATTTGCTTAATATTATGTGTAGCAAAACAAATTGGACTTCTTCAATCAGTTACTAAACCATTGGGTCTTTTTCACATAAATAAAGAAGCTAAAATAAAAGTTTTAGACTACTGTGTAAGTTGTTTTTGTTTGGGTTTTTTTTCCAGTTTAATTAAACAAAACAGAACAGATTTTCTTCAAGGACTAAATTTTGCCTGCATCATGATGTAGACCTTTTTCCTTGAGTTTATCTGTATTTTTGACAAATGGAATAAGTTTTGGCAACTTCTTCAGTGTCCCAGTTCATTTGAGCCCAGCCTAAGACATTTATGACCCTTCTCTCAGGTGTTTGTTTTCAATTGCTGAATGACATTTTATGTAGCCCTTGAAAGGTACCAGTTTGTAGTATCTCAGGTTAAAAATTATTTAGAAATTCTAGGAGGCATTGAGAAGATTCCCACTATCCTTAAATTGAAAACAGGCCTGGGAGCATCCTATTCTGTGTGAATATGTCAGGATTTGAGAAAGGGAAATATTTAATTGCTTTCCAGAGGGTCTTGTCCTCTGAGTAGTGCTGAGACAAAGTAGTTGAGGTTTTTTCTTTGCCTAGTTTGACATACAGAAAATCTAATTTTGTACTGCTTTTCATGATTTTTTTTGCCTAATACATCTTTGAAGCCATCAAAATTTATTCCATGTTTTATTTACTTTGCAAGTTATAAACAGACTGTTGCAAAAAGGATGCTACAATCTCAGTGCACGCTATGTTCTACTCTGGATAAACAGGTGTTTTGTTTGAATGCAAGTACACAATTAAAGGATTTTCTGCTATGACTTTGCCCACTGTGTCTGTCCTTAGTGCCCTCTCCTCATTTGGGAGAGACTATTGGCTTCTGAGTTGGAAATGGGATATTCAATCCAGTGTATTTTAATGTGACCCCATTGTCAGTTCCACATCCATCCTTACTTTTCATCTCTTTCCATTTTATTTGAATTTTCAGTATTTTTGTTTGTCAGTAATATCCAGGGTGGCAGAGTATGGTTTGCTTCTTCTGAATTACATTTCTGGGCCGGAGGATTTATTCCTGGCAAGTCGTAATTCCTCTGTCAGTGACTGCATCTAGAAGTCCTGTTTTTGGCTTTGTTCCAGAACTTGTTCTCTTAAGAAAAATTCTGTTTTACTCTGAATACACTGAGGTATACTTTTCACTTTCTCTTATAAACTCTGCTGTGTTTTGAGAAGATTTTTTATGCCTTTTTTTTTTTCTGTATGGATGCAGTATTCATTAAATTTTTTAGCCCTTTCTACCTTAAGTTATTTAAAAGTCTTAAATTTACCAGGTATGGGACTGAACACCCTTCTTTGAACATAAGTGCAGACTTAATTGGGAAACTGATTTGAAAAGGAATTATACTTTGTTGTTTTTTTTTTTGCCAGCTTAGTTTTAATCCATCTCACTCCTTCAGGTCTGTTCACTGCATATCCATACAACACACCCCTGTTCACTGCACAGGTGATATGGGAGAGCACAGGTTCTGTGCAGGGAGGAAAATGTGAGTGCTTCTTTCCTCTGGGTCACTGTTTAAAGTGTGTGAGGAACTACTGCCCTCCAACTGAGAATTAAAAACAAAGTAAGGTTAAAAAAAGAGGCTTTCTCTAAGATTTGTGGGCACACTTCGCTTGCTAATACTGTATTTCACACAGTATTTTGCAGGCAGTTTAAGCTCAGTATGGTAGCTCAGAGCCGATGCTTTGCTGTCAGAGAAACTTTATTAGCTGAGGCTTGGTGATTTAGTAACTCCAATTTTGTAGTTGCTTGTTGGCTGGGAGCAAGACAGCGAGGAGTACGTATGAGGAGTAAACAAAACCATGCTGTCCAGGAGCTGATCCTGCATCCTTTATCTCCCCAGCTTCTCAAAGTATCTGCCCCCAGCACCCACGGAGCCCCATCACTCACACATCACCTCAACCTCTTCCCAGCACACTGTGGACCCCTAGGAACTGGTCTAAGACATTTTGTCTGCCCCAGTAACTGGTCCTGGACCCTTTTAACCCCTTCTCTCTCTGTTTTCCCAAAGTTGCTGTCCCTCAGACATCTTTGAGCCCTCCCTTTCCCTGCCTTCAGTTCCATAATGAGCCTTGTACAACCCCAAAATGCTCTTCCCTGTGACCCATAAGAAGTTTCACACTCCTGTTGTTTCAGGCTCTTCTCAGCCTGAAAGAGTGGAGAGCCTTTCCAGGGACTCTGGGGAAACCTCATTGCTGTCTCTCATAAGCTTCCCCTAAAGAAGGGCTTAAGAAAAAGAGGGAGAGCAACTTTTTACATAGAGAGATAGCAATAGGACAAGGCAGAATGGTTTTAAACTGAAAGAGGAGAGATTTAAATTCGGTATTGGCAAGAAATTGTTCCCTGTGAGATTGGTGAGGCCCAGAGAAGCTGTGGCTGCCCCATTCCTGGAAGTGTCCAAGGCCAAGTTGGACGGGGCTTGGAGCAACTTGGGATAGGGGAAGATGTCCCTGCCCATGGCAGGAACTGGATGAGCTTTAAGGTCCCTTCCAACCCAAACTATTCTATGATCCTATGAATCCTAACTGCTCATCCCTTCAGTTCAGTCTCAGTTTTGCATAATGCCATAAGGTGCCATTCTGCTTCAGTTTGTCGTGGGTGATTTTCCTGGATGGAGTCCCAGGACAATTGGAACAAGTGGTTTTAACATGGGTTGAGTCTGATGGGTAATGCATTGGCTAATGAGATGTGCTTTCAGCACAGTCTCATTCTCACATGAAAACACAGCATTCCCCTCCTCACACTCAAGTGGTCCTCGAGTTAACCCATTCCCAGTGATGTGGTTTGGGTGTCCTGGTTGTTGGGTCCATCCTTCCAAAGACTCTTTATTCCAGTTGACATTTTCCCATCTCAATTAAAAGGATAATGTAGTAAAAATCATTTGGGGTGTGGACTTCTCATGCTCTCCCATAAACTGTGGCAACCATTGGTATCCTTAAAAATCCTGTATAACACAGGAGTTCATTAAAGGCCAATAGTATTTGTGCACCCCAAGTGCTCTCCCAAGTCACCTTGCTAAGAGTCATAGGGATGGAGTGCTTAAGTTCTGTTGGAACTTCTACTGTTTCCATCTTCGCTGTGACTGTCACTGTGCCACTTTAAAACCTGTCTGGAGGCTATTTCTCCTCTATTAAGTTCTTTAGCTGCTTGAAGGTGGGTGGTATGGACAGATGTAGGCAATTTCTTGCCCTCCAGACTGCCAGAGTCTGGTTTTCATAAATACCAGAATTAGCCTGTGCATTCTACATTTCAGAAGGGTGATTTGATGTGGCCGGACCCAATGTACGGTTAGCATAGAGTGATCCAATGAGCCAAACTCTGGTCTCAACTCCATACAAAAATTAATTATATTTCCTGGTAACACTACTGGAACTTTTATCTTGGCTTGCTACCACAGGGAGACCTTAGTAATAAGGCTCTGGTTAAATTTTCTCCAGGTTTCCTGCATTTTCTGAGCGTGCCAGCTCTCACAGGGCCTAAATGATACAGCATTTTGTCTCAGGACTTTCTTCATTTCTTCCTGTCTCCATGTGGTGTGTGGGGTCAGTTAGAGCTTAAGATTCTTGAAATACCTGTTTTGAGCCTGTCTCTACAAAGTAGTGGGTTGATACAACCTCAGCTTTCAGGGCACTCTGTCTTTGGGTCTTACTACATATTGTAGAATTGCTTCTCTCCACAAAATGTTAATACCAGTTCATGGAGTCTGTGGTTTGCAGCAGTTGTTTCTTTCTGTTCAATGATACCCATGCCAGAGAACCAGATCTAGCCTGGCTGCTTACAAGTTGTTTTATAAATGTTTTTGTGTTCCTTTGACATTTGAACACTTTGGTACAATTTTCTTTAACAAAGAATTTTGTATAGATGTGTATTCATGTCCCCTTGGGATTACTCTGGATATTCAGTTTGGCACATTTAGGCAGGATGATCTTTACTCACACATTCAGAGAGACGGATGAAAAGGGCTGTTGGAAGTGTGTGAAGTTTATTCCAAAATCCTGTGATTTTTTCTTTCCCAGTAGCAGTTTTGAGAAGGAAGATGGATACCCTATTCTAAGTTAGTGTAGGTGTGCACATGCTTTTCTAATTAACTCCTCTTCATACTGCTAATTATGGGAGTGAAGGAAATGTTGTATGGTTTCCAGGCTGAGACTGACATTTTAGACAGCCAAAGCCACCATCTCAGTGAATTACTCTGAGTACATCTCAAAAGAACAAAAACTTCAATCTTACACAGCAAAGTTTCTCGTTCCAAGTAAAACAAGGTTGTGGAAGTCTGGCTTAGTGCCTTTAAAGAATATGAAAAATATAGATGGAAGTTTCTTTCCCTAAAGGAGGAAAATAAATAAGTGGAAGAAAAACATTGTACATAACAGTATCTTGAGTCTTATGCCAGCAGTTCATCCTTTGTGATTCTGTGTCCTACTATTAAAAGCAAAGCCAAATCTGTCAAATTCTGTATTGGAAACATTTGGTAGCAAAAATTTAAGAAATCTTTGAAAAGAATAAACAGAGGAAGAGGACTTTTTACCTATCTGGATCTGGTTTTAGGTAAAAAAGACTGTTTATATTAAGTGTAAATCAAGGAAGGCATTTTAGCACATATGTTGCATATATTTTTATCTTCATAACATTGTGAAACAACTACTGCTAAGTATGATTTTAACTCAGACACTTCTTGTAATGTGCAAATGCCTTTAGGGTGCAAAGAGATTAAGTACTATGGTTTCTGAAAAAAACCCAACAAACCAGAATTCTTGCAAAACAAAAAGGAGTATTATTGAACAATTTTAAAGAACTAAGTCTCTTACTTCTTTACTGGGTATTGCACAGTTAAGGCATAAGTGTATTGCTTCATGACAGATTTATTTATATATGTTGTTTTACTTGTTGAAAGAGATGCCCTGAACTTTCTTTTTCCAATGTATTGTTTACTAATGCAGTAGTCAAAATATAACAGTAAGTGCAATAGAATTGACTACTTAGTCTTTTTATAATCTATTCAAGGAGGAAAAACTTTTACTTTATGATAGCTGTGGGAGCTTTTTCTAATTATTTTAAACCTAAACTTGCTTTCCAGGTTAGGTGTTGAATTTAATAGCTGTGTTTAATATTGTCCCCCTCCAGTGTATAACTACACTAATACTGATTGAAATGCAAGTAAATATATACCAAAAAATATTAACTGTGGACTATGTACATTATTACATTTTTAAAAACCTCACAGTATTTAGTAGCAAATGTTCATTACTTTGTGAGTGCTGTAACAAGGGAGAAATCTAAAAGAGAGAGATGTGCAGTTCAAAAATTCCGTCTGTCAAATCCTGTGCTAACTCCACAGTGGAAAAAGATGTGATATAAAATAGTGAGGGATCCCTTGTCAAAGATTTAGGGACCCCTTTCTGCTGTGCTTTGTGCAGTTTGATCTTTTATCTTGTAGATTTACTTAACTCTCAGAGGAACAAGGTTCTTGAAACCCGGCTGAGGAGGCAGTGATGTGTCTGTTTGTTTCGTTGCATCAAGACCAGTCTGATGAAGATGCACAGGAAGAAACTAGTTTCCCCTTTAGCTGAAGTTGGGAACTGTCCTTCTGGCATGATTGTGGCACCTGATTGCACTAGGAATACTGTCCCTTTTCAGGAGAAAGTTCAAGAGCTAAAAAGAAGACTGATACCATAGTTCCTGTTACTGATTAGATTAAATGCATTTATTTATGTTAAAATGGCCTAAAGAATAAAACATGTCTTAGCACACTGAAATTACTGCTTTGATGGGAATTCTTCCATAAAGAGATCTGGCAGATGGAGAGAATTCTGATGAAGTGCCACATGGTCCCCCAAGTCCTCCCAAAGGATGGGAAAAAGCACCCCTTAAAATAAATAAAATAAATAAATTAAATAAATATGATTTATAGAATTCCTTGGATTAGTATGAGAATTAGAAGCTCATAAAAAGTGCAATTATCTTGCTCTTAGTAACTGGATACTGAAAACTGGGTATTGGTAACATGTGTGGCTAAAAAGGATATTAAACACTCTAAGTTTGCATGATTTGGTGGTTTTGATTTGGATGGTTTATCATCAACCTATGCATTGTATCTTCAGGCAAACAAACATAATTTTGTAGGTTTCTCATCACTGGTGTGATGTCTGTCTGTCCACATGTCATAAAGGGAGATGAAACACAGTACTTGGCTATTTTTGCTAACATGGACGTGTGCCCTTTTAGCTACTCAGACATCTTGATTGAGCGGGAGGTGCTGATGCAGAAGTACATCCACCTCATGCAGATCGTGGAGACTGAGAAGATCGCGGCCAACCAGCTCCGGCACCAGCTGGAGGACCAGGACACGGAAATCGAGAGGCTGAAGTCAGAGGTGTGTCCCAGACCCATCAAGCATTGACTGAATTATAACATTTTGGTGTGTGCTTTGCAATAATATTCAATATTTCTGTAATATTTTGTGAAACAGCAGGACCCAGTAAGGTTAATATGTAACAGTCCCTCTGTGAGCCCTTGGATAAATACTTTTCTTAGAAATATTAGGGACTGTTTGCTGATTGGATTACTTCTTTTTTTTTTGTCAGAGGGTTTAAGATGCCACATTGCTTTGCAGAACCATCAATTACCTTATTTCCTACCTGCTTACAGGTTGGAGGAGTTTGGGCCTCAACATGTGGTCTTTGGTTTGATAGTATTAAGAACTATTCCAAACTTCTCTGATTCACTGAACTTATCAGTCCTAAACTGATAAAGCCCAAAAGACACACTTGGATTTTGAGGGGAGAACCTGCTCTCTTCTGTTCCTCCTTCCACCTGGACCAAGATCCATGATGGTTTGAAGAGAAGTGTGTTCATGTCCCTGTGACCAAATGTGTGCTTGTCATTCTTCAGCTTTAACAGGCTGGAGCAAGGGGAAAATATTTTTCTATCAGTTCCCTAACTAAGAGTTTCATTAACTCGGGGAAACATTTAATGAACATTTGTTTTTAACAGATTGTAGCGCTGAATAAAACAAAGGAAAAAATGCGACCTTATCAAGGCAACCAGGAAGATGAGGATCCAGATATTAAAAAAATTAAAAAGGTAAATGTGCAGTCTTCTGTGCTTAAGGAAAGAAGGGTGGAAAGGGTTGTGTATTTCTGTATCTTAGGGTTTATACTCCTTTCTCATAAAAAGGTTTATAATGATGTAAGAGAATGACTTACTGAAAATGCAGAGAGCATTCTTGGTGTAGTTGTCAGCCAGTCTATAGGATAGTGGCTGTTCCAGGGTACTATGGCCAGTGTTTTTAATAAGAGGGACACAATTGTTCCCAACCTGCATGGCATTTACATGTGCAGCTTTTGGGGATATTGCTTAAGGCTGGGTATCACCAGCCTTCAGAACTGTACCCATCACTGAGTCTCACAAATCCTGATGCATGACTGTTAATGGAATTCAGTTTTTTAAGTACAGCTGTAGCCCCCTAAGTGTTGCTCCTGTTCTAACCGTCTTCAGTCTCTAAAATTCCCTTTATGGAATGTGAACCTAGTTCCTGTCTTTTTCTGGATTGTGCAGTCTGAGCCAGGGTCAGCACTGAGCTGGTAACTTGGTGTGAATTTTCCTTTGTAATAGAAGCTGGAAATGCCTCTTGTAGTTGAATCCGTGTGAAATTCACTCCGTTCTTTGTGTTGATTGTTTAGACAGTTGGGTCCTTTTTTTTTAAAGTTGTTTATTTGAACTGCTACCAGTGAGATTTTGCAGTTCTCTTTCAAGATGAATGGTCTTCACATCAAGATCAGGGCACAGACACAATGAAATTTTCTGTGACCAGATGCAGACCTCCTCTGTAATCTTCAATCCGCTTGAAACTTACAGATATTGTGCTTAGCTAGATTTTTCCATAACATAAAGTTGCTTTTTAAGAATGCCAAAAATCTGCCTTTTTGGGTAATAGGTTTGTTGCACGTGTGTTGGATGCTAAGCAGTGTATTGATACTTAGCTTTAAATACACATGGTAGGGGTTATCTATTCAAAACAGAAAGCAAACTGAGTTTAACAGTTATTTCAGAATTCTGTCTGTAATGATATGTATGTCTTGAAGTGTGTTACCTGGAAGAATTGCACGATACTTTTGGGAGTATGAGAGAAATATGTGAGGGGAGGTAAAAGGAGCTGAAAAATGTGTTGTGCTGATGGGAAGGGTACAACTCTTGAGCTTGAACTAAAAGGTTCCCTGATATATATGTGATATCTTTACAGTCTGTTTCCTGGCAACAAATATGACCTCTAACAAACAGAAATTGAAAATGTATGTAATTCTGGAACAATTATAGATCAATAAAAGAACATATTTTTATTTTTAAGCACTGGCATTTCATTTTCAGGATTATTTCTGCAGTGAAGCTGTTGTGATAAGTAGTGTAACTTTTTTTTTTCTCTCATTTTCTTGTTCTGCCTGATCTATTTTAAGGTTCAGAGCTTTATGCGGGGCTGGTTATGTAGAAGAAAATGGAAAACTATTGTTCAAGATTACATTTGTTCTCCTCATGCAGAAAGCATGAGGAAAAGGAATCAGATAGTTTTCAACATGGTGGAGGCTGAATCTGAGTATGTGCATCAGCTTTATGTGCTTGTGAACTGTTTCCTGAGACCCCTCAGGATGGCGGCAAGCTCAAAGAAGCCGCCCATCAGCCATGATGATGTCAGCAGCATTTTCCTCAACAGGTACAGGGGCTTTCCTTTGGGTTTTTTGAGGGTTTTTATTTCGGTTTTTTTTGAGTTTCTGTGACTGCTTCTTCCCATTCTGGTTCGGTTCACGCTAGTGAGGTCTGGCCCTTGTTTTCTGGCTCTAAAAGGCAAAGATGCTGTTGGTGATGATGTTTGAAACCAGCAAGATCTCTTTACCTTCTAACATTCTATGTCTTCCTCTGTTAGAGGAAAAAAAGGACAAATTGTGCCTCTTGGGGCACTTCTCATAATTTTCTGTCACCTTTCCTGTTTCTTTTTCTTTCAAGAGAGCAAACTTTGATTTAGTGGCCTCATATGATCCTGATAAAACTCTGAAGATGAGTGTATCAAATTTTCTATTTTCTGTTGTCCTGCCTAGGGATTCTCCTTCCGTCTCACTTGTCTTTTCATATCCTACAAAAAAAAAATTGTTCTTTCTTTAAGCATCCAAGTACTATTGTAATGAGCATGTACAAATAAGCCAGCAGGCATTTCACACTGGATTTGGGATAGGGATTGCAACCAGGTCTACCCCGAACTTCTAAGAAATAGAACATGTTCCTTTAGTTATGAGGCAGGTTTCCTTTTCACTGTTAGCTTTCTACAGCAAATACTATGTGTTTTTTAGAAGTACTAAACTAAAATTTTTAAACAATGCAATAAAAGGAAGCACTTATTTTCATAACAATAACTATCTTCTGTTTTTTTCCTAGCAAAGTGTAAAATGTACTACTAACCAGGAAGAGATATTTCTCTGTGAATTATTAATCAGAAAATAAAACTAAAATTGTCTTTTTGTTTGTTTAAATACTTGTTTTTCAGTGAAACAATCATGTTTCTTCATGAGATATTTCACCAAGGCTTAAAAGCAAGAATAGCTAACTGGCCTACTTTAATTCTAGGTAAGTTACTTTATTTTCTCTAGGGGTATACATTTCGTATTTATTTTTTTTAAATTCAGTAAGGACTTTTTAAAAAAAAAAAAAAAAAAAAAAAGACTTTTTAAAAGGGAATGCTTTTGCAGAATTAAAACCACAGGATCTGGTGTAGTGAGAGTCCTGTGTGGACAGTAATGGTCTGTATATGAGGATTCCTCTGCCCTAAGCATTGACTAGACTTGGGCCCCTTATTTTTTGGTGATGTATCTGACTATTAGCTAATCAGAATAGCCATGGTTTGACATGTGAAAGAGCCACATTTAATGTTTCTAAAATGTCAATGTATTGGACACAGAACTGATTATTGTAACTCACTTCCATAGAAAGTAGTACTTCCTTTAAAAATATATTTCCAGAGATGGGTAGTTGGGAAAAAAAGGCATTTCTCTGCTTTTTCTAGCTGACTTATTTGACATTCTGCTGCCAATGCTGAACATATATCAAGAATTTGTTCGGAATCATCAATATAGCCTACAAATACTGGCAAACTGTAAGCAAAACAGAGATTTTGACAAACTCTTGAAGCAATATGAAGCCAACCCAGCATGTGAGGGGCGAATGCTGGAAACTTTCCTTACTTACCCCATGTTTCAGGTAGTCTCTGTGTGTTTTTTGTGTATACTGGTTTTGGTTTTACTGTTTGGTTGTTTCATTTGGTGTTACTGACATTATAATAGATTCAAGGTTCCTCTTGCTTAACTAAAAATACTCTCCTGCAAATTAGTTTAAATTTATTTTGTTATTATACCAAAACTTTGCCTGTAGAGGTCTTTTCTCCAAATATACTGGTTTATCTTTATTCAGAATCTTATGTAGGCTGGAGGGGAGTGTGAGACAAAGAAAATTGCTGAGAAATAATTCCTTGACTTATCCCTTCTGATAAAGTCCAGAGACAGATGATACATCTCATATAGCAAATCAGAGCAGCCACAAGCATTTTACGAGGAATACATTTGCAACTTTCCCCTCACTTTGTTCTCCAGTGACTTGGTCTGTGGAAAATGAAAAATATATTGCAAAAGTTGTGAAAACTTTACTTATCTTTCTGGGGATTTTTTGTGGTCTGTCTGGATTAATATTTGCAACTGTTTTAGGATTTATGTGAAACAGTGGTCTGATAATTTTGTGTCTGTTTCACTTAACCTAGTGTTTTACTCATCAGGAGAATAGTGAACCCCCTCAGTTTGTTCAGTTTTTGGCAAAACAAATTAGGTAAAAATTTTAAAAAAGAGACATCAGTGACTCTTAAGTTAGTACCAGTTATTCATATTAGCCTAAGGAGTCATTAGCACCTGCAACAATGCTTTTCTAATCTTTGAATTGGTATCTTTTAAAGTTTTTGGGATTTCCTTTGGTTGAGCTGAAACAAGGTCATGGGAGGGAGAGAGGGGGTCCTGTTCAGATGTGTTGGGTGATGTCATTGCTAATGACTTTTCACTTAGGCACCATGTTGTGTCTCCTTCTCCGAAATAACTTCCATCAGACATGTTGTGGTTATAAAGCTCTGAAGGGTCCTTGTGCTACCCTGTAGCCTTTAATAGTCAAATACTGCATATTTTTCAATGAAGGATTTTGTCCAGTGTGAATTTTACCTAAATACAGACAGATCAGTTGGCACTTTCAATGTCACAATAAAATTAGATGCAGATATCATGTTAAAATTGAGGGAAGATATGTCTACATTTACTGATTTTATGCCTTACTTGTTTCAAGATTCCTAGATATATTATAACACTTCATGAACTTCTGGCTCACACACCACATGAACATGTTGAGCGAAAAAGCCTTGAATTTGCTAAATCTAAACTAGAAGAACTTTCAAGGTAGGATTTTTCTACATTATGTCTGATAATTTTGAATCAAAGGTTTTGCAGTGAAAAACCTATTTTCTTTGTTTTGATTTGGTTTTGTTCCCTTAAAAAATATGTATTTTAAAGAAAACGATCAAAATCAAAACTTAAGATAATGAAAAATAACAAAAATATCTTAATTTAACATTTTATCTCTTCTATTTTTCTTTTTTTTTTGGCTAACATAAATATACAGGTTTTGGTTAGGGGAGAACAGAATCACTATAGAAACCACCTACCCCTGGGTTATGAACAAAGCAGTTTTCCTGACATAGAGAAATAATTTTTTGTTTCATAGTTTAAAGAAAAACGACATTTTCAGTATTCTGGGTCTTGAAAAGTACCAAGTTCTCAACCTGTGCTATAGTTTTTGTGCATTAATGTAATAACTGATTTTCACATATGCTTCAAATAATGCCACATAATCAGGAATTACAGATGTATTTTGAGAACTGATGCTCCCTGCAAAATGAAGCTCTTTCCTGAACCCCGCAGACTGTTCTCAGATGTTCCTCTCATCAGCCTGGTGGGAAATGTGGTTCTCATCCCTGGGAAACAAAGTTTTTTTGCTGTGAACAAAGAAACCCTGAGTGAACTCTGAGATATAAATCTTGTTTGTCTGGATTATTCACCAAATATGTGCTTGGAGAATATTTAGTTGTAAAAGATACGCGCAAGTCAGCTTTGGGTTGGCTTCATCTCATAAGTCAGAGTTCATTGCTGATCTGACTAATTCATCACTGAACATTCAGAATTGAAGGCTGATTGATCCTTCTCGGCTCATAAACTGTATAGACCATAAATATGAAATTTTGTGACTCATTTCCATCTCATCAGTGTAGTTCTGAGGGAGGATTAGCTTCCAAACAGTGCAGTCCAGCCCAGTTCAGGAAAAAATTATGTATCATGCCTTTTGTGTTGTGTCCAACAGGGTGATGCATGATGAAGTGAGTGACACGGAGAATATCCGGAAGAATCTGGCCATAGAGAGAACCATAGTAGAAGGCTGTGACATACTACTGGACACCAGCCAAACTTTTATACGCCAAGGTAAGGCATTCTTCTTTAAATCTCTCTATATTATCATAGAAAAACGGTGTTAAAGCCAGCAGGGTTTATGTTGCCATCATGAACCACGTCACCACACTGGGCACAGCCAGCATCCTAAACCTGCTCATGGTCCATGTAGGGTAGGCCACAAAATGACCTGAAGTCAGGTAATTTGGGGCTGTAGTTGGACAATTCTGTGCTATTTTCTTCAGAAACCTTGGAAAACAGCAACACATGAGTAGTAAAGCCCCCATGGAACACTGTTGTACATTCTGCCTAGACTGTGGTTGTCAAACGGATGGAGGGAAACACTGTTTTCCTTTCTGTCTATTGATGGAACTTTTGAAAACCCTATCTACCAAAACTAGTTATTGCAGAGGTGGGATTTGTTGTAAAGTTGCACAAAACTGTGATAAAATAACTTTTCCATTTAAAGTAAGTGTCACTTTTTACCAGGAACTGCAAACTGGTTACAGTTCCTATTTGGTGGGGTTTACTTTACTGCTTATTTTTCTTCCATTTATACAATAATTTACTTCTGGATCTCTTAAAACAATTTGGTGGATTTGTACACAGTAACTACAGATCTGTAGCATACAATTTCAACTGTTTTTTGTTCCTTAGTTCTGAAAAGCATTAAGTATAGTCAGGAAAGATTAGGAATATAATTTAGGTGCATCCCTGCATTAAACCTTTTCCAGATAACCTCAGCAGAACATTTGGTATTTAATGGTATCACAGTTGGTGATGCATCTTGTACTGTTTCTGTAGTTATGTGGCCACACTACGAAACTTTCTCTAATAACTCCCAATATTGTTCTCACAACAGTCACTATTAATTTACCTGTTTCTTCATTAAATATGTGCATTTGTTACCTGTGAGGTATTTCAAGAGTTATGAATATGGCTTTGAGGAAAGTATCAAGTTGTTGCATCCACAGCCAAAAAATTATAGGGCTGTGATTACCCTAGATTGACTTGTACCATGCCATTTAATTAAATTTTAGGGTTTTTTCCAAGATTATTACAGTATTTTATATTTATATGTTTATTAGATTTTCCTTCTTAAGACTGATAGTATTTTGTCTGTGTACCCACTGTATCATCAATAAAACTTAGAGTTTTTTCTGTGAGAGTAAGTCTGAACAGGGTTACTGTTGGAGCGTTAGACCCAGGCCAAACCCACAGTTTCAGTAAAGTAAATTCAAATTTATTTCTAGGCATACAGTCAAAGGACAGTGGACAAGAGTGTATGTTACAGAAGACTGCATCAGTTTATCTTGTAGAACACCCACTGCCTGTGATTCTGTGTAAGTGCAGAAATCTGAATAGAGCCCATGGCAGTAGGGTCACCTTGGCAGAGATGTCCATCTCCTCTAATTTCCATTAGCCTTCTGTTCGTTGTATTGATCAGTGTAGATGGGTTCAGGAAACCTCTTTTTCAGCTTAAAAAACGAGAGAGGTTCCTTTACCTTTGTTTAGGCTTTTTCTATGGATGTTAATTACAGCTTTGCCTATGTCATATATTTTACTTCTTTAAGAAGGGACCGATTCTGTTGAGTTTTACAAGTTGAGACTATAGGAACTATCTCTGGCAGTGCTTTGCAGTGTAGGCTATGGATTCTCCTTCAAGTTTCTTGGAGTCTGATTTTCCCTATCACTTACTTTGATGCAGTTTTTATTGTCAGGCACACAAACAATTAAGGAAAATTTTCTTTAAGATCCCTTCTAGTCTCAGTTGCTCAAAGCAGCATCAGCTGGAGCAGGTTGCTCTGTGCCATGTCCAGTCAGGATTTGGTTGTTTCCATGGATGTAGACTCCACAGCCTCTCTGAATGAACAACCTCTCCCAGTGTTTGACCACCTGAATGGTAAAAACAAGCAACAAAAGAAGTAGCAAACCCCCCAAACTCCAAAATGGAGAAAACCAAACTGCGTTGCTAAATCAGCAGCCTGAATGTAGCTAAAATTTTTTCTATTCCTCGAATTGGACAAAGCCTGACAGTGTGACTACTCTGGCAGCACAGAAGTACTGGAAGTGCTTAGGCCTGTAGCTGAATAAAAGATTACACTGTTGTCCAAACTATACTGTTAATGAATGTCCTAAAATTAGCTTCACTTGTTCATTGCAACTGTACATTGGCCAATTGTGACCATTTTTTTCCTTAAGAGGAAATCTGTAGAATGCCCAGTGAGCCAATGCCCAGTTTCGTTAATCACAAAAGCCTGATGGGAATGCGCAAGGTCCTTCCTTGATGTCAGCCCTGCAGTATGTATAGGAGATGTGTTTCTCTCTGTAAATATAAAATAGAGAAAATGCAGTCTCTCTTTCCTACTTTTAAAAAGTTTATTTTGTTTTGCCTTATTAAAAAATAATATTTCACCTCTGTCTAAGAACAGCATTTAACCTTCAGTGCATTATAGCAGAGCAAAATATGTTACTCCTGGAAGCATTCTAATGAAACTAAAAGTAAATAAAAGTTACCTGTGAAGTTAAGTCTGTAAGCATGTAATATTTATAGATCATCATGGCTGGGCTTCGCGAACGAAGATTTGGGAAGGCTTTATCCACATTTGTTACAGGCACGTTGGTGACTTATGAGGCCAATACGTGACAGACATATCCGATTGCAAAAGGCACAACAGAAAGACTCCTTAGATGGTGTATTCCGCAAGACACGGTTCTTCCTGCGTTGCCTTTTCTCCTCGAGAGTGATCCTGCGTGTGTTCTCAAAGGCATCCGCAGCGTTATAGATGGTGTGTCTCCAGGCCTCCCGATTTGAGGCCAGAGTAGACCAGTTATGGTGATCAATATGGCCAAGGCTGAGATGTTGTTTCAGGGAGTCCTTGAATCTTTTCTTCGGGGCTCCTCTCTTGCGGCAGCCAGTGGCAAGTTCACCATAGAGCAAGATCTTAGGGAGGTGGTGGTCCTTCATCCTTGAGACGTGCCCTGCCCATCGCAGCTGTGTTCTCATCAGCATGGCCTCTACACTTGTGACTGCTGAATGCTCAAGAGCAGATGTATTGGTCACATAATCTGACCAGGGGATGTTTAAGATTGTACGGAGGCAGCGCTGATGGAAGCGTTCTAGGAGACGCAGGTGGTGGCGGTAGATGACCCATGATTCGGAACCATACAAGAGAGTAGACAGCACTATGGCTCTGTAAACACTGATCTCGGTGCTTTTCTTCAAGTGTTTATTACGCCATACTCTTTTGTGGAGTTTTCCGAAAGCACTGTATGCCTTTGCCAACCTGTTGTCTATCTCCCCGTCAATCTTACCATCCGAGGAGATGAGGCTACCTAGGTAATTAAACTGCTGAACTGATTTGAGCTCTGATTCGCCAATGGTGATATGGGGATGATGGAAGACTTCCTGAGGTGCAGGTTGATGGAGAACTTCTGTCTTCTTTAAGGGGTCTTGGTGTGGGCCTTCAGACACCTTAGATTGAACAGGCTTCCATCAGTACGGTATCGAATGTAGATACTGTCCTGATCATCGAGGTCTGCTGTGGCCCTTTGGAGCATCATGCTAAAAAAGATTGTGAATAAGGTAGGAGCGAGAACGCAGCCTTGTTTCACACCATTCTTAATTAAAAAGGGCTCAGAAAGCGTGTTGCCATACCTGACTTGGCCGTGCTGATCCTCATGAAGTGAGATGATCATTTTAAGGAACTTGGGGGGACAACCTAAACATTCCAAAATCTGCCAGAGACCTTTTCTGCTCACAGTATCAAAAGCCTTGGTAAGGTCAACAAAGGTTACATAAAGACCTTTGTTCTGTTCCCTACACTTCTCTTGCAGTTGTCTGAGAACAAATACCATGTCTGTGGTGCTTCTGTTGGCTCTGAAACCACACTGACTTTCAGGTAGGATCCCTTCTGCTATAGTGGGTATTAGTCTGTTCAAGAGTATTCTTGCCAGGATTTTGCCAGCAATGGAGAGCAGAGTAATACCACGGTAGTTTGAGCAATCTGATTTAGTACCTTTCTTCTTATACAAAGTGATGATGACAGCATCTCGAAGGTCTGATGGGAGTTCACCGAGCTCCCAACAGCGCACCACAAACTCGTGAAATTTGGTGTGTAGTGCAAGGCCCCCATGTTTCCAGACTTCGGGTGGAATTCCATCAACCCCCGCTGCCTTGCCAATTTTTACCTGCTGTATGGCCTTGAGGGTTTCTCCTAAAGTGGGGGCAGTATCCAATTCATACTTTACTGGTTGTTGTGTGATGGACTGAATTGCTGAGTCTTGGACCACATGGTTGGTACTGAAAAGAGTCTGAAAGTGTTCAGACCATCGATTCAGAATGGAGGTTTTATCTGTTAGAAGCGTTTGGCCATCAGCACTGAGTAGAGGGCTTTGTACCTGGTATGTAGGCCCGTATGCTGTCTTCAAGGCTTCATAGAAACCTTTGTGATCACCCATATCTGTGCATAATTGAGTTTTTTCAGCTAGATCGATCCACCACTTGTTCTGGATGTCACGGAGTTTCTGTTGGAGCTTGCTGCATGCGAGACGAAAGGCCATTTTTCTTGCGTGACAAGATGGCAGTGCAAGGTGTGCTTGGTGGGCGGTTCTCTTCTTCCTCAACAACTCCTGGATTTCTTGATTGTTTTCGTCAAACCAGTCCTTGTTTTTCTTGAGGGAGAACCCTAAGGATTCTTCAGAGGACTGCAGGATGCTGGTTTTAATATGCTGCCAGGTTGTTTCAGGAGAGGAATCTGCAGAATCTGTGGAACAGTTTTCAAGCCTAGTTTGAAGGTTTGCCTGGAATCTCTTTCTTACTGTGGCTGATTGGAGATTGTTAACTTGGAGTCTTCTCCTTGGGATGTTGCCCATTTTAGGTTTGAATTTAAGATTGAAGCTGAGTTTGCAGCGCACAAGCCGATGGTCTGTTTGGCATTCTGCACTGGGCATCACGCGGGTATGGAGGACATCGTGAACATCACTCTGTCGCACCAGGATATAATCAATGAGGTGCCAATGCTTAGATCTGGGGTGCATCCAGGTTGTCTTCAGACTATCTTTCTGCTGAAAGATAGTATTAGTGATGGTGAGCTGTTGCTCTGCACAGAATTCTAGCAGGAGTCGACCATTATCGTTGCAGTTTCCAACACCATGCTTGCCTAATATTCCTTTCCAGGCATCAAAATTCTTACCTACTCTGGCGTTGAAATCACCAAGGATAATGATCTTATCATCTGCGGGCACCTTTTGGGTAAGGTGGCGCAGGTCAGCATAAAATTTGTCCTTTTCGGCAGGGTCAGCTTGGAGAGTTGGGGCATATATACTAAAGAGGACGACGTGTTGGTTGTTGTGGAGTGGAGGGCGTAGGGAGATAATGCGGTCAGAGTGACCTGTTGGCAGATTTTTGAGTTTGGGAAGAATAGAGTTTTTGATCATGAAGCCGACACCTGAGAGATGTTTTTCGGTTCTGGGCTTACCTGACCAAAAGAGTGTGTAACCAGCACCATGTTCTCTGAGGCTTCCTTCCTCGTGAAGGCGAACTTGACTGAGGGCAGCAATGTCAATGTTGAGACGAGCCAGTTCATGGGCAATTAGGGCAGAACGCCGCTCAGGACGTCCACTATCCACAGAATCAAGCATGGTTCTGATGTTCCAACATGCTATAGTTAATTTAGGTACACCTTTGGAGGCAGGTGCATGCCTTTGTCTTTTGCTCTTTGTGCAACCGCATTGGAAGAAGATGCCTGTTGGTCTGCGGTTAACCAGCCGGGTGAAAGTGGAGATGACCTTTGTTTAGGCCACCTTTTCTAGGCCCCTCTCCGAGTGGAGCAAGCAGTGCTGTCCTTGAAAAGGCTGCTTGGTCGTTCAGGGTGCTGCCCCAAGAGACTGTCATCTCCGGTCAGTCTCAAATGACCAATATCCTGAACCGCCTGCATGCAGGGTTGGGTCTGCGGCTCCCAGTGCACCTTTCACCTGCCGTTTCAACTCTCGTCCGTCGCTACAGGACTTTTTGCATGTGGGTAAAGCCTTCAAGCCTGCGCAATGGATTTTTTAGGTGAGATGCAGTATGTGCGGAACTGAACCCACCCTTTAATCCTGAGGTTCATCTGCCAGGGCCGAGCGAGCTTGGACGGTGGCAGCGAGATCCTCAGGACGTAGGTTTGATTAGAGTGACCTTCTCTTAGATGGATGGCCTTACAGGGCTAAGCGAGCTCCATCTGCCCGGGTTTGAAATTAGAGTTGTCCTTCTCCTAGGATGACTGCCAGGAGGCTAACGAGCTCATCCTGCCCATAGATTTATTGTATCCGACCCTGCTGTTTTGACCTGTCTGGCATGGGCGACCCTACCGAAGGCATGTACCATCACCAGCATAGCCCATAACCACACAGGGACACACAGGCTACGTTCCTGTTAGAATGGTTTGGGCAAGTCTTTAATTTCCTGCTTTACTATCACCTATTTATATACAGTCATAAGGAGATATCCAGGAACAGCCCTTTGTCCTGCCCACCCTTTACAGGACGTAACAGAGCAAAGCAAACTTATCCGGAACATGCTGAACCTGGGCAGTAGCAGCAGATGAGCCAAAAACAAACAGACAAACAAACTGACCAAGTGTTCTGGCCCTGGTACCCATCCAAGGCTGAGGTGCTTTTCAAGTTCCCAGCTTGGCTGGGACCCCCATCACTCTGAAGGAACCCCACTATTCTCCCTGACCATGTCCTTCCTCCACTGTGTTACCAGGTATCTGCAGGTGCACTGCACACCTGTGACACTTCATACAGGAGTGCCCCGCTTCCCCCCCCCCCCGTCAATCAGAAGCCCCCCATGGCCCGCTCGATGCCCCTCCCCTCTCTTCCCCACACCCTTCCCCTGGACCCCCCCTCCCCCTTCCCCCTTCCCCTTTCTAATAAGCAAAGAAGAAATTGAATGTACAGGTTGAATATTTCTACCCTAAAGGTATAGATAGAATTTTAGGAGGAAGATGACACAGAGAGTTTTTTACTGGGAATTGTTTGAGCAATTTTGAAGTTTTAAACACATTTGTTGGCCTTGCAATGTCCCTTTGGATCTAAGGGACCAAATGAGAATCACAGATTCAGCCAGGTTGGAAAAGACCTCCAGGATCATCAAGTCCAACCCATGACCCACTACCACCCTACCAATTAGACTATGGCACTGATTGCCACATCCAGTCTCTTCTTAAACACCTCCAGGGACAGTGACTCCACCACCTCCCTGGGCAGCCCATTCCAATGGCCAATCACTGTCTCTATGTAAAGAATTTTTTTCTGCTGTCCAACCTAAACTTCTCCTGGCACAGTTTAAGACTGTGCCCTCTTCTCCTACTGCTGGTTGCCTGGGAGAAGAGACCAACCCCCACCTGGCTACAACCTCCTTTCAGGAAGTTGTAGAGAGTGATGAGGTCTCCCCTGAGCCTCCTCTTCTCCAGGCTGAACAACCCCAGCTCCCTCAGCCTCTCCTCATAGGACTTGTGCTCCAGTCCCTTCACCAGCCTCGTTGCTCTTCTCTGGACCTGCTCCAGCACCTCAATATCCTTCCTGAACTGAGGGGCCCAGAACTGGACACAGTACTCCAGGTGTGGCCTCAGCAGTGCTGAGTACAGGGGAAGAATCACTTCCCTGGTCCTGTTGACCAACACTGTTCCTGATCCAGGCCAGGATGCCATTGGCCTTCTTGGCCACCTGGGCACACTGCTGGCTCATGTTCGGCTTTTTGTCAATCCAAACACCCAGGTCTCTTTCTGCCTGGCTGCTCTCCAGCCACTCTGTGCCCAGCCTGTAGCACTGCAGGGGGTTGTTGTGGCCAAAGTGCAGGACCCAGCACTTGGTCTTGTTAAACAGCATACCATTGGAATCAGACCATCTCTCCAGTTTGTCCAGGTCCCTCTGCAGAGCCCTCCTGCCTTCCAGCAGATCCACATGCCCCCCCTCTCGTCCAGTTCATCAGTAAAGATATTAAACAGAACTGGGCCCAACACTGGGGGACACCACTAGTGACCGGCTGCCAACCGGATGCAGCCCCGTTCACCAGCACTCTCTTGCCCTGGCCCTCCAGCCAGTTCCTAACCCAGCACAGAGTGCCCCTGTCCAAGCCTTGGGCTGCAGCTTTTTCAGGAGTATGCCATGGGAGACGGTGTCAAAGGCTTTGCTGAAGTCCAGGTAGAAACATCCACCAGGTGGGTCACCTGATCATAAAAGGAGATCAGGTTGGTCAGACAGGACCTGCCCATCCTAAACCCATCCTGGCTGGGTCTGATCCCTTGTCCATCCTGTAGGTGCTGTATGATCACACTCAGGATGATCTGCTCCATAACCTTGCCAGGCACTGAGGTCAGGCTGCCAGTCCTGTTGTTTCCTGCATCGTCCTTCAGGCCCTTCTTGTGGATGGGCATCACGTTAGCCAGCTTCCAATCATCTGGGACCTTCCCAGTGAGCCAAGACTGGTGATAAATGATGGAGAGTGGCTTGGCGAGCTCTTCCACCAGCTCCCTCATCACCCTAGGATGGATCCCCTCTGGTCCCATAGACTTATGAGGATTCAAGTGTCTTAGCAGATCACTAACTTCTTCCTCCTGGATAACAGGAGGGCTGATCTGTCTCTGTCTACCGGCCCAGGAAGCCACTTGTCCTGAGGACAACCTGTCTTCTTGTTGAAAACTGAGGCAAAGAAAGTGTTAAGTACCTCAGCCTTATCCTTGTCTTCGGTAACTATGTTCTCCTCCATGTCCAACAAAGAACAGAGGTTTTCTTTGCCCCTCCTTTTGCTATTGATGTATTCACAAAACCACTTTTTAACAGAAGTGGCCAGATAAGGTTCAAATTGTGCTTTCACCTCTCTAATTTTCTTTCTACATGACCTAACTACATTCCTAAATGCTTTATGAGTAGCCAGCCCTTTTTTCCAAAGGCAGTAGACTCTGTTTTTTCCCAAGTTTCCTGCATAATCTCCCTGTTCAGCCAGGCAGGTCGTCTTCCCCACTGGCTCACCTTTCGACACATTGGGATAGCCTGCTCCTCCGCCTTCAAGATTTCTTTCTTTAAGTATGTCTATTCTTCCTGAACCCCTTTGTTTTTAAGGGCTGTTTCCCAAGGTACTCTCTGAACCAGCCTCCTGAATAGGCTAAAGTCTGCCCTCGAGAAGTTCAGGGTAGAGGCTTTGTTGACGCCTATCCTTACTTCATCGAGTATTAAAATCTCTATCATTTCATGGTCACTGTACCCCAGATGGTGTCCAACCACCATATCTCCCACCAGCCCCTCTCTGTTTGTGAACAGCAGGTCTACCGCCCCCTGGTAGGTTAATTTACCAGCTAGAGCAGGAAATTATCCTCTATACACTCTAGGAATCTCCTAGACTGCCTCTTCTCTGCTGTGTTGAGTTTCCAGCAGACATCCGACAGGTTAAAGTCACCCACAAGGACAAGGGCTGGTGATTTTGAAACCTCTGCCAGCTGCTTGTAGAATAGCTGGTTGTGTGGTCTATAACAGACTCCCACCAGGATGTCAGCCTTGTTGGCCTTCCCCCTGATTCTGATCCACAGGCACTCAACCTTGTTGTTACTGACTTCAAGTTCTACAGAGTCAAGAGACTCTCTAACATACAGAGCCACCCCTCCACCTCTCCTACCTTGTCTATCCCTTCTGCAGAGCTTGTAGCCATCCAGGGCAGCACTCCAGTCAGGTGAGTCATCCCACCACGTTTCCGTGATGGCGACTACAGCACAGCTTTCCTGCTGCACGATGGCTTCCAGCTCCTCTTGTTCGTTACCAATGCTGTGTGCATTGGTGCACATGCACTTCAGCTGGGCTGCTGATTTCACTTCTAACTCTGGCTTTCACCCTTAGGCTCATCTGTGGAGAGCCTGGTTTCAGTCTCTTCCCCCTTCAAACCTAGTTTAAAACCGTCCTGATCAGCCCTGCCAACTTATACGCTATGACTTTTTTGTCCTTGCTAGATAGATGAAGCCCACCTGGCTCTAGCAGGCTTGGTAGCATAAATTTTGCCCTATGATCAAAAAACCCAGAATTCTGCTCGTGGCACCAATCCTTTAGCCACCTATTGATAAGATGGGTTTTCCTACTCCTCGTTCATCCCTGCTACTGCAGGAATTGAAGCAAACACCACCTGTGCTCCTGTCCCATCAATAAATTGACTCAAAGCCTTAAAGTCTTTTTTAATTGCCCTGGTACCTCTTTTATTGATCTCATCACTGCCAACCTGCGCTACCAACAGTGGGTAATAATCAGAGGGCTGAATTAGCTCGGAAGGTCTCTTGCTAATATCCGTCACCCTGGCTACAGGAAGGCAGCAGACTTCCCTGTGGGATGGGTCTGCTCGGCATACAGGGCCCTCAGTTCCCCTGAGAAGGGAATCACCAACTGCAAGTACTTTTTTTTCTTAATAGCTGTGGTTGTGATCCATCTAGTAGATGGGGTGCAACCGGGAGACCCTCCAGACAGATCTTTGAGTGTCATCTGCCAGACTTTCTAGGTCCAGGGCCTCATACCTGTTCTTTAAGGCCACCTGGGGAGGTGATGGGGGTCGGGAGGGGATTCTTTTACATCTCTGACCAGGGACCTGTTTCTGTTTTCCCCGTCACCTACTTGGTCTGTTCCATCTACCCGATGGCAAGAGAGGCAGGGCTTCTCTAACTTCGATGTAATGCTGCAAAGTCACCATTAATTCCCACACATGGAAATTATCTCCTTTCTCTCTCTCACAGCTGAGGCAGGTAGGATGTTTTGTCCAGGGGAAATGCACAACAAATGCAAGTATTTATGGAGTTTGGTGAGAATTTAAGTGAACTTAAAACGTTCCAAATTCCTTTGCACAGTTCTAGCACAACTTTACTCCACTGTTTTGTTGCAGTGACACGAATCATGTTGTACATGTTCAGTTTAAGTGTGAAATGGCTGTCAGAGAATGCTGTTCTGTGGCAGATTTACTACTGTGTGTTTTCCTGTGTCAGTAGAAGTTTATATATCAATAACTTAAGGCTAATGAAATATATAAAGGGAGATAGGTGTAGAAAAATATAGATAAGTAGCAGCTTTATCAGTTACCTCAATTTCTCTGTTTGTTAGTGTAAGAACTTTGAGCAGGATAATTCTTTTGACAGTGTAAAGAATTACTAATCTAATATTTCATGGATGGTTCTTTCAGGCTGGCATTGTGTCAAGTTTGAGCTTTGACACATGTCTTCTTGCCTCCAGAAGAGGCAGGTCAAAGACCTCCCTTTGTCCCATGAGTTCTTTGGTGCCCTTTTGACCTTGCTCCTGCCAGGGAGCTAAGTCAGCTACCTCTTTGTAGCATTAGTTTCCTGCTGGTTTAGCTCTATTAGCTGGCTAGTGTTGGAATAAGATGCAGTGTAAGGGTGATAGTGAGGATAGATGTGTGGGAATGATATTAGGAGGTCTCTTGGCTGCCCTGTCTGCTCACAGCAAGTTGTATGATAGAAATCTCTCCCTTTGATATGTAGAGGAGTTGTACTGCACTACCAAATTTAACTCCAGTTCCAAATTTGGAGGTGATACACATGGTGGTATCAATCTGGAAAAGCTGGTCAGAGACTGAGGTATGAAACAGCAGAGGAGCAGAGCTGTCCCCAGTCTGGAGCACAGATTCAGACTTACATAAGAAGGTTCAATTTAGTCCAGAAATGTGATAACACATTTTAGACGAGCTGTGGAGCACTGAAAATTATGCAGCACAAGATAAGCAGAAGAAATGTGCTTCATTTCCATCTCTCTTGCATACAGCCTCACACACATACAACAAACTCCTTTCCTTCAAAACATATTCTTTCCATTCTCTCTCTCTTTGACTTGTAAGTAACTTGTCTTTTGCAAGTCTAGTAGCTGTCAAAAGTGCTTTTTGCTGCTCAGCTACATTTTCTGATCAATGAGCTATTAGTGTGTTTAATTGCATAATTAGCCCAAGATCTAATCCTGCCATGCACATAAGTATTAGTCATAGTTGTTTGAATCTATTTATGATAAAAACCAAAGGGAACTTTTGCAAAAAAGAGATGATTGACTTGTGCTTCAGAGACAGACTGATATACATTGATACTAGAATGAAGAGTTGCATTTATTAACATAATAATATTGAATGCATTAACTTAAACACTGTCTACTAAATATTACTTTAATACAGTAAATTTTGTATCTTTATTATCAGGTTCCCTTATCCAAGTCCCTTCAGTTGAGAGGGGAAAGCTTAGTAAAGTTCGCCTGGGCTCATTGTCTTTGAAGAAAGAAGGAGAAAGGCAGTGCTTCTTGTTTACAAAACATTTTTTAATTTGTACTAGAAGTTCAGGAGGAAAACTGCATCTTCTCAAGGTATGGACTTTACAATATGATTTAAGCTACACAAAAAAACCACATTTTGGTGAAATGTCAATATTATGTTATTTTATGGCTTTACACTGAGGTTTGCCTGTAAGGTTATAAACAGAAGTGGGGTGATAAACAGTTATTAACTGCTTTGTCCTTTGATTTCAAATAATGGAATTCAGCCACCATTATTACTAACTATGGGATTTTTCTAAAACCAGTTAATTCTATTAAGATGGGGGTTAGGAATAAGGCATTGCTGTATCATATGAATCAGTGAATAAATTCAGTGTATGTAGCACTGAATATAAGTCAGTTTTCAGTGCATAAATCAGCCAGTACAATCCTGCAGACTTGCCAAAGAACATTTTCGAGAACTCTAATAAAACTAGTTTTAAAAGTCAATTCTGTTTTCCTGGACAGCACATTCTCTTAAACTGAAATGTCATCTAAGAACAATCTAGTTATGCTTGCTTAGAAACAGGCTTTTATAGGGCTGGCTTGTGGATAAAGAGATGCTGGCAGCTTACAGAGTGGATTATGTTGAGTAGAATTTTAATTTGACATTCTGGGAGGTTATTAAGACTGTTTATTGGCTTTCTCTCTTTGCACATCTTAAATAGTTGAAGTACTTTGCAAAATAATTAGACTATAACAGAACCTTTAAAAAACCTTGTATCTATTTCATTTAAATTCAGGAGAAGATGAAATTCTGTTTAACTTTTTTGGAACTTGTGTACAAGTCCATATATGATGTGAATTACAGTGTGGTAAAAGTGAAAGAAATGTTGTATGTTGTACTACTGGATTAAAAAAAATATATATTTAATCTGTCTGGGTTTAGGTCTTGAAGAAAAAATGTGCATGATGAAATTGATATATCTTCCTAAGAGCTCTAAGAAGTGTAAAATGTTAGAGTAAGTTGTATCAAAGTTTAAAAATAACTGTCATGACAAATGGGAACAAATGACGAAATTTGTGAAAATTGTTCTTTGTTTTCATAGACAGGAGGTGTTCTGTCGTTAATAGAGTGCACACTGATTGAGGAGACAGATGCCAGTGATGATGATTGTAAGTTAAATTCAGCTGTTTGTGATAATTATGGTTTCTAGTTTCAAAAAATTGCTACCTTTTTTTTTTTTTGTTTTTCGTAAGAGCAAATTGATATGTTTTCTCCCTGCATGAAACCAGAGGAATACACTGTTAAACTGATTCAGTACAATGAATGTTTCAATAATGGACATGCTGGCTCAGGTAATGGTTTGTTATGTTATATTTGTTCATGCTGTTGACATCCCACATCGGATTTTCAAGAGGACGGACTGAAGGAATGTGACAAATTATTTGCTGACATTTGTATATAGCTTCACCCGTAGGATCTTGGAAAGAAAAAAAAGCCTCAAAACAAGCAGCAGATAATTGGATTTCTAAAATAAATGGGGGGTTGAATGAAATGGCAGAATTCATGGAAAGCTTTTGTCTTGGACTCCCTACAAGTCTGAACTGCGAGCTTGTTCAAATGGAATAACAAAACACAGGCTCAAGCTGATTTTATTGTTACTCATGTTGGTTTCCATCCTGCAGTTTTTCAACTTTTTCACTTGAACTGTGGAAGTAGTTTCATTAATTTCAGTGATATTTCTAGTATGCTGAGGGTATATCAGCATAGAAGTGTTAGAAGTAATTTAGCCTTATTTGGTATCTTTAGAAACAATGTGTAGCAACTCCACTATTTTTGTATGTGAAAAACAAAATGAGTTTTTGGATCCCCAATTGGACTTGCTCTTTGTCTGGGTGATGTTTTAAAGCAACTTTTGTTTTAAATGAAACCATTTTTTTATTTGTCTTGTACTTTGAAGTTTCACAGTTTGATTTTTTTTTTCCTCCTCTGGCTGTAAAGCAAAAGGTTCTGGACAGGTGTTTGGGCACCTTGATTTCAAACTTATAGTTGAACCTACGGATGCTCCTCCTTTTACTGTTGTCCTTTTAGCCCCATCACGACAGGAGAAAGCTGCGTGGACAAGTGATATCAGTCAGGTAGTTTAATGCATTCTTTGTCATGTGTGCACTGAGATCTTAGTTTATTCTGTATTTCTGACAACCATTCCGAGACAGGGATGCTGATTTCTTGGGGGCTGATTTGCTGTGTTCTGTATAAAAACCCCTTAGTGCTGCCTGTTTTCCTCAAAATTCTGTCTTTGCATTTGAGTCACCAGTGAAATGTGTTTCTCAATGACAGAGATGGGATATAAATTACAAAATTGCCCATGTACAAACATAATACTAATGGTAATCATTTTTATGTCTAGGAAGAGCCCATCCAGATATGTATTCTGATTTAAGAAGAAGGATAGTACTGGTTTGTTCATGACTTTCATACAAATCAAAAAACACCTGAGAGTCTTGAGAGTGAAAATTATGCCATATCACATCAATAATGTAGTGAGAAAATGAGATAAACTCTGTTTTCCACCAAAAAGAATAGTAGCAAACCATTATAAATATTGCTGAGCATTCTGACAGTTTGCAGGAACTGTCCATATTGTAAATGAAGAAAAAAGGTTTTTCAAAATATTTTAATGTCAGGAATAATTTTTTTGTAGGTTTAGTTAAAAACTAATGGCAAAATTTTATCTGAGTCTATTTGGGGAAAGAAGTTGAATGCACTATCTGAACTTTCATCTGAGCAGATCTAAATTAAGGCTATTTTTTTGTGTGTGTGTGCATATGATCAACAAGTACATAGATCTGTCATAGTCCTGAATTCAAATCCTATCCTCTATTAATTTAAAGAGTAATAATTGATTAGAGAAATATCAGTGTGGAATGTGTTGCATTTCTTAAGCTGCTGTCATTGCTGGCAACATCTCCACATGAATCATTGTCATAATGAGTAGAAATTGCTTAAAAATAAGTATTCTGAGTTACTCTCTGCTGGAATAACATTTTTGAAAGAACAAAAGTATGAAAATAAAAATCTCAATATACATTATGAGCTACAGCTCTCTGTCTTACAGACATACCTGGTTGGAGAATTTTTGACAAAATAGATTTTCAGTGAATTATGGTGTTCCATTGACATGTACAGTTATTGGAATTATTTTCTGGGGAAGAAAGACTGTTTAAGAATTGGCCTGAAACATGGGACAGCCAGGAATAAGTCCATTCTTAACCTAAATTATAATAAATTTAAAAAGTCATCTGATTTCATATTGGTGCTAAAGGGTTCCTTTGAAATATTTAAAATTAAAATGAGGAAATTACGTATTTTATTAGATGTATTTTTGTGGCTGCTTTTAGGCAACAGTTTGATCAAATCATATGGTCAGTTGTTACAGCTGGACTTTTCAAATAACCTTAAAACCTTGAATTTATATATAAATAAAACCACATATAGCTACATAGATTGTGGTTTAAATTTATAGCTGTGGAGATACAGCTCCGTTTCCTTCTCTGGACACATCTGAACTATGTGAAAGAACACCACCTCCTAATTACTTGCCCAAAACATACATACAAGAATTTGCAGGGAATGGCTTGGACAGCACCTTCACACTTCTGTTTCACAATAAGCATCACTTCAATTTGTATTTGCAAGTGTGTTTCTAGACGCTGTTTGTGTTTCCCTCTGGTCTTTTGCACAGAGTAAAGGGTAAGGTATTAGTGTACCCATTGCTGTGCAAAGTATTTTGACTTGTGGTCTTGATTTTTTAAGCTTACACTCGTTCAGGAAACACTAGAGGTAATGAATTTTGCTCCCTTTCAAAGGAGCTTCAAAGGAAATATCACTTCCAACTCAAAGTGCTTAATCATGTGGGAAAAAAAGGATTCTGAGCTGAATACTTCGAGAGGCAGAGGCTGAAAAAGCATGTCCACTGTAATTCTTGAATCACTGCCTTTCATTTGTGAAAATACCTTGTCCCAGTCAGCATATACCCTGTAAAAGCTGTGCTTAGAGGGATATAAAAAGTGTGGAAATAAGTCTCCTTACCCTGTATTTTCATTTTAACAGTTCTTAATGCTTATTTTCACAGTGCATTGATAATATAAGATGCAATGGGTTAATGACAATAGTGTTTGAAGAAAACTCTAAAGTCACAGTGCCACATATGATCAAGTAAGTGCAACATTTTCCCCCCAGTGAATAAAAATAGCTTGTTGTGTTTTTTTAATAAAAGTTTTAACAAAGAAAATGTGTATTCAGAAAATAAAAGAGTTTAATTTATTTTTTCCCCAGTATTGTTGAATGGAATAAATTTTATATCCCAAAACATATGTTTTCAAATCCCTTTCTTGGAATGGTAGGGATCACTCAGAATGGTAAACTCCTAATTCATGGTGTTGGATCATAGCCTGGATTTTTCTGTTATTTGTGAAGTTGGCTTCAGTTGTGCCTCAGATGAATGATTTTATTCTCAGATAGCTTTCCTCTGTCATACCACTCATAATTTTATTGAATATATTTTAAAATGTCTTGAGAATTTATGTAACTGAAGACAAGTGCCATTTTTCAAGGTATTTTGTTATATTAGCCAAAGTTTATGTTTTCTTTTTTTCTGCTGTTTCTGATAAAAAATTATTTTCTCTCGTAATTTTAAGTGATCACACTGAGGTAATTTTTCTTAAACCTGCTTCCTTCACCTTTAAATTCTTTCAGTTATTTATTGTAATAAATAATTTTTATTTCTAGAGAGCAATTTTCAGTACATGATTACAAATTTCCAACAAAACTTTACCTCTCGGATCTTCTGTCTACCTCAATTTACATGAGTTTTGCCTACTGTTATCCAATATAAATATTAATGAATAAAACACAGGGATAGACAGATATCTATTTCCTTTCCTGCTGTTATCTGTCACATCTCTTTGTTTCTCAAATGCCTCTTTTGTAGTTGTTTCCTCTCCTTTCTTTGTGTTTTGAAATGGGAAAGAGAAAACATCCATAAATAGACCTTTAGGGCACATACCTTTGATCCCTGGAAATAAGGCACTTTACGGTCTTCAGGTTTATTCCAGGAAATCTGCAGTGTATAAACACTTCTGTTACCTGCTAAGTCTTAAAACTACATAACTACAGCACGATCTTAATCTCATTGTCAAGAGAATGAAATTTTAATTCTAAAAACCATACAGGATCTTAACAACAGACAAAACTTTGGCATTCTCTTTCTTAAATTTTGTCTGATTTTCAGCACACATTGTGTTTCAGAGTCAAATGTCATTGAATGAAATAAAAAGACCTGCCCCATTTCTGAGGGCCCAACTTAAGAAAGAAGATATTTTATTGTTTCTTTTATGTAATACAGTGTAAAACTGTATAAAATACCTTGATATGTATTCTGAGAAAATTAAATAATTTTAATATAGCAAGCATATTAAAAGATGCTTTACTTAGTATTCATTTTTTTTTACAAACTAAGCCTTCAGATAGATAAAATTAAGCAAAATTGAATTTGAGGAAAAAAAACCATTCTGGATAGGGTTATACAAATTATTTTTGTTTTGATGACCAAGCAAAAATTGGTCCTTTTTTTCTTTCTCACTGAAACAAAGATTCTTCTTGGTTACAGCTTTGAAATTTGAGATCTTTCATGCTGTTCCCTCTTTATTCTTTTAAAACAAAAAGTAATTTTTGGAGCCTGAGGGCAGGTG